>NC_135762.1:22718261-23043261 GCF_052425735.1 Oculina patagonica
GCGGCATAAATCATTCAGTCTGCTCAGTCAAGGTTAGTGACGGGATGAACGGAAATTTATTCTGCATCCACCAAGGCAATTCGTAGGGATGCTGATCAGATACTGGCTTTCTGCATTGATGAGCAATAAGCCAAGTTTTATAAGGGGCAGCTCCGCTCGAGGTCTCTTGTATATTACGTTTTTGACTTAAAGTAAAAAGACCCGTTTCGTATACCTTCCTTAGAAAGTGGTACCCCTTTTACACACCTGCATTAAATCTACTGCATCCGTTTTCTAACGCTTTAACTTTAATAACCCGGTAGAGTGATTCTACTCAGCCCGCGAAACAGAAAGCGGATTAAAGGAGCTACACGAACAACGCACCTTGAAAAAACTTGCACGTTTTTACAAGTTTGTCGTTGGTATTCCGTCCAGTTATTTTCGCGTTTTTATTACTCCTTTGTTGTTTTTCTATGTTAGAAAACTATTATTTTGATTTCCCTTACTTTGAAAGTTATCGGAAAAATGACTTAAAATAGCGTGACACTTCAAGCATCGAAAAGCAAAAATGTAACAAAATACCTTTAAATGCATTACGAATAAATAAAATGTGTGGGAACTGCTATTTTAGCTTTTCTCACACGAAAGCTTCTAACAAAACCGGAAAATCTAACAGACGAAATTGCAAACAAACTACAAGCGGTTGACCCGCTGTGAACGAGAAGGGCTGATTTGCATTTTGTGCCAAGCAACTCTTTCTTTTGTAAATATCTGGCGAAGTTGTGTACTTTAGTTGTTTTTTACGATTATTCGCATCCAAAGGTGTGAATTTATAACGGCGGGTATCTAATAATGTAGCGAAGGTCTAAAATTAAATCGGATGAACATGGAGACAAAAACATGTCGCGAAAAATTGTCATCGATCAACCAAGTCATTAAATAAATTTCTACATCTCTTTCATAGATCGATGTAAGCAACGTGAGGTGTGAGCGTGTTTTAGTATGCTATTAAAGTTATAAGAGCTAACTTATTGGGTTTTTCGACGACGTTTTCCTAAGTTAATATGTTATGGGTAAAAGTGTTAGCTCTTCCAAGCAATAGCATTGAAAGCAGAAGTGCTAAGCCAGTGGATTTAATCAGTATTCTTTAGTCACTTACCTGCTTGCCAACAGATTGTGCCAAACTGGAAAATTATTACAATCGCTTGTTCGTGAAAGAAATTTGTATGCTTGATGCTCTACATTATTGTAGGCAAAAAGCAAAGGCACTCGGGATATGACCGAAATTCGCAGCAAACAATTTTGTTATAATCTGCGCTCGAGACTTCTGGTCAAAAGCGATTTTAATATACTATCGTCTACAACATGATTAAATATATAAAGTTATTTAACGTTTTGTTACCATGGTAACAAAGCGGCTAAAACAAAGTTAGGGTATAAATAGTTTTGCAGAATGCACAAAATAATCACGCAACCCGCATGTTCCGCTCAGAACAATGGTACGTTAGTGACAACGATCGGTAAAATATTAGTTGAAAAAAACAAATCAGGAAAACAAACTGTGAAGCGCATGTTGAAAATGAAGTACGATAAAATTCTCGGACGTTTCGAGACTTCTGTCTCTTCATCAAAATCAAAATTTTTACGGCCTAGAAGAATTTAGACAATGAAAAAATGTGGTCGATTTTACAGTAACACCAAAAATCTACTGGTGAATCAGATGGAAAATCAGTGCGAAATTAAGTGTAAGAGATGAGTTTCGTTAGATCAATTTTTTTAACTTGAAGCCGACAAATGTTGAAATTTCGTCCTAAATGATCCAGCTGCCTTTTTACAACTCGCTTGATTATGTCTTTTGGAAAAGTCGCTCAATATCTCAAGATTTGCGAAACTTGCCATGCGTTGCAGTCGTTATGTCATTATTTTCATGGTCTACTCTCGTCGACGTAACTTTCGACCATGAAGCCTGGTTTTCACTAGCGACGCAAGCACAAGTGCATGGATAACAGCTCTTATTTCCCCGTGAAAACGGCTTCGACTCAAGCAAAAGTACAAGCGCATTGCATTTTGATCCTTGCGGCAAGCACAAGCACAAGGATCAAACTTTGTCCTTTTTGCGTGATTGTGCTTGTGCTTGCGTCGCTAGTTAAAACCAGGCTTAAGCGTACCTGTCTTTTTTCTTATCCTAACATGCGTGACGTTAGTCTCTTTCGCAGTAGACTGTCCACAGCCCTCTATTTTTTCGTGTTTTTTCGATCGATGAGCGCGCGGTGAGAACGGCAAGAGAACTGGACGCCAGCGCAGTTCCCCCTCCCCCGCGCGCTCGCGCTTCGCGCTCGCTTCGTTTGCTTTTTTTGCGTTGAAAAATCGAGAGGCTGTGGACAGTCTACTTTCGCAGCCGTTGTTTGGGCTCGTCACGTAACGCTCCTTCCAGCGTTGCGCGATGACCCAAATAACGGTTGCAATGGAAACAAGCATGTATAGCATGACGTCCGTCCAAAAATAATTGATTGACTCAATTAACATAGCGGCTTGTGGTCTGAGTAAACCGTGAATAAGAGATTCTGCTCGCCTCTCAATAAGTAACAAGCTTTTCAATAGAATGATGTGAACATATCAAAGAATTCAATACCCGAATAAGAAACTTCATCAGATTAATTTGGCAAAGAATTTAATATTCACACAAAATAGCATTCCTCGTTTGCTAATATGCATAAGGAATGACTATAAATTTATTTCACTAAATAATACTATAGATTTGGGCAAGCCTAAAAGTGAACCTCTTAAATTATTGCAATCACAAGATTTGCGCAAAATCGCTACACGAGCACAGTTTACGGAATCTTAATGCTATTGATATTATTTCATTTTAACCGATACTTACCACTTGACTTTCTAGTTTTCCACACAACTGCTTTCTAGCCTTCGTTGCAGCCGGATCGTGTCACCTAATCCTCGATATGCCGGCAGTTTTGACGGAGACTCAGTGTGCGACGCAGGTTACTGATTTTCAGAGGCGCCCCAATAGAGAAACTGTGAGCCACGCGAAGGCCAAGAGCAAACCCACAAAGCTTAACCGTCTACAGGAGTGGTAAGGCGTTTTCAGTCTATAACTGTGCTTGAGAAAGAATGCGGACAAAAGTGACACTTAACAAAGAAACGCTTACGTTCGACTCTGCGCATTTAATAACAGCCGGTCACTGAGCCTTTAAACCCCTGGGGCTTACACCGGGAACATTAATTCAATTTTTGTCACGCTAGAGTGTTGACTCAGTCTGCATAAATCATTCAGTCTGCTCAGTCAAGGTTAGTGACGGGATGAACAGAAATTTATTCTGCATCCACCAAGGCAATTCGTATTCGTCAACGCATCTTGAAAAAACTGGCAAGTTTTTACAAGTTTGTCGTTGGTATTCCGTCTTAATCTTCGTCAGTGAAAATTATCCTTGGTTATTTTTGGGTTTTATTACTACTTTGTTGATTTTTGTGCTAGGCAACTATTATTTTGAGGTTTCCTTCAATTTGAAAGTACAATAATCAGAAAAATGACTTCAAATATCATGACACTGCTCCTTCAAGCATCGAATAGCAATAATGTAATAAAAACTTTTAAATACATTACGATCAAAATGTGTGAGAACTGCTATTTTAGCTTTTCTGCACACGAAAGCTTCTCGGGAAGCTTCTAAACAAACCGGAAAATCCAACAGACGAAAGCGGAGTATTGGTGGCACGCTGTGTTTCTCTCTTTCAGTTTATTCTTTTCATTGTGCAAACAAACTTCAAGTGGTTGACCCGCTGTGAACGAGAAGGGTTGATTTGCATTTTGGGCCAAGCAACTCTTTCTTTTGTAAACATGTGGCGATTGTGTACTTTAGTAGTTTTTACGATAATCCACATTTAAAGGTGTGAATTTATAACGGCGGGTATCTAATAAAGTGCAGTGATAAAGGTCTAAAACTAAATCGTATGAACTAGGAGACAAAAAACATGTCGCGAAAAATTGGCATCGATCGACCAAGTCATTTAAATAAATTTTTAAATCTCTTTCATCGATCGATGTACGTAGTGTGAGGTAGCGTGTTTTTAGTATGCTATTAAAGTTACAAGAGATAACTTGTTGGGTTTTTGGATGACGTTTGGTAAGTGAATGCGTGATGTTAAAAGTGTAAGCTCTTCCAAGCAATAGCATTGAAAGCAGTAGTGCTAAGCCAGGACGCGCGGGTTTAATCAGTATTCTTTAGTCACTTACCTGCTTGCCAACAGATTGTGCCAAACTGGAAAATTATCACAATCGCTTGTTCGTGAAAGATATTTCTATGCTTGATGCTCTATATCATTGCAGGGAAAAATGGTAAGCCACTCGGCGTATGACCAAAATTCGCAGCAAACAATTTGTTATAATCTGCGCTCGAGACTTCTGGTCAAAAGCGATTTTAATATATTAATCTTCTAGAACACGACTAAATAAATAAAAATAACCTATCTTTAACGTTTTGATACCATGGTAACAAAGCGGCAAGAACAAAGTTTGTGATTTTAGAGTGCACAAATTAATCACACGCAACGTGCAAGTTTTGCTCAGAACAATGGCGCCTTACTACTGACGTGTAACTGCGTCACTTGATTGGTCAAGCGCGCAGAAAAATTTGGTAAACTCGTAATCTTTCATGTTGTACATAACGTGCAAAAGAGAAGCAAGGACGCAGGTTATTTGATGCTATGCCAGCACCTACATTTTGCAGGAGCCGCAATCTTCACGTAATATAGTAATTATTCGCTTTCTTGAAAAACTCATGTTGTGATTTAATTACGATATGTTAATATTGAGTTCATTTGAAGTGTAAGTCTACCATTACGTGGTGGCAAGAACAACTAAAGTGTTTTGTTTCCTGGGGATTTCAGTCAGGTGTGAAACAGATAAAGCCAGCTGCAGTGAAAGAAACCTCGACTTCGGACGTTTATGTGTTTTTATGGTCAGCGAAGATTGGGTACTAAAAAGTTTTGGTGCTAAAGAATACTAATACTTCCGACACCACATTGTTGCGGAAATTATAAGGTTTATTGACTAAACAAGGACAGTCAAACAGAGATAGGTTTTTTTTGTATTATGCATGCTGTCACGTGCAAAACCGTCTCGTCCCCAGAGGCCGCGGTTCTTCTGGCCTGCGCTAGGGATCGGGACCTATTGTCTATTCTGAAAACCCGCCACAAAGGCGTCTGAATCTGATTAGCTGTTGAAAATGTGTTCGTTTTACTACAATCTCCGACGCACGCGCACAATCAAACCAGAACCAGGAAATCCTGGTTCAGGTTTTGAATTCGTCCAGGGCCGTTGAGTTTCCCGACCGCTGGTTAAGGTGAACACAAGCTCTGGGAACGAGATTGCGTGCAAAACTGGTAATTAATATTAGAAGACAAAGTTAATTTTTTTAGATTTAAAGATAATTCTTTTCTTCGACGTTGGTTTCACCGTGGTTCCCCACCAGGGGGCGGGGGGGGGGGGGGGGGAGAAAGTCGGCACTTTCCTTTAGAGAAATAGCAGTGCCTGGAAACGGTGCGAGTCTATATCAATCAAGCCGTTGCTACGAAAGACGTCACCCAAAGTTTTGTTTTCTCATATCAATGACTGCATGCGTGTAAAATGCGAATAGTGGCGGTGTTTGCGTTTGATGTTTCACGCCACTGATTTCTCACAGTGATGTTTCACGTCACTAAGAATTTGGCGTTTGGAGTTTTGGCGGCGTGGAATACCAAGCGAAAAATTGGTCACGGTTGACATTTAACAACCAAACAATGGTAAATCATTTCAGAATCATTGGAGTTATTTTTAATTGGTATAATTCGCAAGCCCTACTTTTGCCAGACTGGACACCGTTATCACTGTTTGTTGTTGTGATGTCTGGCAAACTTCAAAAGAACAAACAAAATGCAAATAGCTATTGTGTTTTAAATAATTAAATAATTAATTTTACTGTAAATATAAGAATTGTAATTTTAATCTTAGCATAGTTAATTTAAATACACGACCCCACAAGCTTTTAGCTTTTATTATTATCGTGTCAAAATAAAGTTTTACCTTACCTTACCTTACCTGTTTTGTGCACGGTCAAGACCAAGACATGCGAACTAGGCAATGGCTTCGGTCACATCTACGACGTAACTAAAGTTTAACTATAGTTAGTTTCAAGTTACGTGACGTCATACCTAACTATAGTTAGTGCTTTCGGTCGTCTTTGCGGTCACACCAATGCAGCTCACTATAGTTAGTTCTGATTAGCTTTTGAATAATTTCAAATTTAAATTAGTTCATGAAAGCCCTTGTTGTTGATGTGTGTCTAGTTGTTCCTCTATTTTTTCTATTTTTGCACGGCATCTCGGCGTTGAAGAAAATAAAATGAAGTAAGGATGCTATAAGCCGAAGAATTCAAGCTTTATGTCTGCTAACATTGGTGATATGTACTTTCTTGGCATCTTGTTTTTCCTTTTTTCCTTCCCTTCACGCTTTGTTTTGCATATTTATGTCCATCTCGCACGTTCGAAAAGAATTGTCGCATTCTGATTGGTTTTTCGTTTGTAAACTTAAGACTAACCCATGAACCCTGCTTGGGCATAACTATAGTTAGTGTGTATTGTTTTGGATCAACGAGGCGTAAATTTTCTAACTATAGTTAGGGTGAACAGAGAAGCGGTCACATTACCGAAATATCTAACTATAGTTAACGCCGTCTTAACTATAGTTAGCAGTCCAGATGTGACCGCAGCCAATGACTTTGTCAAGCTATTCACTGTGCCCTTAGCAACCATGCGATAGCTACTGCGCACATTCGGTTGCCCGGCTCCGCTATGTCCCCCTTTTCAATCGTGTAACAAAGGGAGTTTCTTCCCTCCCCCCTGTTCCCCACTTTCATCGTTTACCTTACGAGACGTGTTTTACATTTCAAACGATAAGCAACAGCTACCCGTTATCTTTAACCGAATCGACCAACACAAGACACATGTTAAAAAAAAGAATAAAAAAAGAACATTTTTTAAAAGGAACATGGGTTTTAAACTTTTGTAATGAAATATTGGCCGCTTTCACACTAAAGACGAACAAATCGTCTGAGACGCATAAATCGTCTTATTGTGAAAACGGGACAGTTCGATTTTGGACGTCTAGACGAAAAAGTCGTTTAAAAGCTGTCTTAAATTCTCTCTAGACGAGACGATTTGTCCGACCTCCAGTGTGAAAACGGCCATTAACATTCTCTTTTGATCGGGTTGGCAAAGAACTCTAAAAAGAGCTCTAGATCACCAATATTCTCAAAAATTTCCATTGCGGTCGGCTGTTCGAATGAGTGAGAAATTACACTAGTTTTAAAATCCGCGGCAAGTGTAAACTATTTTCCACTTGAGCGGCTTTTCGAATGGGTATTGTTTTACTCTTGGCGATCTCGAAACGCGCCATTTTCAAACGCAAATCCAACTGGCAGTTTTTCAAACCGAAAAGAACAGTGGTTCTTCTTCACCAATTTTAAAACTTAAAACGGATTCTTGTAAAGAAGAGATCAATGTTTCATTTTCTGTGCGTGCATTTTTTAAATTCAGTTAAAATTTTCAGAAATTCGCTTTCTAAAACGGCCTCCATACAAAAAGGCCAATTTTACTGTATTTCAAGTGCAAAAGAACATTCCTAATGCTTGTTCAATCTTCTTCGTTTTAGCCTTAAAATGTAAATATAACATTCATCTTCAAAAATCTGTGCGTGCATTGTTAGTTATTTACCTCTTAAAATCAGTGAACAAGTTTTATTAACGCTACTATGCCGATTTTGTCCCTTTCTTCTCTTAATTGTCAGCGCACTTGCGTTCAAATTTGCCGCTTCGCTAATTATGAATAATTAATGATGTCCATGATTCTGGCCTACGTTTCTTTTTTCAGAAAAAAATAATACTGAAATAGAACTTGGTAATAGAGCGGTTTTCACTTGAGTGTCGAAAGTAAATTGCGTTTGCTTTGGTTTTGCATTGCTTCGCTTAGTGATTGGCTTAAAAATCTCGCGCCACTTTCTCAGCCAATCACAACTTAAACCAAAACCAATCGTGACTCGCTCGCGCACGTTTTCCCGCGCTTCGTGCCAGCTACATGTTTTTGCTTCTAGTTTTGATTGGTTCACTCGATTGTCCGTGTCTTTTGTGATTGGCCGAAGTAATTACATTGGTTTTGGTTTTACGACACTCGATTGAAAACTGCTCTATGCTGTAAAGTCACGTTGACGTGTTCCTCAATACACGTGCGTAACAAAGTCCTGGAAACCCAAGCTAGCACTAGCAATACCCCTTTGTAAATATAACTGCGAAAACATTGCTTCAAAAAGTGAAAAAACTATAGTCACTAAATAATTACATCTCAAGAATGATATAAAATAGAAAAATATAAAACTACGTGTTGATGTAGTTTCGGAACACAGTCATTTCTTCGTTAGTAATTTTTTCTCACAGTACACAGACCTAAGCTAAAGGACTGTTGTCGTCATCCTTATCAGTATCCATGCCGTCTTCAGCCGAAGGCTTCCCTAATTCGGAGTCCTCAGCGGTTGCTTCTACGGGCAAACCATCATATGGAGACCTCAAATCTTCTTCTCGTGCCTTGCCTTTCTGCCCGGGACGGTGTAAATGGAGAATCATTAGATTTGGGTTTTCTCCCATCCCCAGAGCGAGCCTGTCTCCAATAATTTTTACGTGATTTGGATGACCATCTGTCGTGAAGGACGCCAGCTTCTTCCCGGTCTTTGTGTCCCATGCGTCAAAGCTGTTTACTTCCTGGGATTTGGTGATGATCACCTCGCCATCTGGTGAAAGATAAAGTTCGGTTACGGGTGGAGAAGGGATGATACGCAGAACCTCGCCTGTTTTAACACTCCAGATTTTGATGCCCTGGTTGCCTGTTCCAGTTACGGCTGTCATTGACGCTCCTGAAACTGCGATGGTGCTGGCTGTTTCGTATGCTTCTGGATCGAACAGCTTCCGTATGAGCTGACCAGTATGTAGATCCCAAAGAAGCGGCTGTGAATACTGAACTAAATTTACCAGATATTTGCCATCATCGGATATCCGTGCGTTGAAGAGCATTAGCTGCTCACCTTCGTACTTCAAAATCTTGTGGGTGAAACTGGTTGTGTCGATGGCAATCAAAGGCAGCTCTTTGTCCTTGTGCTGGGTCATGTGGCCTGCCAGCGAACACACAGCCATTTTGCCATTGTTGCTGATAAGCAGCTCTTCAAATCTCTGCTTTTCTTTAAATTTCACGACTTTCACGACTTTCCCACTGTCAACATCCCACACTTTCACAAATCGCCTCCCTCGTGAAAACGACAGCATACGCTTCTGGTCAATGAATCCGAAGGCATTCATCCTCTTGCACGCCTTTCCATCCAAATTCCTCTCAATCTTTCCCTCAGCAAAGTTGAAAACTTTGTAGTGTGGAAGATCCTGGTCGTAGATGAAGCCGACACCACGGGTGGCAGTGCACATGCGAACTGGATTCGGGAACACCTTCAAGTTCATCAGACGGCGCACTCTTTTACCACTCAGCGCGTCCCACACGTCGATCTCGCTTTGCAGCTGGATAACAGCTGTGGCAAGAATATGGCGCTGATCAAAACTAGGCGAAACAGCTGATATTTGATCAGCTACCGTGTTGCCTTGAATCTCACTTAGGACAGTGTCCTTCTTATTTTCGTCATCTTCCTCTCGACGTTTGTCGTAGACTCGGAGACTGTTGTCTTGTCCAATTGCCAAGATGTTGATGCCATCGCGGGTATAAATGCGCAACCGGAAGATTGGACTTCTAAGGCACTTCTCCATTTCTCTGGTTTCCAGATTCAAAATGCAGATTTCAAACATATCGACAGTCACAACCTTTGTGCCGTCATCAGTTATCTGCATTCGATGAAGACCTTCCTGCATCTTGAAATTAGTCAACTCGCGAATTAAACTTCCAGAAAGATCGTACAATCGCAAATTATCAAATGAAGATGACATCACGGCCACTTGATCTAAAGACGTTATTTTGATTTCCTTAATGAAAACGTTTTGGCCCTCTTTGTTTTTGGGATACGATACAGTGATCTTGCGAACTTCTTTGCCAATTTCCACGTCAATGAAGTGCACAGTGCTCTTGCCTCTGAGATTGTAAACAGCATGTTTTCCACGTGCATCCAGAGAGCCAAGTTCTTCTTCTGTGTTGACATCTTTCAGTTTTAACTGGTGAAGCAGTTTACCATTCTCTACCTGCCAGATCTTCAGTGCGTCGGGACAGATGGCTACCAGTAAGTTCTCTTCATCAGCAAATGAAACTGGAGCTTGGGGAGAGTATGAGAACCATTCATCATCATTCACCTCGAATTCTTGAATTATTCGCCCGGTCAGCGTATTGAGCAGGAAAATCTTGTGCGATCCAGCAAGTAGCAACAAGTCAGGATTCTTCTGGCTTATTTGGCTGAAATTTGTGCGGTAAAGGTCGGTTGGCTCTGTCATGGTAAACTTTCGCAGCTCATTTCCACTGACGTAATCAATGATTCTGATGACTAAACCTTCCGAGCTCTGGCTAGTGACTGCAATAGTGCGATTGTCTTTGGCAATGCTGACCACGTCAGTACCAAACTGCGTCAAACCTATTGCTGAACGCAAAGCTCCTCCAGGTGCTGTCAAACACTTTCGGTTTGGCAGGAAGCAAGCTGTCGAGGGATTTAATGCTTGCTTCAAAACCTTGTACACATCAGGGTACTTTTCTTGCCTCTGCAGAAAGTTGTACATTCGACCAATCAGTTGAGTGGGAAGTTGGTTGCTGTCCTGGGAAAGCGGATGAGCTGAGAGTTGTAAACATTCGTGAAGAAGTTCCACATCGTCATCTTTTGGTTTTGCGTTAAGATACGACGAAAAATCACTTATGAGCACTTGAAGGGAGGTTCCTCGGAGCTTTGCTAGTAGAAATTCGAAGTTGCAAAGACATTCTTCTCTCATCTTTTCGAGGTTTCCAGAACGTAACAAGTGGAATGGCAGTTCACTCAACTTGCGAAGATTGTAGATCTCTTTGCCTTCACGAGAGTCGAACATCAACGGCTGCTTTGGCACCAACCTGTCCATGGACATCTCCTTGCCTTCTTTATTAACATATGGCTTCTTCACTCCCCCAGACCACTTACCAAGAAAGTAGTCACTCATGTTAGTGTGAATCTTCATCCTTTGCTCATCTGTCAAATATCGCTCCTGAGCGGCCTCTATGAACTGACGATGATACCAGAATACCACTTGAGTGCCGTCGGCTCCTCGTTCGATCAGATAGTCTCCTATGTCCGACCGAATACGAATCCACAACAAGGGCGGAAGTCTTCTTACTGGCGGTGTCCAGTACTGGTAGACATCATTCAGAACTTCGTCATCCAAAGAAAGGAGGTCTTCTAGCTCTGGCTCCGTCAAACCGTTCTTGGATGCAGTGATGTAAGCCAATGCATGGCTGACGAGTATTTTTCCATGACGCCTTTCAACTCGGTTAAACATGTCATCGATGATCTCTCGTACAGTTGGCTCAAGATACAACTCGGATTGAGGAGTATACGAGTTCCATCGCAGGGCTTCGTCGAATGATAGTTTGAGGTAGAGAGGAAGAGGGCACTTTTGGAATGATTCCATGACGTAGGATTTCTGTTTTGGTAGGATGGTCCGATTGGCTGCCTTTAACCAGGTGTCAAGGATGACGTCTGCTTCATCGAGAGGGATCTTTGGTACTTCCATAAAACATTTATCAGGCAGGATGGTCTAAGATGTAAAACAAAAGCATAAATAAGGGAACTTTATGCGATTTACTAAGCTCGCTATACCGGGCATCCAAGGTTCTTTTTTTCAGTACGAGTATAGGCCATGGAAACATAGCCTGCGAACGCAGACGTATTTCTGGCTGTCGTTTCTCTCCACTAAAAAGTTCGGCGGAAAGAAACGACAGCCTGAAATACGTCTGCGTTCGCAGGCTAATGGAAACACCATTCTACAGCAATTCAATCTTATTATGAACATTGAGGCAAATATTCGTTTTACATCATAGTAAGTTAGAGTGGTTTTCAAATGGCATCAGCTAACAAATTACGACGAACAAAAATTTAGACGACAAAAACAAGCCAGACCTCGAAGCAACATTACAACCTATAACTTGTCCAAAGCGAGGCGTAACACGTGTAAACCACGACACAATTGAAATCGGTTTTGCTTCTATTTGGTTGAAAAAAAGAGTGATTGTTCGGATTGGTTACAACATGTTGCATTAATAATAAAGCTCAACACACGCAGACCAAAACGGAAAACAGCTTGTTTCCAAAACACCAGAAGTAAAACTTGGAATACAGTCAACTCTCTCTTAACGGACACCTCTATATGACGGACACTTCCATAAGACAGACACCTAGTGTTGTTTCCTTCCCTTTTTCGGTCATTTTATTGTAATTTAACTCCCTATAAGACGGACATCTCTCTAAGACGGTCAGTTGGGGCCAGTCCCGACGGTGTACGTCTTAGAGAGAGTTGACTGTAGTACACATTATTCCATTTCTTTTTCTATAGATATATACTGTCGGCTTTATTTTTTAGTACTTACTCTCAGACTGGGTAATGCCTGGTATTCTTCGCCAGGTAGAGTTGAAAGGATGGCGTACACGTTTCTTGGTAACTGTCTTGGAAACCAGTCCATCTGTCGACCGCTGTCATCGATAGAAAGCTGATCCAGTGAGTCCAAAACCAGAACAACGGGTTGATTTTCAGCCGATTTCTCCAGGCATTCTTGGAAGTAATCTTTTAGGGATTTCATGTCCTAAACAAATATGAAAAATCATGCTAAATGAAATTGGAATTCGATGTCCGCTTAACAATGATTCGATTTCTCTCTTGATTAATTTTTTTCTCGATAATGAGACAACGAGAAGACGTTTTTAAGCAAAATGACGGCCAATCAGAGACGACAGCCAATAAGAACGGGGAGCAACAGTGTGGGCGTGGGTTTAAACCTCGCTCACTCGCTGGAGTAGGTAAAGGTTTAAAAGTCTGCATACGAGCTTAGTGGCCAATCAGGTGGAATCTATCCCGGTTTCCATTGCATGACGCGACTAGGAGTATTTCTAATCCCCCTGGGTGAGATGCTAGTCTATCGAAGGGATGCCCCCCAGAACTGCATTCACAAGTAACAATTTATACACCTGATTAGAGAAAGGCACTATGAGAGCAAAGGGCCTTGCCCAAGAACACAAACCAGTGCCCGGCCATGGCTCGATCCCGGACCGCTTGATGCAGAGTCCAGCATACTTACAATTAGGCCACCACGCCTCCTACCTGCTGGAGTGGTATGGTACGATCAATCATTGAGCAGGCGGCGTATCAAAAATTCAAAACTAAAATACTATCATATACTAAAATCTGTCAGTTACCTCTGGTATATCTTCAGTTTTCTGTCCAGTAGCTTTACACAGCTGAATACACATGCTTCTTAGAAGAGGTCTAATACCAGATGAATCGGGTGATGTGCCAATGAATCGCAAAACGACTATAGGACACTCGTCTTCGATCCACGTTTTCACTTCGGTTGCGATTTTGGCCATGATTGAGGTCTTTCCACAGCCTGATTCCCCGTACAACACAACACTGTGTTTATCATGTTTCACCATAGTATTCTTGGCGGCTTTCAAGAACTCTTTACGACCATGGAATGATTTACACTTCTTTTGGCAAAATGAACCATGCTGAAAGATCTCCTCTGCAAATGCATCTCTTGCGCCTGATGTCTCTTTCTCCTGAATGCCGTTTTCAATCATTTGAGTCAACGTGCCATAAAAGTCTTTACACAACTTCTCTATGTAGTTTGAGTGCGCAGTGGACGCCGAAGGATCGACACCATTGTCAGACCATTTGATGTCATAATTCACGATATTTGTGCTTGGCAGGGCTTGTGGGAGGTCTGTTTCTCGAAGAACGTTAAGAAATTTCTGCGCAGTTTCATCCACGGTGGAATTAGCGCCCCATGTCTTGTCCATGAATTTCCCAGCGTTGTTACTTGTGATGTTGGCCTGAAGATCTGAAATTACTCTTTTGAACCAGAAGCAGTGTTTTGAAGGATTCGATGCATTAATGATGCCTCGCCGGATCTCGTCCTCGGTTACTGAAAAGACAAGAAAAATTATTGAAGAATGTTGCCGATACTTCAAATGAAGGTTTGCATCTATAGATGTATTCTTAAATTCATATCGGATAGACATGTTGTTCGCGGTTTAATTGCCTTTAAAGGCCTGGTAATACGGGCAACATTTTTGTTCAACTTGTCTCGCAACATTGTTGCGGCATTGCAAGTTTAACGAGTTGTTGCCCGCATTACTACCGCGCGCTCTACTTATCTTGCAACAAATTTCGGTGTTGCAAGTTGCAGCAACATGTTGCACAAAGTAGAACCGAGTTATACTTTTTGCATCAATTTTTTTCAACTTGCAACACCGAAATTTGTTGCGAGACAAGTTGAGCGCGCGGTATGTAATACGTGATACGGGCAACAACTCGTTCAACTTGCAATGTCACAATGTTGCGAGACAAGTTTAACAAAAATGTTGCCCGTATTACCGGGCCTTAAGAATTGCACCACACATTTCAATTGGCCGCTTTCCGACACACTAGAAAACCAGAAGGGTTTTTTGGAAAAACAGGACATTTGTGATCTGTTCCAGATTGGGATTAAGGCGAGTGGAAAAAGGCGAGGCGAGGAGTTTTGGCTCTTTCGCCACTTCTCTCCCACCAGCCCTAGCATTTTTGCCTTGCCATTTTTTCGTCAAGGGAGTCGAAAGAGAGGCCGACCACGGAACACGTCCGCTAGAAGCAGAGATCAAGTCCATGGGCAAGAGTTGATACCAGCTAGAGAGGGATGCACAGGACAAGGGGGCTATGGCGAGAGGCTGTTTATAGCCTGTGCTCCTGAGAAAAAAGTGAAGGACTACTACTACTACTACTACTACTACTACTACTACTACTACTACTACTACTACTACTACTACTACTACTACTACTACTACTACTACTACTACTACTACTACTACTACTATTTTTTTTTGTTTTACTCGCCGTTATTTTTGCTTCTACGAAAGAAACCGAACGCCTTGAGCATGCTATGACAATTTTTGTCACGGTCTGTAGGCGCTTTGCTGTAAGCCGTTGTTTGCTAACAACGCATATGGTTTAGTGAAACAGCTGTCTGGCATTGACTAATTACACGCATTACATACGTGGAAGCTCAAATTCATAAATCATACCTGACATATAGTACTTATGCCGTTCACTCTTGTTAGCCAAAGCCTTGTCAGCAGCCATCCTTAGAACAACTTGCAATCTCTCAAACGCCGTCCACCATTCACCAGACGCCTTCTTACGTAACTCCTCGTTGTCATAATTACGATAATTAGGCAGCAGTGATGTGATTGGCTGCAGCAGATGTTGAGCGGGAACTGAGTTGTCATCTCGCCAGAACCAGTGTTTCAGCAGTTGAAGGTCGTCTTTGTTATCAACTGCGCCAAGGAGCTTCTCAAACTCGGATGCTGGAATCTTTGCAGGGAAGGGACGGTAGCCATACTTTTGCCCTAAAAAGGTCTGAAATAAAGAATGAGACGCACCAAGTAAATAAACAAATAAAATCCAAAAGGCATTTGATTGGCATAATCATCCAGACATATATAATGTCTTAGAACCGAATTATTGCCACATTAATCAATTTGATCAAAAAAAATTATAGTGGCAAAAAAGTCATTAGGAAAATGAAGACTAACTTACCTATAGCGAGTTTGTATGTTTCTTAGTAACTTATGCGATTATTGACTATGGACCAATTTTTTATCAAGACATCCTAAATAATCAAAAATCAAACTCACAATGAAGTTGGGTCCAGTCGACAGCTTCTGACATGCGCGTAGCTCCCTCATGCAGAGTTCAGTGGTCATGTGATCATCAGTAGACTCGTCCCGGACTCCCCATCTCATGTCGACCACTTGAAAATCATAGCCTCTCTCTTGACAGTAAGACTTGAGTCGAGGGTAGACTTTTTCCATCAATGTGTTACGCTCCACGGATGTGTCTTCGGAAAACAAATACGTACAAGAAAAGTAAAGGTACATACTTTGCAAGTATCCAATAAAGAGGCAGCGTGGCCTAGTGGTAGGGCGCTGGACTTGTAATCTGGAGGTCCCGGGTTCAAATCCACCTCCCTGCCACTTCGTCTTCGGTCGTCCCGAATTCAACTACTCCACGCTTTGTAAATAGCCAACCAGTTAGCCTCCTGCCAGTTGGGGTTTTTAACAGGTTTATGTTCGATTTGCAATTCACAGGGAGCAGGGGCACCACAGCGGTGTCACTGATGGGAGGGCTCGCCTCCCACCAATCTGGTCCGGGTTCGAATCCTGGACCTAACTTTATATGTGGGTTGAGTTGTCTGGTGATTCTCACTTGTTCCAAGGGTTATCTCTACAATCTCTGACTAAACGGTTGAGACACTGTAAATTTTCACCAATTTGGGTACTCCAGCTCATTTTTGTCAATCCCCCTCCCCTATTTCAATGTTGTCAATGTTGTCGTGTTATGGAAGCAAAGCCTGGTAAATTGCAAACCCCATAAAACAACATTGAGTGGGGAAAAAGGGGGATAACATGTCTTTAACAAGCTTGCAAGTCAAGACATTCGAAAAAAATCTGTGCAATGCGTTTGTCTCAACTGGTTTTGTCCGAGAGTGTAGGTTTGAAATCTCTGGTTTTCCTCCCTTCTCAAAAACCAGTGCTCCAAATTCCAATTGGATCTTGACGTACAAAATCTTTTTAACGAGCTCCCGAGAGCTCGTTGTACGTGGAAAATTAATTTACATTCCTGTATTAAAAAAACATATTTAAAAGCATATTTACCAGTAAAAGTAGAACTTGTGAAGATTCGAACGACTTTAACGTTCTCTGGGAATTCACTTTTCAGGTCCCCCATCAAGGCCTTTTTTAGCTTCTCGCTGTAACTGGAAACATTTCCAGGAACTGCGTTGTTGTTATCTTTCTCTTCATCACATGCCTTTTCTTCATCGCCTTCTACATCTTCATCTTCATCTACATCTTCATCTTCATTTTCTTCCTCTTGTTGTTCATCTTCTTGATCCTCGTCTTCGTTTTCCTCCTCTTCGTCGGATTTTTCTTCGTTGTCGCTGTCTTCTTTGACCTCATCTTCTTGTCCTGATCTTTCTTCCTCTTGATCGTCACACGATCCCTTCTCTGAAGCCTCTTTCTCTTCTTGTTCCTCTTCTTCCCCTTCCTGTTCCTCAGGAAATGCTTCAGCCTCTACACGCTCCTGCGTCAAGTGAGTCAGGTAGTCATTCTATTGTTTATTTATACACGTAGCGCCTAGGAGCTAAAGTCAGCTTGTTTAAAACGGACTTGTTTCATTCATTCAATCAATCATCTGTTAACGATTTATTAAGAAGAATCGTTCAAGCTAAAAAAGATAATACAAAATTAAAATGGTATATTTCAAATACAACATCAGGTTTAAAAAGTCATTCAGATTATCGCGTGTTCGTCGCTTGCCTCGCCTTAAAGTCCTCTAGCTCTGGCTATGAGTAACAGAGACATATAATATAGAAATCGGTGCATCCTTCATTTTTTCTGACAAGGTTTTATTCCGAGTTAAAGAAATCTTCAGAAATTATGAGTAACAATTATTCAAATGCTTGGTATGAAGAATTAAGTTCAGAATAGGAATAGAAACTCGGAAGAGAAAGAGGCTTTCCTAAACGTGAATAAAATCATCACAGCAGCGTTGTTGGCAGATGGTTTTCCATTACAAATACTAATAGTGATACAGTTCTTAAAAAAAAAAACAAGTTTGGGATAGGGTAGGTATTTTCGGGGTCTAGTCTAGTATGGGGTTACAAAGTCAGCTAAACATGGTCTGGTGTAGGGTAAGGGTTTCAGAGTCCCAGCAGCACACCCCCACCCAAAAATATACAGACGACCCCCCGGAGCGCTACCAAGGTAGCTTTTGTTGGACCAGTAAGGAGTAAGACATTTGGAGAAACAATACCTCATTTTGTTGCTGCTGAAGCTTTCGCTTCTTTTTCCTGGAAACAGCACTTCCCATGGTAATGTTTGGATCTCAGCTACATAATGCAATGGTTAGTGGTGAGAATTCTGATGTTGACAATGAATACCAATGTATCTCTAATAGGCTCTAGAGCGGTTTTCACTTGAGTGTCGAAAGTAAATTGCGTTTGCTTTGGTTTTGCATTACTACGCTTAGTGATTGGCTTAAAATTCTCGCGCCACTTTCTCAGCCAATCAGAACTTAAACCAAAACCAATCGTGACTCGCTCGCGCACGTTTTCCCGCGCTTCGTGCCAGCTACATGTATTTGCTTTGAGTTTTGATTGGTTGACTGGATTGTCTGTATTCTTTGTGATTGGCCAGAGTAATAACTTTGGTTTTGGTTTTACGACACTCAATTGAAAACCGCTCTATTTACTTGTAGTATTTATTATCAGTATATTATGAAATAAACCACGTGATTGTCACTGCAGAGTTCAGTTGTAATTTAGTAGGAGTGATCGTCGCAATATAACTGTTTCAAGTACAACTCACTTGTGGCCTAGGCCTGCTCTCGAGAACTCGAAAAAATCGTGGGTTCGAATTTCTTTCAAGTTTCAGTTGACTTCTGGCCTCTCCTTGCAACTGTTCAGGGCCGTAGCCGCTTTGAAGCAAACCGAGACGGGGGAAAGAAAATACCTAGGAAGGGAATTTAAGAATGGGCATTGCTCCAGTCATGATATTTTTTCTGGCCACGGTCTTGCTGTGGGACTAAAGACTAAGGTTAAGAACAGTTTTATACAGTTTTATATTACTTGTGATAAACTGTGAAACACTAAGAACCCATTCTTTCATAATATGTTGCTGCTTCTTCGAGGCAGGGCTTAATAACATTCAAAAGTATGACTAGTGATATGACTAAAAATGTAAATATGACTAGTGGCGTAAGTTACGTCAAGAGACAATTGTTACTTTCTCAATCTGATGTCACTTTAGGCAGCTAACGTGTACTTGTGTTTTCCAAAGAGATCTGAGCTAAAGAAATTCTAAACATCGAAAAGAAACAAATGAAAACATAAAATAAAAATGAGTGATTACTGCTGTTTTTGATTGAGGCAATTGTAATTTGCCATTAAGAACGTGCATTTCTGCACGAAAAAGCCTCCAACCGGAAAATCTAATGACGAAATCACAACAATAAAGCCAAAAGTTTTTTCTTTTAGTTTTTCCTTTGTGCAAACAAACTTCAAATGGTTGACCTGCTGTGACAGAGTAGAGCTGATATGCATTTTAGGCCGAGGCTCTCTACTCTTGTAAACATCAAGCGAAATTATGTAGTTTAGTACTTTTTAAGATTATCCGCATCTAAAGACGTCGGTGAATATATAACGGCTGGTATCTAATAGAGTGATGAAGATCTAAAATCGTATAAACTTGGAGAAAAAACAACATATCGCGAAAAATTCACTTCAATCGACCAAGTAATTTTGTCAGTAGCCGCAAATTTAATAAATTTTAAAATCTCTTTCATCGATGTAGGTAGCATGAGGTAGCGCGTTCTTAGTATGTTAACTTACATGTCAAAGAGCTAATTGGCTTCAGTTTTGGACGAAGATTTTTAAGTGAACTCGTGCATCTTCCACGCGAGTTTTTTAATTTAGCCTTGCGCGACAGAACATAATTAGCTCCGATTTGCATAGTATAAAATCGTGCTTTTTACAAATTTCTTGTCACTTCCCGATGAAGGCTAAAGTTTCAGCTGAAACGTTGGGACTTTTTACGAAATTTTACGAGCATTTTCAACAACATATCGCGAACGTTTTTGTTTTCAATCATGGCTGGGTAAACGTTTTAGCTCTTTTAGGCAGTGAAGGCAGCGAGCAGTGCCAAGCTAGCTCGCGTGCGGCTAAATATTCTCTAGTCACTTACCTGCTCACCAGCAGCTTGCCAAGCTGAAAAATAACCGGTGTCGCTTGTTCGTGAAAAAAAAATTAGTTTGATGCTCGGTATTTTAAGCAGAAAACTAAGCCGCCCGGGATATGACAAAAATACGCAACATCAGTTACCCGCGCTCAGGACTTCTGGTCAAAAGCGATTTTAATATATTAATCTTCTAGAACATGACTAAATAAATAAAGTTAACCTATCTTTAACGTTTGATACCATGGCAACAAAGTAGTCAGATCAAAGTTAGTGATTTCAGAATGCACAAAATAATAAGTATACCACGTGACGATTGCAGTTTCCACAGACTATCACAGCTGCATGGCTTCAAAAAGCCCTTGGCATGTTAGAATTACCTTGCTCTCATTGAACGTTATGTATAACATGAAAGATAGCGAGTTAGCTTGTTTACCAAATCTTAGTTGCTCGCTTGGTCAGTCAAGTAACACAGCTACAAGTAATAACGTCAGAGAAAACAATATCTGCTGCTTCTGTTGCTCAGTGCCATTGTTCTAAGCGGAACTTTCAAGTTGCGTGATTATTGGTCATTATTTGTTTGTTGCAAATTGCTTTCTTGTATTCCAAGTTGTGACTTCAATTATGTTATGTTAATTTTAAGTAAATATTTTATTAAGTGTTAGAGGACCTGATGGCGATAACAGCAAAGGTGTTTTGTTTCCTGGGGATTTCAGTCTTGGTAACGGACTATAAAGAGGTACTTGCTGGCTTTGGTCACCGAAGTGCTAAAAGATGTGTAAAAATGATAGGTATCAGTTAGACTTTCAGTTCCATGTGGCATGCTAGTCAAGAGAATACAGGCACTTGTTACGGAGACTGGCTTACTACCCGGGGAGGGTGTACCCGACCAAAAGAAGTTTTTTACGTTGAGGCTCCGTGCCAAGTTCCAAACCCTACCCTTTTATATAGCATTTCGGACCAAAAAGGTAACCTTTCAAATACCTGCGACAGGAGGTATACGTTTTGCCGATGTTCAGAGATTATAACTGTTCATGTTTCAAAGACATGGTTTCTGCAAAGGAAACTTGACATTTCTGTGTATGAAAACCAATTTAAGATAAATCTAGAATAGTTTGAAGAACGCATCCTGTGAGAATAAACAAAGGCAAAACAAAAAAAACTGTACGAAACTGAGTAAGGTCCGTTTACAAGGGCAATTTTCGCCCCCATGTTCGTTGTTGTTCTTCTTTCAGCAACAATTCGTTTCGTGTTCTTGTCATAAAATATACCCTTCATCGAAACAAATATCGCAGGTTTGATTTATAATGTTGCTGATAAAAGATTCAAGTTTATATACATACCAGAAATGCCACATGCAGAATACGGATAACCTACTTCCCATACAAGACTTTGCAAAGTATTGCTTGTTTAAGACTGCCAGGCCTGAAACTGCACTCACTCTACTTGCCTGAAAATCCACAGACCACGAATACCAAGTGTTTTAAATAAAGCCTTTAATGGAGCATTGATAACAATACAATTCTCTCATTGTACCGCAAAAGTCGTTCTAGGATAAATACTAATGGGTTAAATACATCTTTTGACAATCCGTTGTATTGTTCGCACGAACGTGAGTCAATATAACGTCTGTCTATTCCTATTTAATTTGCTTTTCATTGTTCTATTTGCAGGTCTTAATATCAGACCTTAATGTTCAGCACAACACATGAGTTTTGTTGCTTAGTTTCAATAGCCGTTCATAGTCTTTTAGAGTAGGAAAACCTTAGCTGAAATGCCTTGTGCTTTGAAAATTGACTTGGTGAATTCAGTTCTTACTGGGACTTGCAATTGGAATTCTGATAAGCCCTCTCGGAGATGTTGATATTTTTGGATGCGTGAACCAAGCTCCCGCCACCAAGGATAACATCGGGTCGTGCGTGCACCGCTTTTTTTGTGAACTCCGTTCTTTGATAATCGGTCACTTCGTCGTCGTCATCAACATCTTCATCTTCATCTGTTTCTTTAGCACTGGTAAGGTCTTGTGTAGGTTGCATGTTACTTTCCAGCGGGCAATTCGCAAATGGTGAGTTATCAGTTGCGTTAGGTTCTACTTCTCCAGGGATATGAGGTCGTAAAGTCATCAACTCTGGTTTGTCCGGTTTGGTGACCGCAAGGCAGTTCCCGGATATCGTCACGCGTTCAGGCTTCCAGTCTGATGTGAAAGAGGCAAGTTTCACCCCTGTACCCAAGTCCCAAGCATCGATGCTGCTATTCTTGTAGCGATAGTTGGAGAATGCTATTTGGCCATCTTTTGTCATAAATAAAGAATCGACGGTCTCGCATTCTAACTTGTAACGGACGCGCCCACTGGTAATATCCCAGACATGGATATTTCCGTCACCTTCACCAGTAAGGACCATGCTGCTGGCAGATGATATTGCTGTTGAGTTTACGGTGGGATTCTCTTCATCAGCGACCAGTCTATGCTTTAGACTTCCGTTGGTCAAGTCCCAGAGAAATGCTTTGTAGTCGTTGGATAGGCAAACTAGGAAACTCCCGTCATCCGTTACTGAGCCATTCCAAAGCATCAACTTTGCACTTTCGACTTCTAAGAACTTCTGATCTTCTGTTTGTGTGTTTAGAAAGACCAGAGGCAGGGTTTTTTCATCGTGATCTCCCATCCGTCTTAATTGGCTGCAGACCACTGACCTACCATTTCTGCTGATGAGCATGTCTTCAAGTCGGTGCTGTTGTCCAAACTTGTATTGCTTGACTAACTTTCCGTTGCTGATGTCCCAAACTTTGAGGTTGCGTCGCCCGCGAGAGAGAGCTATGAGCTGGTTCTCGTCAAGGAAACCGTATGCTTCCGTTCTTTTAGAGGCTTTGCCTTGCAGAGTTCTTTCAACCTTTCCTGATTTCATGTCGAAGACTTGAAAGTGAAGATACTCTAGATCGTGGATGTAACCAACAGCACGAGATGTTCCATACATTTTCATCGTGTTGGGTAACAGTTCTTTGGGCATTTTAAAGGCTCGCACCTTTGTACCGGTCAAAGTGTCCCAAATGAGAATTTGACCAGTATTATTGACCGTCGCTGTCGCAATAACATGCCTGTGGTCTGTTTCTCGTCCAAGATAGTTGATCGTGTCAACGGAAGACACTGCCTTGTTGCCAGATGCAGTATCAGTTGGAACTTCTTCGGTACTCTCGTTAACCGCTTTCTCAAGGTCGTAGATACGAATAACCTCATCGTAAGCCACAGAAATAGCGAACTTTCCATCTCTTGTGTAGAAACCAGAATGAATTATAAACGTTCCAAAAGACTTGCTCTTCAAGGTTTTGTGAACTGTTCCATCATCGAGGTTGGTCACAAGAATCTCGTAGTCAGCAACACACACGGCCTTCGTTCCGTCCGTTGTTACTTGAAGTCGAAGGAGACCTTTGTTGATTTTAAACTGTGGCACTTCTCTGATTAAATCGCCAGTGTGCAGATCGTACAAACGCAGGTTGTTTCTTTCTGAAGATGTGACTACAACCTTCTCTTTAGAGGTCACTTTGACTTCTCCTATGCAGCAAGCGTCCTCTTCACTGAAGACATTGACTTTCCGAACCTTTTCTCCAGTTCTGGTGTCGAGGACTGTGAAACTCTTTGTTCCATGGACGCTGAAGGCTGCCAGAAACCCTGCTGCTCCGCCAATACTGCCGTATTCGTCATCTGTTGGTATCTTGCCTATGTCAATCTTGTGTACTAATTTGCCATCTTCAGTTGTCCATATCTTGAGGTCCTTGTCTGTAATGGCAACAATTCGCTTTTCGTCATCCACAAACGACACAGGTGGCATCGGATTGTATGAGCTTTCTTTAACAAGGGCTGTGAATTTATGCAGAATTTGACCAGTGGATGTATATATTAGAAATATATCAGTTGATCCTACTAAAAGGAGAAGGTCTTCATTGAGTCGGCTGCCCTCAACAGTCCACACCGTTCCAACTTCTAAAGATCCTGGCAGTGTCATCCTTCGAAGAGTTTTTCCATTGTGCAAGTCTATGGTTAATATCTGAATATGCACTGGTTGTGAGAACGTAGTGGTGATATGAGCTGTCTTTCCATCGCAGCTAAATCCAAAACAGTGACGGATAATCTCACCTGGTAGTTTCATCGAGGATATCAGAGATCCGCCTGGTGAAGTCAAGCATCTATCACTTGGTATTAAGCACGGAACGGATGAGGAATACGCTTGCTGCAGCACAAGGTTAATGCCATCGAATTCGTCTTTACTGTGACGTGCAGTAAGCCTGCCAAGAAGTTGAGGAGCCAGCTGATTGGCGTCAGCTTTAAGAGCAACGGAAGACAACTGTAAAGTTTTCTCCAACTCGATAAGATCTTTCTCTTCTGGATACACAAGGAGTGAGGCGACAAAGTCATCAAGAACTGACTCTAAAGAAGTTCCCCGTAGTTTAGCCAAGAGGAATTCAAAGTTGCAAAGTGTCTCTTCCTTGAGCCTCTTGAGGTCTCCTGCATGCAAGAGATGATGTGGCAACTCATTCAATTTTCGCAGATTGAAAACCTCCCTCTTTTCTTTCTCGTTGCTAAACGTCAAGGGTTGTTTGGCCACCAACCGATCCTTAAAGACTGTCTGTCCGTCTTTGGCAACGTAAGGCTTCCCTGCACCATTCGACCACTTTCCCACAAAGTAGTCAGCAAGCTTTGAATGAATTTCTTGCTTTGCATCCAAGTAACGATCGGTTGCCACTTCGATGAACTGGCGATGGTACCAATATATCACTCGAGAGTCATCTGCTCCTCGCTCTATAAGGTAGTCTCCAATGTCGGAACGGATACGGATCCATAGCAACGGTGGAAGTCTTCGAAATGGAGGCGTCCAGTACTGATAGACGTCATTGAGTACCTCGTCGTCCAGCGATAAAATGTCTTCTAACTCGGGTTCTGTCAAGCCATTTTTTGATGCGGTAATGTAAGCCAACGCATGGCTGACAAGGATCTTCCCATGGCGTCGCTCAACTTGGTCGAAAAGATCATTGACAACGTTTTTTACGCTGGAGGCCAGTGTTGTTTCATCTGCTGGAGTATATGACTTCCATCGGCAGGCTTGGTCAAAGGACAGCTTCAGGAACAAGGGCAGTGGGCATTCCTGGAAGGCCTTCAGAACCATTTCCTTCTGAACTGGGATTAACGTGCGCTGGGAAGAGCTCAACCAGCTTGCTAAAATGACATCAGCATCATTCACAGGTATGTTTGGGATCTCTTTAAAACATCGGTCTTCAAAGAGTGTCTGGCAACATAAGCAAAATTATACGAAGGTTTTAAAAGCTTTAAAAGCATGTGTCTATAGCCATTGACTATAACTAGCACTGATAGACTTTGGTTATTGCATGACTGCGAATAACAATACAGTCTTACACCCTCAGAATGGGGCATCCTAGGGAATACATCTTATATTCCACTGTGGGAGCTATGGATGGTGTTTCCGCAGAGAAAGTTACCTAGAGAGTACGCCGGTTTCGTCCTAACGACTCAATGTCCATTTAGGTGTCAGCTGTCCTTAAGAGTAACGATCGCTTTTTAGTTTCCAAACACAACACGTGTTTACCCTTTTGTTGAAAGCAAGGAAATCAACCACAGTTTTGACCCAATGCTGGTGCTCTGTCTGGAATTTCGTCATTGAAAGCCCCGTAGTGAATAGATGGGATTTAGTGAATTGATCAGCTATGTGTATTTTTACATTGTCTACAGTTTATTAAAACAAGAATCGAAAAGAACAAAACTAAAGAGCTATTTGTTACCTTCAAAAGTGGCAAGCACTCGTATTCTGAGCCAGGTAGGGTCGACATAACCAAATAAAAATTGTCTGGCATTTTCCCAGGTAACCAGTCTAAGCGTCTACCTCCTTCGTCAGCAGGAAACTGGTCTAAAGAATCAAGCATCAGTACCACGGGACGAGATGAGCAGGCTTCTTCCAAACACTTTGGAAAGAACTCCATTAGGTCCATTAGATCCTGCAAAAAATTCAATGGTAAGCCATGTTCTATCGATCAAATGAATCCAAAATGGCAGACAAAGTAAGGTCATCATAAGAAAGCTTAGCAAACAAGGCCATGGGTGCATTTAATGGTGACAGTAAAGTGTCTTTTTCCAAGAATACAATGAAGAGACTATTACCTATTACAAGGAAGTTTCAAAACACTAGCTCCTAAACACTGCAAACTTCGTTCTAATGTATGGGAGCTACTACTATGACCTTACCTCAGGTATTTCTGTTGTGTCATTTTCTGTAACCTTGTACAACTGTTGGCAGACGCTCATCAACAGCAGTCTGATACTGGATGACTCCGGGGACGTACCAATGAACCTCAACACCACGATAGCTGAATCATCCTCCAGCCACTTTCTGATCTCCACGGCAATTTTGGCCATGACGGACGTCTTACCACAACCAGACTCGCCATGAAGTATGACTACTCGGTTATTCCTATAATCAAGCAAGGATTGCTTCACTGACTGAAGGAACTCGTCTCGCCCTTGACAAGCTAGCCCTTTCTTTTGGCAGAATAGTGCATGCTGCAATATTTCCTCCGTAAGTGAATCTTTCTGCTCGCCAGCTTCCCTCTCTTCAATTGCTTCTTGAATCATGCTGGTTATGACGTTATAGACATCGTTGCAGAGTGTTTCGACATATTGAGCATGCTCAGCAGATGAATCTGGATTGATGCCCTCGTTGGTCCAAGTGACATCGTACTGCATTACATTTTTTGTTGGCAAGGCAGTCGGAAGCTCGTTTTCTCTCAGACTGCTCAGTAGCTTCTGTGCAGAATCGTCAACAGCTGAGTTGTCTCCGTATGTCTTGTCCAGAAACTTGCCGGCATTACGACTGCCGGCATTTTGGATTAGATCTGTTATCACCCTTTTGAACCAAAAACAGTGTTTTTCTGGCGCCGTAGCTGTAATTATCCCGCGGCGAATCTCGTCTTCTGTCACTAAAGAAAACAAATTTGGACAAATGTTAGCTCTCTTCAAAGATATCTTCACTGTGTTTATTGCGGTTTTTAGTGAAATGCGAACTCTGAAATTCAAAATCCAACAAACGATGGGGTTTTTTGCTACCGTCAATCATAATTATGGCAACAGCTAACGAACCATGAAAAACGGAAAAAACAAAATGGATCGAAATCTACCAATCACAACCGAAAGACTTGACCTTTTGACCCGATTGAAGTAAACTTCTGTTTCCCGAGAGGTCCGCAAAGATGATTGACGGCAGCAAAGAGCGTAAACCTTTGGTTGAGGATTGAATTTCAGAGTTCGCATTTCACTGAAAACTGCAATAATATGATCTATTCGCCATATGAAAAGAAACAATACCTGACATATGATACTTGTGCCGGTCGACGTCATCTAAAGCGATGTCAGCGGCGTTTCTCAAAACAACTTGCATTCTCTCAAACGCCGTCCACCATTCACCAGACGCCTTCTTACGTAGCTCATCATCGTCATAGTTACGGTAGTGAGGCAGCAGTGATGTGATTGGTTGCAGCAGATATTGAGCAGGAACTGAGTTGTCATCTCGCCAGAACCAGTGTTTCAGCAGTTGGACGTCGTCTTGGTTGTCAACCGCTCCAAGAAGCTTCTCAAACTCAGAAGCGACGATCCTGACCGGGAAGGGACGGTATCCATATTTTTGTCCCAAAAAGGTCTGTAAGTAAAATGGTAACCTGAGTTATCATGAAACATTGATAAGACATAGCTTAGACAAGCTGGACTTACAATGAAGTTGGGTCCAGTTGAAAGCTTCTGACATGCGCGTAGCTCCCTCATGCAAAGCTCAGTGGTCATGTGATCGTCTGTTGACTCGTCCCGGACTCCCCATCTCATGTCCACCACTTGAAAATCATAGCCTCTTTCTTGACAGTAGGACTTGAGTCGGGGATACACTTTTTCCATCAATGTGTTACGCTCTACAAAGGTATCTAAAAGGAGAAAAACGAAGAGAATTCCTTCGT
Source organism: Oculina patagonica (assembly GCF_052425735.1). NCBI lineage: Eukaryota > Metazoa > Cnidaria > Anthozoa > Scleractinia > Oculinidae > Oculina > Oculina patagonica. The sequence continues at coordinate 22,746,268 of NC_135762.1, forward strand.
AAACTAACCCAGTCAACTATTCCTGGAAACAGCAATTCATGCAAAATTCAGCAATCAATGTCCCGATCAATAAACAATAGGCATAAATGAAAGTACCACCCATATACCACTCATAAACGAAAGTTCCACCCATGGCGGAACACCTTTTACTGCCAAAATAAAGTTCCTTTGGTCTTCGGTCCCCTTACATTACAGTGCGACGTGCCTTACCGTGGCCACCCAACAAACGTTTTTACAACTGTGCTTTCGTAATATTATTATTTGTTGGACGAACACGCCTCCTTGCAAAGTTGAATACGATCAAATAGCTACTTGTTATATCGTATTTGTCAACAAAACGCAGTGAAAACGTAAACTATAACATGACACTTGAAAAAATGTTTGTTGGGTGGCCACGGTAAGGCGCGTCAAACTGTAACAAGAAATGATTTCATGAGCTCTACCAGGGTAAAAAATATTCGTTGACCTGCTCAATGACGATACTGTACCTGTGAATGTAGAACTTGTAAATATCCTGACAATCTTAACATTGTCGGACATTTCCATATCCAAGTCCCCTAAGAACACTTTCCTCCAAGCGTCGGTAAACTCGTCCACTTCGGTTGCGTCATCCATTGCTCTTGTTTCATTTTTATCCATTGTGCCTGAGCCGTCTGTCTCTTTAGACTTTACGGAAGACGATCGCGAAGAGGTATGCTCTGGTTCATTTTCACCAATTCCCTCGTCATCATTGTGAGCCTCGGAGTCACTTTCATCACTCTTTTCCGACTTTTCTTCGGGTTCTGACTCATTCTCCTCGTCATTCCAGTCTACACGTTCTTCCTGAGAGTCTGTACTAGGCACCTGGTTATCTCGTTGTGATGACGTCGCCTCAGGAGTGGGCTGCTGTGCCATAGGCGCCCGTTTCTTTCTTCTTGAGACAATGATTCCCATGATTTCTGTTTGACCATCCCGGTGATTTTAAGAAAGAAGCAAGATACGGATAATCAATTCATTGGTTTTATTAAACTGTCTTATCATTAGTTTATCTGACACAATGTTCTTATGCCTTTACCTCTAGCTCAAACATGTAATAACAATAAAACTACCATTTTACCCTCCTGGAGCAAGTCCCCAATACAACCAATGACATCTAGTTACGTTATTGTTAATATATAAGTGCTGTTCCAAGGGAGATTTTGCATTCTAGGAACTGTGTTTGACCTCCCAAGTCCTAAAAAAGTGTACGGATGTCTCAAGACTGGACTAGAAGAGGTTATGCGAATTTGCTTCTTTTGGCGGAAAAAGGGAAAATGTTCTGATTGTACTTAGCACAGGAGAAACAAAGGGACTATTCAAAGAGTTTCATGCTATTTCAGACCAACAATATTACAGCCACAGCTGTACTCCACACAATCGAGAACACAAATTTACCATGACCTATCATGCATGCTTAATGACAACGATTTTTTTTCATTAACCGACTGGTTATGTTGTGTTCACTGAAAACGTATCAACTCTCTCAGCAGATTCTCATTTACTTTTTATTTCTTGATCGTCGGAACAGATTACGTAGACTCCAAGGAAATACAAAGCGTACATGCACCCAGCGCTCTTTATAGTCTGACTCTATTGCTAGCTGATCCAACCATTTAGTCCATTTACTGCTCTGAGGTCCCCTGTTTTATGAGTCAAATGAGTCTATGAGTTATGAGTCAAAAGACAATGAGTCGAGGTGTTTTTTTATACAAAGTTGGTTATTATCTATTTAAGAAGGAATTTCTACTCAGACCGCGCCAAAATGAGAATTAGTGGCACAAAAATTAAAAATCACAATTCTTCCTATTTCGCCCAAAGAAAGCCTATGGTAGGCCTAGAATCGTGGTGGGATTTTTTTCTTCAAATATTCTTTAAGCCGGTCAAAAAATTACAAAACCGTATTGACCCCACGAGTCTTCAAAAACACACAATGTAAACATGACTCATACCGTCTCGTAAACTTCGCTCTGGATCATTCGCATTAAATAAAACCCCGTTTTTGAGCCTAGAAATGTTTTTTTGAAGCGTTTATAAGTCATTTGAGTCCAAGTTTTCTTCTTTAAGTTAATTTTCAAGGTCACGGCGAGCCGCTGAAAATTACTAAAATTCGGTTGCTCGAAATTCTTAATTTGGCGCTCTTTTTCGAGAGACAATTTCCCTACCCGGTAAAACTGCAAATTACTTGAAACTCAGATATTTTAAAAGGGGAAATGCTGTTCTAAAACCTGATGTAAAAATTTGTTTAGGGCTTTTTATAAGCGCTGCGTCCGAAAGCTCTCAAAATACGGATAAACACAACATTACCTGTCACTTCACTGTAATTAACAGCAACATGCTTTCGACCAGCAAATCAAAAACGTCTTGAATCCAATGTTCCGGCTTGTATTTTTCGGATTTTTGGATGTAAAACACCGCAAAATGTTCCTGTTTGACTCATCTTCAATGCGATATTATCCAAAGTATCGAGTGAAAGGCATATTTAGACTCCTGTGCGAAAGCGTGGAGACAGCGAAATTAACCAATACATATCCGTGTTGACATTCAACTTTACAGCTTTGTACGATTCTCTCGGAATTCTCAGATCTGACGTCTCATCCACATCACCTGTTAAACGGCAGTCCATAATAAAACCTTCTTGTGTCAACGCTTTTCTTTCTGAACTAAAATACTCGATTGCTGTTCAACACGGTCCATTCAGAAACCGTTGACCTCCGATCTTAACTGAATTTGCATGTCACGCAACGGCTTTGTTATGGTCACTCGTCAGGTTTTCGTTGCTTGATTTCCATAAATGGAAAAAATATATATATTAATTAATATTCTTCGGTATTCGTCTGTTCAACACCCCAGAAAGATTTTGTTTAACGTACCTGAATAACATATTACATACATATATCACAATCTCAGTGTATTTTCGAGTATTATGTCTGTTATGTCACAGGATACGTCGATCCATCTTGATGTGTGGTCAAACAGAGAAAGTTTATTGATATAGCTCTCATTAAACAGATAAAACTTGCTAGTTTATTACATCACTTGATAATTAATTACACATTACTATACAAACACGTGAAGTTAAAAAGTTTACATTCTGCATAATTGTTATCCCTCGAACGTTGAAGCAAATTTCCACCCGAACCGTGATACGGGGGGGGGGGGGGGAGGGGGTGAGGAGAGGGGGTGCGCGGAAGAGAGAGTTCCGGGACTGGACTACCGAAAGTGTTGTTATATTTACCTCAGCCTGCTAAAATTGACATAGTTTGGTTAGCTAATCAAGTTATTATGCTCAAAAGCTGGAAAAATAAATAAAAATGACGAAAATGAATATTTTGGCTATAATTATGACGTTTCCATGGTGACAGATATATCCGAAAATTTTTGCAATGGGTAAATGAACAGAAAGTTCCAGTATCATGAAGAAATTCCTCTTTTCAAATTTACGAAAAAAATCTCAAAGGGCGGCACACGTCCAGGGGATGTTAACCGAACATCAATTACTGAGTATTATGCTGCCTCTTTGCAATGAATGGAGCAGTTTTTAAGCAAACCAAACGGAAGACACCACCTTTTTAATCGAAACTCGTTATTAAACGCGTACTAGTGCTACTCGGCATCGATTAGCCCCTCTACGCCAGCCAATTCCCAAAGAAGAGCGATGAGCTGGACAAATAGTCCACGATGAAATGTCGCACGGAAGCGAGAATATGGATGCACGTGCTAAAATAAGGTCAACTTCAGAGTACACATCCCTGATCTCAACACTGCGAGTGTGCCCCGAAATATCTCGTTCACATGACAATACCGTAACAACGACTTCTCGTTCGTATCGTTTGTCGGAGGCGCAAGCACCTCCAACTAGTTTCTGAAAGGAGCAAATGACCTCTATCAACAACTACTGCAGATTTATCGATTACCAAACCGTGGGAAATGTTCAACTGAAGCCACTAAGTGCAGGCTAATTAGATTACGACTCTGTAAATATTGTCTGTTTCTAAGACGTTTTGTTACTTAACGAAATAGCCTTTGTGCATTTTTTAACGTCGACAAGCAACTTTGTTTTTTTATTTCGCTCACTGATACTTAAAATGCTCTTAAACGTTTCTGCGTGTTAAAGTTTCAACAAGTTTGCCACTGTTGCAATTAGTACATTTTGAACGCTCGCTTACTGTATCCGAGCCTTTTAGTTTGAAGTTTTGTTGACCGGTTTTGTGTATTCCTTTAATTGGACAACAAAACGTAGTACCCGTTGATTAGAAATATTGAAAATACTCGATTTTTGTTTTATGTACTGTAAAAACGAAAATTAACTGATTTACAGGGTTAAAATAAAGGGGGAAAAGGGCTTACATAAAAAACAACAACAACAGGAACGAATCATAACTCTGAGAAAAGTGTGTTGGTTCCGGTTTCACTTTTCTCATAGTCTCCTGTAACATCATTCACAGAGATGTATGCAGCTCGTTTTTGTGCGAAAAAAAAAAACTTCAAAAAAAGTCCAGGCTCATCATATGGCTAGATAACATCAGTAACTTTTATTGCGCGCGTGGAAATAGATTTTATATCGGGTAAAAACGCCGGCTATGAAACATGAGACTCGACTTCAGAGAAAAACTTATGTACCTCAGTAAACAAACAATTCGCGGCAAAAATTGCAGCATATTGATGATCTCTTCAGAAAGAGAGATAATACACTTTAAGATTTCAGGGATCCTATCAAAGTAAACTGGACTTATGAACCTTAAGTTTTACATGTAAAGTAAAAATAAAAAAAATTATATTATCTTTGGCATCTGTGCTATTTGTTTTATGAAGACAAACAAAGCAAAAACTGGCCTTCCGCTTGTCTGTGAGAAAAGTCGCGTATTATTGCCAGTGTTTTGAATTCTTATCACCCACAATCTTGTACGTTTTACTTTCTTTAAACCAGTATTTAGCATACAGCTTATATCAAGAAAGTTTAAAGTTTTAAATTCACATATTTTCGGGCGGGAGCAATGTATTTATAATGACGCACGCGATCGTCTAATGCAGTCTTCACGTTCACGGCCGGAGAAAGATTTACAACTTCCTTCCTTCGTGCTTTCTCGCATAGAAATCTCCCATCAGGGACCGCGCAGGAAGAATTTGAGTGGGGGGGCTGAAAGTCGAACCCTGAAGTGAGTAAACTTAGGGGGGGGGGGGTCCGTGGAGGTATGGGGGCATGCTCCCCGAGGAGAAAATTTGGATTTCAAATTCACTTTAATAGCGGAACTTGATGCATTTGAAATTTAAACGTTCGGCGCTTGAAAGGTTTTGGTAAAAGTATTGCTTGAAATGACAAAACAAAAAACGTTGGGTAAAAACACATTGCTCCACAAAACGTTCGATAAAACTACTTACTGATCCACCCTGACTACTCATGAACCTTTCTCGGGTTCCCGGGTATGTTGAAGTACCGGCAAATGAGATGTTACCAGAAGGAATGAAAACAGAAAAGGCAATTTCACTTAAAATTATGTTTCAAAATCAATTACCTTTAGAATGGGCTTGAAAACAAACCGTATATTCGATTAATTTTTTTCATGACTATTGCGGAAGGGATTGCGTGACAAGCAACTTTGTCAACATGTAATCGGAGCACAACAGTTGTCTGGTTGATGTTTAACGGCCGACCATGAACGTTAACAACAACTGACAACGGGCCAGCATTTCGGTCGAGAAATCAAAGGGTTGACATAAGAAGGGTATATTTATTCGACGGCTGTTTAACAGGAGATGGGAATGTGATGGCAGACCTGAGAGCAGTTTTAAAGTTGAATGTCAACACGGAGATGTGCTGAAGTTGTCGACGGCACGCTTGGGAATATTCGATGAAGATGGCGATAGAATTCGAAATTCGCCTTATACTCGATATTTGGAAGATATAGTGTTCAAGATGATCTTAACAGGGAGCTTCTGCTGAAGATTACATCTAAATAGCATTAGAAACAAGAGGGAAGACTAAAAAGAAGACGTTTTGGACTGTCAGGTCGGAAGAATGTACTGGCTATTGTTTACATTTCAGTGACAGGTAATTTTGTAATTATAAGTATTTTGAGAGCGTTTACACTCAGCGCTTATAGAGAGCCCGAAATAAATTTTTACACCAGGTTTTAGAACGGCATTTCCCCTTTCAAAATATCTGAGTTTCAAGTAATTTGGAGTTTTACCGGGTAGGGAAATTGTCTCTCGAAAAAGAGCGCCAAATTAAGAATTTCGAGCAACCGAATTTTAGTGATTTTCAGCGGCTCGTCGTGACCTTGAAAATTAAATTAGAAAAGAAAGTTTGGACTCAAATGACTTATAAACACTTCAATAGTACATTTCTAGGTTCAAAAACGGGGTTTCGTTTCATGCGAATGACCCAGTGCGAAGTTTACGACACGGTATGAGTCATGTTTATTCAATGTGTTTTAGAAGACACGGGGGGTCATAACCGTTTTGTAAGTTTTTGACCGGATCAAGAAATATTTGAAGAAAAAAATCCCACCACGTTTCTAGGCCTACCATAGGCTTTCTTTGGGCAACATATCAAGAATTTTGATTTTACATTTTGTACCACTGCCCGCTCGGTCTGAGTAGAAATTTCTTCTTAAGGTGATTCCACTGAAATAGAAGGAGTATTAAAAATTTTCTGAAACTTGGTCCAGGTTACAATTATGTTATGAGCATTAAAAAAATGAAATAAAAAATGGGGGTCACCTCGCTAGTTTTTGTGTAAAATGGATGGGCATTTTAGTAAATATACGACCCGCGAGATATATATTAGGAACCCTAATAATCCAAATGGGGATCGCTATTGTTTCCAGAAAAAAATCATTTTGCCTTAAAGAACTAGTCTAGTTCAACAAAAAGGACTTTTATCTTATATTAAAAACTATTCTAATTGTACAGGAATTAAGATAATGAAAGAAATTTAAGATTTTGCTCCGTGCGCACGTTAACGGCTCTACCTAAAAACGTGTTTTTTACGGCATTAAAATTAAAATATCTCAATGTAGAATTTTAAACTTTTTTTAAATCGCGATATATTGTAGACAACAGTTTGACATTTAAATTAATGGATTAAAAAAATGGGGGTCAGCGTGCTCGTTCAAGAGAAAACGACCATTTATTTCCATACCGAGCTTAGCCTGAAGGGAATCTCGTAGTGTTCTGTGTGTAGTCAGGTCGCTTAGGGCAATTTTTTGGAGAAATCGTGACACGGTTGATAAAAGCACCAAACTTTGCAGAATGATTCTTTAAAGACTATTAAATAATTTTATCCGTGGCTCCACCTGAATTTTTTCTTGCAATTTGCAAAATTTGCTAAACATTTTGACCACGCACAATCTCTCAAGCACCGCTACCACGCCATTTTGAATTGATTAAATTAAAGTGGGACAGCAGGAAATATTTCTCTTCTCCGTAAGTAATTTGCAGTTTTATGCTTAAATGTTGCAAAAATATATATAACTTGAAGACATTTTTGAAGTTTTTTGCTAAAATTGTAATTTTTAGATGCAGTATTCTAAAATGTTTATTATGGTAATTACAGTAGAACCCGGTAACTCGAACTCGAATAACTCGAAAACCCTACCAAGTCTGGTTAGCTCAGTTGGTAGAGCGCCGAACTGCTGTGCGGCAGGTCGTGGGTTCGAACCCCAGACCGGACCAACACTCAGGGTCTTAAAATAACTGAGGAGAATGTGCTGCCTTTGTAATTACATCTGCAAATGGTTAGACATTCTAGTCTTCTCGGAAAAGGACGATAAACCGTAGGTCCCGTCTCCTGTATCTTCAGTCTTAAAACAGGGGACATTAAAGAACCCACACACTATTCGAAAAGAGTAGGGCACGAAGCTCCTGGTGTTGTGGTCTGGTGTACAGCGCATTTGAACATATACACATGAAAAATGCGCTATATTAATTCATTATCATTATCATTACCATTATCATTATGGCCGCCGAGGGATGTGGAACATGCTTAAAGAAGCCTTGAAGAAACGAGATTACACAGAGGACGCACAAATTTTGGCCAAGGCAGCTTCAATAATAAGAAAATACATTTTTAGCCACGAGGCATATAAATTTAATGGTCGATTGTTTCCATAAAATAGCCAAGAAGCGTCGTTACCATCTTACCTCAAAATCATAATATTCTTGAACAAACATAGATCGAGAAGCAAGCGGATCATCCAGCATTTACCCCAGCTGGGAATTGCTATTCTTATGTCATGGTCACACTAACCGGCGATATCGATCTTTCTCCTCCCGCCGCAAAAAAAAAGAACGCCTGATCGCAAGTTAAGGTTACACAGCTTGAAGAGTGGACAGAAGAAGCCATGTGCAAGCACTTTGACGAAGATGGAGTTGTATCCCCTGCCTGCCTGCGAAAGGTCTGTTCACTGTTGGTGCCTTAGACAACCCTAAAAAAGCTTTTTTTGGTACCGGCATCAGTCTCCTCCAGTTTCCAACTGAGAATTGGCAACCGGGTAAACGTATACCAACAGCTATGATTCCTCCATCTGTACCTAGAAAGCTCTCTGCCATTGTTCCACGCTATATCTGGTTGTAATACTACATCCATGCAGTTTTAGGGAAAAGGGCAGACTTGGCAGGCATTTAAAAAAGAAACAGAAACAATTGCCTTTTCAGCCTCTCTCATCCGTTTAAATCCCTTGATGCCGACTGTGAACACTTCCGTAAAATTGAACGGCTGGCTGTCATGATCATTGTTTATGACAGAGAGAGTTCGTCCTTGTCTCTTAACCAAACTAGGATTTAACTTTTCTGTCTTATGGTGGATTTCCACTGACGCGTAATTTTTTACGTGCGTTTACGTGCGTGAAAATATTTAGAGACAATGTATGAAGGGCTCGCGTATACGTTTACGCAAGTCGTTTATACATTGTCTCTAATTTTTTTACGCACGTAAAAAATTACGCGTCAGTGGATATCCACCTTTAGGAACGTTCATGGAGAAGATGCCACCGACGGAAAATGCTTTGCTTTAACTCACTTTAATAAGGCTTAACAAAATATCCCTTCACCAGACTTTATTTTAACCGAACATTGACAACATTGCAACGATTTCTACACCTTATCGAGTTTCACTCTCCTTATATTTCAAGGGGGTGGCTAGCCACCCCGATCCAACGCCACTAGATCCACTCCTGTCTTGGATATTACAGTTAATTTTTTCAAGCCTTAAGCCACCGCATTTTTTACTTTTGTCATTAAAAACGACTGCGTGGAACGCTAGGGTTAGGGAACCTGAAAATCGCGTGGTTTTTTCTTCAGTTTACCTTATGGGTTATCAATATCAAGTACTCTGATAAATGCCTGTCCAAAGGGAACATTGAAGAACAGCGTTTATGAATTTATGCAAATTAGATAAAAACGTTCTTGTTTAAAGTCAAGAAAAATAAAAAAATTCGGATAGAGCCACGAATAAACTTAAAACAAATATCAAAAAATGGCTGCAATCGATCGCTTATGAAGGGGCATTGTGGAACAACTTTTATGAATATATGCAAATGAGCTAAAATCGTTCTGGTTTAAATTTCAAGAAAAAATAAAATAATTCGGATGGAGCCACGGATAAACTTAAATAAAGTATAGAAAGGAGTCCGCATGCAAAAATTGGTGCTTTTATCACGCAAGTAACGATTATTACGCTAACCGACCTGACTAGTGCGCGCGCGCTAAATGACGCGAAAACTTATGCGCAGAAAGGATGCGCAATGCCCGGGGCCCGGGGCGCAATGCAATACCGTGGAATCACCTTAACCACGGCTTCCCTTAATATTCAAGTAAGCTTAGAAGCACTAGCTCTGTTTTGCTTGCGGCTAGTTCTACTTTGGTTTGCTTGCGGTTAGTTGCACTCCAGCTTGCTAGCAGTTAGTTCTACTCTGGTTTGCTTGCGGTTAGCTTTTATTTGTCAGTTAAGGCAGCACTATTTTTAAATTAATAACTCTAATTTAAAATTTCACTCATTGCCTCATTTGACTCACAAAACTTTAAATTTAAAAACTCGTGCATGCGTGACTTTTCAAATATTGATTGACACAATCTTTAATCTTAATTAACATAGTGGCTCGTGGCATGCTGTGAGTAAACTATGAGTATAAAGAGGTTCTGCTCGCCTGTCAAAAAGTAACAAGCTATGATATAGAGATTTGTATGAAAACTGTCAAAAGGTTTCAATACCGAAGGAGGAAACTGCATCAGATTAATTTGGAAAAGAATGAAATATTCAATGGTTTAAAATATCTCACAAAATTGACATTCCTTATTCGCTAATATACACAAAGAATAACTATAACTTAATTTCACTTAAGCTAATAAATTGAATACAGACCAAACCGACCAAAGTTTGCGCTAGAAGAACAACTCCAAGAGGCTATTACGAATATGTGTCATAAAAACGTTAGTAACTTATGCTTATGTTCGGGTGCTTTTGCTAATGGAAGGACAAATGCCAGGCTCTATATATTGCCGATAGGTTAAATATGCAGGTACTAACAACAACGAAACGACAGTGAAACCGGTACATGTATTATAAAGCATATAAAGGATTTTCTTTAGGCCAAAATTATAAGACTTCTTTGATTGGCCCGATTCATCTGAATCGAATCTGAAAGAACACACCGATCTATTCGGCCATGTCCCCGGTAAAACTAAATTTACCCACAATTTGAAGGCTTGAAGCAGCATACGTGCATGCTCGACTATTTACAAGTCTACTGTATTTCCATTATCCCTAGCCTGTTATCGAGTGGTAATTCAAGACTCTTTTTTCTGTTAAAAGTAATATTCATTCCTGGGTTAACAGTTTAATTAATAAATATTCCTTTACAACTCTTCTGTAGCCAGCGTTGATTGTATTCATAAAACATATTCCGCTTTCAACCTCCGATGCGACAAACTGCAACTCGTCGGCTAGCTGTCAAACCGTTTTTTCTTAGTCTCGAATTATAAAGTAAAATATACAACTATTCATTCGATCGCACTGCCAACGCGAAAACGACGTACTCGCTTTCACGTTACTACACACCGCATTCGCTAAATTTAATCCCGCCGTTTGCGCGAAATCGCTTTTAGATGCACGAGTGTAGTATAAGGCGAAGGCAGCTATTTGAATGTTATTGATATTATTGAGTTTAAACGGATACTTACCGCTCTATTTGCTGGTTTTCCACACAAATTATTATCAGAAGCACTCCATCTTTGCGTGTTGTAGTTTTGAGCGATTGATACCTGAACAAACAATACCTTGCTTTACGCTATTGCCAAGACAACATAGAAACTGCGAATACACCCCGCGAACGCCATGACCAAGCTCATCACAACTCACAAGACTTTATCGTGGAATTCTGTTAAATACAAGTGTTATAGCTATCAAGGATACTTTACTTTTGGCTAACTGCCTGGCAACGTGTATTCGGTCTACAACTTTGTTCGAGAAAAGGAATGCGGACAAAAATTACAACGCAAGAGTAACACTACACAAAGGAACTCTGCGTATAATTCAATTTTGTCACGCTAGAGTGTTCACTCAGTTCGCCTTTAATAAATCATTTGGATTGCTCAGTCCGTAAGCTTAGTGGATTAACGGAAATTTATTTCGCATCCCCCGAAGGCAATTTAATTTTAATGCAAGTATTTGCTTTCTGCATCGATAGAGTCGCGAGCAAATTTCTATACGGGGAGGCCCCGCCCCGAGGTCCCCTTTACCCCTTACCCTCGTGATACAGTGGAACCCCGCTTTTAAGCGGGCACTCCGATACGGAAAAAATACGGACACTCCGATACGGACAATTTGGCATGTCCCCTTGGTGTCCGTATTAATTATAACAGGGTTCCACTGTAGCATTTTTAACAGAAAAAGCAACTCTTTTGTATACCTTTCCATAGAAAATGGTACTCCCTTCACATACCTACAGTTAATCTACTGCATCTCTTTAACATTTTTACTCGAGTAACTTGTAAAATGCACAGATAAATCAACTGTTAGGTGCGGCTGTTCGATATAAAGTTGAATCCCGATAACTCAAACCTTCAAGGGAAATTAAAAAAGGTTCGAATTTTTCGGGAATCGGGGTTAGCGAGGGTAAAAATAAAAATTAGGAAGAAAATGACCCGAAGGGAAATCGAAAAAGGTTCGAGTTATTGAGGGTTCGAGTTATCGGGATTCAATTGTACTTTAAAACGTCCTGTTAAAACTTAAATGACAGTTTTTCCTACGTTTTAAAAGTCTTATTATTCTTTTAAATAAAATTCTTCATATTTCTTCATATTTCTAATTCATTTAAAAAGGTACCTCTTTCAGCGGAGCCTCCCCAATAAGTAGGTGTTTCGTGTTCTATTTGAAAATAACAGTTTTAGGTTCAAAAGGTTTGTTGAATTTTGATCCACCGTTTTACCGTTAAATGGTTGAAAAAGTGTTTTATTGGGAAAATTCAACCAAATAAAATCAATCGTTTCAACCTAGTTTACACGGTTGAAAACGTTCATCAACAAGACCAACTAAAAACGGTTTTTCCTGATAGACGAGCCAATACAAGAGAATAATTTCTCAAAGATGTCTGGATGACATAAGGTCCCGGGAATATCAGGCGTGAGCGTGAGTGAAATATGAGAAGGAAAGAAAATACAAAAGAAATATGGGCGCGAAAAAAGTACACAGCTTGGTAGCCTAGCCTCCAAACCACAAAATACCTCACGCTTCGCTCGTTCCCTAACATTTGTTTACAGCAGATGCTGAAGGAGTTTGTCGTCTCTGTGTTCTGTCTGCAGCTTTCAGAGAAACGGCTTTTGATCGAAGGGAACTCCTTCAGGTAAGCAGTCTTTAAATTCATCGTGATGTTGTTGTTCTTGGGTTGACAGCGCGCGGAAAATGTGTGTATAAGTTCGGCACGCCATTTTCCTTTCGTAGTTTGGAGGTGCATGATTGCTTCTTCTGTCATCTAATTATACTAACGCAGATCTTGTTCGAGTAGCTTGCTTCGGCATTGATTGTCTTGCTAGAAAGTGTAGGAGACAGGTTAAACTTAAAACATAGGGTATATCTTCAAATATATCTGTCTTTTTATCAGGGAGCATTAATTAGAGTACCCGTTGGCAAGATATATCATCAAACACGACAACTTTACAACTTTACGTCCGTCTAAAATATCTGTCTTATCAAAATCAAAATAAAGCGAGGTTTTTTTCCGAGTCAAGGCTAATTTTAACCTTAAGATAGAGGTAACGCCGTTTACAGCTTATCGATAGCGTGATTTACTGTTTGTAAACAGTGAATTCCTTTCGCCGGATATAGGCCAGGGTGGAAGGAATTCGTTCGTATCGCCATTCATATCGTTTACGCCCATATTTAAGTTAAAGCCGCGTCAAAACTACACAGATTTCATTGTCCTTTATATGTGCTGCACTTTCATCGGATTCATCGCTTAGTACCCTACACAAGCCAGATTTTCCAGTTGGGTCTATTTCCAAAGGTAATTTGTAGATCTGTTCACTAATTGCATTACCTCTGTTTACATGTGTCACAATTAATTTTTCAAGTGTAATGCTGAGAGCATAAGCAGATTTGTAAGCAAGATGGAATTTCTTCTCAGCATATCATGCTCAAGCTGTGATCTTGGTTTTAAGCCTGATATGTAAACCCCCTGTGCATGTAAAAGGGTATAATTTCAGTGTTATAATTTTAAAAATGCTGGTATCCCTCACAAAAATCAGTAGGATATCTTGTAGACTGTGGAGTATTGATTTTTGACACCAGTTCAAATCAGTGTATCAGTGAAAACAGACCTGTCACAAGAAGTATCATTTTCTATCTGACTGTGAATTCATCAATTCTAAGACAGAGATGTCTTGCATGAATTCGGAACTTTATACATTATAATATATTAGATTTCAATTATTGTTAAAAGAATTGTTTTGATCAATTACCTTACTTAACTGACAGCCATTAGTTATATTGTATAAAGAATCAGTAATATATATTGCTCTTGCACACAGCACCAAGTTTTCTCTTCTAACCTGGATCACTAGCTATAGTCCGAGACTCACTTCAGACTAACTGGTAAAATCAAGTGTGAACCTGTTTTCTAAAAACCTTTTACAGTTGAAAGCCACTTTAATTTTGTGGACAGTGTTTTTAGTCTCTTTTATACATGTAGCTCATACATTTTCTCTTAAATTAAAACCCACCTGAGTGATACGGATGCCACGTTATAGGACTGCAAATAACAGTTGGTCATTGGATAATAGTTGACCAAAATTTTCTCATGTAATCTCAACCCTGGTCAGACATGTCATAAAACGATTTCTCTTTTTCTATGAAATGGATTCAAAATTGAATTAAAAAGTACCCTGTTGTTAACGTGCATTATTCGGTGACAGGATGAAATGAAAAAAGAAAGTAAAGTACAATATTATGTTATGTCTTGCCACAATGTATTTAAGCATCAGCAGTTACCTAACCTTAAGGTGTTTGCGACATGCCATATACAGTGTCAATGTGTTCATGTAATGATTTTATTAATATTATCCCAGTGAATATTAATACTGATACAGGGTCCCCTACACCTCTTTGCAAAATGGAATCACTTAAAAATATTTGGCTTTTCATGTGTCATGAATTATTCTAAAAATGTTTTCAAATTCACACAAAAATCATGGCGATCCCTGTTTAGACTGTCATGCTCAGAAGGTGTTAAACAGGATACTGTGTCTGTCAAGATCACACGCATCAAAATAGTAGTCTGGGAGCAATGCTCGCAAGCTAGCAAAATAGCTGACGAAAGTTTCATCTGTTAAAAACCCAACCACAGAGCTAAACAAAGATGAACATTTACTAGAACTTACTAAAAAATCGGAAAAAAGAAGATGATTCACGATTCATGTCTTTTTCAACTCTTTGTTCACAGGCCACAAATGAGCTAAAAATGTGTTCTTGCGCACATGAAAAGATCTTAAAATTGGGAATCACGCATCACAAAAAAATAAAAGCCCAAATCATGTTTCAAGGCAAAATAAATAGGCGCAATAACGCTTCACGGAAAAAGTAAAGGGGAGTACCCTGCTAATAGAGGTTGTAAGAAATGCTTTTTCCTTTTTTCTGGCAGGTAGAGATAAGTAAAGGCTGATCAAAATGCCAGCACAAGCAACAGATGAGGTGGACTGGAATAACCAGGACCCAGCAACTGTTATTTACAAGATTGGCATCTATGGCTGGAGAAAACGTTGCGTCTACTTCCTTATTCTACTTATCATGGTCATCACCATCGTCAATCTTTCTCTCGTCATCTGGGTCATGAGAGTTATGGACTTCAACTTGGTAAATATCGTTAAGCTGGTCGTTCTAACTAATTGAACATGTTAAGTACTATAGTTGAGCCAATGTAACCTGTTCACACCATCAGAACAGGTTTACAATGTAAGGGGTGGTGAATGGTCCTTCAAAAAATGCGTCTCGAAAAGCTTTAGCAAATTTCAAGGGGTCTTGTTGTCTCAAATTTTTCTTTGATGCCTTCTCAGAGGCTCGATTTCTTTTGCAAGGCTAAAAGGGTCTTGGGCTCTTAGAAAAGATATCAGTCTCGCCATCTCGCAAAGTCTCACATTTACCATACGACACCCCTAATGTAGTTAGGTGGATGCGCGGTGGCCTAATGGTTAGTGCACTGGACTCCAGATCGAGCGGTTCGGGTTTGAACCCTGGCCGGGGTACTGCATTGTGTTCTTGGGCAAGACACTAAAACTCTCAGTCACAGTGCCTCTCTCCACCCAGGTGTATAAATGGGTACAGGCGAATTTACTGTTGGGGGGGGGGGGGGAAACCCTGCTATGGACTAGCATCCTATCCAGTGGGAAGCAGAAATACTCCTAGTTGCTTCATGCTACGGAAACCGGGATGAGCTCTGGCCTTATGTGTCACTATGAAGTTTATTCTAAGTATAGTAAACTATGTTTAGTTTTGTTTTGTACAAGTCCTGTTCTATTTTCAGGATGGTATGGGCAAGCTTAGAATAACTGATCAAGGTCTGAAACTCTATCATGGTGAAGCGGAATTTGTTAATGAGTTACGTGCAAACTTGATACGACCAAGTCAGGTAAGGTGTAACTTTGAAGGCCTGTAAATATAGGCTTTGTTGAGGTAGCGTGAAAGTCCATACTGGGAAAGTATTGGTTGAAAACCAAAGTATGTATCTCCAGTTTATGGATTAATCTAAGTTCAATAGAGTTCAAAATTTTTACCGTGATATATGTATATCGATCGCTCTTTCTTTGATGATAGAAATTAATGCATCCATTGTTGACGAAATACAGGCACCAAAGTTAAACAAAGTTAAGTTAGGCCACTTTTGTAAAAGGCTAAATGAAATTTTCTGGTATTTTTATTTTTATTTTCAGCAAACATGAAAAAGATAACATGAGTGCATCATTTCAGAAGTCTGTATTTTAAAATGTTCCCTTTAATTGTGGGCCAGTCTTTTGTAAAAAAAAAAAAAAACATGTTAAATTAATCATGACATTATCTGATTTTTAATCTTTGTTTTCAGAACTCCGAACTGAAACTTCAATCCACAGGCAATGTAACAGTGAATGCGCGATCACCTGAAGGAAACATCACTGGTCAGCTCTTTATAGGAAATGATGAAGTTGTGGCCAGAAATCAGAAGTTCTCCATAAAGACTGACCAAGGAAAAAATATCTTGTATGCTGACAAAGATAAAATCCATTTTGCAGCTGACAAGTTGGAGTTTTTAAGTAAGAGTTTTATTACTTCTAGGAAGAAAAATTAACAAATAATTTTTTTGTAAATTTTAATTCATGGTCATAAGTGTTAAGACTTGTTTAGACTTTCCTTATTTTAATTTTGCGAAAAAGGAAGGGGCAAATTTTGTGAGATTTATAAATTTTGTGATTGTGCAGAGAAATAGTGTTGAAAGGAACTAAATTTTGCAAAACATTTTCAAAGGTAGATGTGCATTAACAATGGGGTGGTCTCCAAAAAGGCTCTACAGATTTAAAATCCATATTTACAATGACATTTAACAGAACCCCAACTAAACAAAACTTTAAAAATTATGGTTAATGCATTCATTTGCTATAGGCAAGCATTTGTTATATGTCTTCTCCCCGTTGTATTATTCAGAGAAAAAAATGTGAACAAGGATAACCATAAATAAAGAAAGACGGTAAATTTTCAGCTCAGTGAATAAATGATGAAGATAAAAATGTGAATGTAAATTTTGTAAACTGATGTGACGGTGATGAAATTTTTAAGTTGTGTATTGAATTTTGCATCATCAATTTTTGTGATGACTTTTATCTGCAGTTGTTAATTTCACAATTTGAAAATCATGAAAAATTAAGTCCCATGAAAATTTATAACAGTGAGGTACAATACATATTTCAAATTTCAGGTCCCAATGGAGCTCATTTCAGTGGTTCAGTTGAGACAGAGAGCCTAAGGGCCCCTCCCAAGAAGGACCTGAGATTGGCATCCTTGACCAGGTCCCTACATATGGATGCTCCAGATGGCATGACCTTTAAATCTGCAGCTGGTAGTGTAGGCATTACAAGTTTAAAGGATGTTACAATCAAGTCCATTAATGGAAAGGTATGAATAAGATTTTTTAGCTTGCTGGCTAAATGGACCTTTTTTACGAATTGCTGTTTACCTTCGTTACATTTAGCGAGTCCTGGTGAAAAAAACTTTTTGTATAAAAATGAGTTTAATTTGTGTGAAAAATGAGCATGCAGGTACAAATAAATTATAGATCTTCAAATGAAAGGTTTCGCACTACATGTAACACTCGTTTTGACACAACTTAGGCAAACGACAACTCATAAATGGTCTATTGGCAACTGAGTAAAACATTCAGTGAAATGAAGGAACTTATACTGTCTATGATCAGGAGTCCTCAGCTGGTACTTTCTCATTGCCCTCCTCCTCGTCCTCCTCCTCTTTTTTGTATCAATAATATTATGTTACGTAAATTAATTTTAAGTTTTTATCTGGCAATAAAGCATGTTGTTGTACGATTGTGGTTTTTGTTAATTATTTGAAACAGTTCAAGGACCTTGCCTTTGTGTTCACTTGCAAGGAATAAAGGTTTTATTAATAAATTGAGCATTTTAAATTTTTTTGCTTTGAAGCAAAGTATACCGGTATCTAAAATATTTTTTCTTTCTAGTAAAGAAAAATATACTCAAGAATTTAACTGTACCAGACTTGTTCCTTTTGAATAATGTTATTTTTTTTTTCAGGTCAATCTGAATGCGCAACAGATTTCATTTAAAAGTCTGAGAAGTGGTAGTTCAAGCAGTGGATCACCTGATGGAAATGCCCGGGAAGTCTGCGTCTGTGGAAATACTGGAGAATTGTTTCTTGCCCCAGCAGGCAGCCATTGCAAAGTCAGCAAGATCTGTAATTGATGTGATCCAGGATTATTTTTGCAATGGGCATGCAGCTCAATATTTTCATGCACAATTTTTTTATGGAGGAAAAAATTTTGACTTCTCTGCTGAGTGCTCTAGCCGTTTATTAACTTGATCAAACAGAAGTTTCTATCTTTGCAAGCATGACAAATGTCTGGGATTTGAAACATATCAGTTTTTTTCGGGGCAGGGGAATTGTTCCTTTTGTTTGTTTGATTTGTCTCTCAAAGGGTAACAAGTAATTCATGCGGCACCTTAATGTGAGAGCTGCCACCTGACCCTGAATTTGAGACACACAAAACAATCCTAGGTTAATGGTCCAATAATTTTTGAGAAACAGTTCTTGAGAGATGACACAGAGGCCTATAATTTAGGAAGTGTATGTGTTATGGTAAAAGTGGTGGTATTTAAGATTGCCATGGACTACAGAGAGAAACCTGACCAAATTATCAAGCTTGGTTTATTGGATTGCTTAAAAAAATTGCAGTGGCTGTGTTGCAATTTGTTGTTAAGTTAAACTATTTCATTAAGTGAGAACACCTTTCTTTTTCTGGGTAATTTAAACCAAATATTTGCAGGCAGTTTTTTTTAAAATTTTAAAATCAAATTGGTTACCGGATACCCTCAAAAAGAGCAATACTGCTTAGAACAATGTTTGGCTCATTTTGTAATGTATTTAGAGTATGTATGTAACCATTTTGGTACCTCAGTTTTTGTAAACTAGGGTTATAAATAATCTTCACTTTGTTTTAGTGAAAAGAAACTACATTATTTATATTCAGGAAGTAGAAGAGATGTTATGTGTTTTCAAGGTAGTGCCTAGTTAATAGGTTTGTTATAACAATTCGGAGATAACTTTGAAGAAGGTTTAATACAGCCATAGATGTTTATGTAAGACGTTTTTACACAGGTTTTTATGCAAGGTTGAAGTGCAATACGTTAAGTGCTTGCACATTAATCCAGTTCTTAAAATATTTGCAATTTTCAATACAATTCAATATGATTGTTTATTTGAGTACTTTTATATGATTTGTTTTAAATAATTTGTTTAAATAGTTTTAAGGTTTGTATGGTACAAAGGAATTTAATGTCTCTTTTTAAGGATACCCCCAGTACCAAAGTGTTACAACCATACAGCAATAAACCAGTTTAATTTGTAATTTTAATGAGAGTAATTTTAATAGTTTTTCCAGCAATTTTTACTTAATGTCCTGTCTTGCACCTGAAGCATAAATGTGGCTAATGGCATGTTAATTTTGTTTTGGTTAAAACCTTATTCCAGTTGTTTAATTGGTTTCAATTAGTGGTACTATATATATTCTGGCGTATGTAGTTCTGTCTTAAGCTAAAGCTTATTTATTTTTAAGGGGTGCAGAACTTCTTTTATGGCAAGATGGAGATGCTCATAGTACCCTTAGAGATTGGAAACTGTTTTAAGGGTGTTGTATATTTTGAAATTTTCATAGTTGTTACAAATTATGGAGCCCTATAGGGTATCAAGAAATGAAATTAATTTTGTCATTTAATCATCTTGTCTGACTAGTACCTTAAGTCACCCCACCCCCTAAAGTAGGTTCTAGTACGTTACCGTTTCCAAAGCATCTCTGTCAAGTTATATGGTTGTTCCCATCCCCCATGGGGTATTAATAAATCTCATCATATATTCCAACTTTCACTAATGAATTTTCCAGTTACCTTAATAAAGTATTGGATATTTTGGTATCTTTGTGTATTGTTTTTGTTAACTTTTTTGTCCAGTGCTCAAGTGATAGGTCTTCTCCTCAATCTGCAGAGGCTTCTAAGGAAAATCTAAAATAGGAAGATTGAATAGAGGAGAAAGAGGCCGTGCATTCTCTAATTCTCTTATACCATTTTCTGAGCCTCTCTATGGGTACCCGCAGACTTCATTTTGTCGCACTCAGTTTTGTGCAAATCGTCGATGTTTAAGCATTTCTTCGTTTTATGGACTAAAACTGCGTAACAGTGTAGTCAGTTTTATTCACAGCAGAATATTAAATATCTCACTTTAGCAACAAATTGCAAAGAAAAATGAACGATTGTTTGGACTGATTTGTTGCTGACGTTGTTCTATTTGTTCAGCGTTTGATGATATCTATGACATTTATGTTCTTTTCAAGTTTACTTTTACACGACCCCAAAAGCTTGACGCTTTAAAAAGCTTCGCTTCAATGTTGAGGTCTTCGTTTTTTCGCGCGGTAATCATCGCGTCTTCGATTTCTTCGAAAATATTAATAGAGGGGGCCATTTTCGCCTAGTTCTGTCCCTTCCTTAGTGGCTTTGGCATCTTTGTGTTGTTGGGATTGCAAATATTCATGTCCTGCTATGAAATGTCCTCCTATTTCCCTCAGTTCTTTACCCTTCCCTTACCTCTTCCACCTCTCGTATGTGTCTCCTCCCCTATTCTGGGCTCCTGCCTCCCCCCCCCCCCACTACTACCACTGTGCTTGATTGTTAGACGCTACAAAAGAAGCCTCTGAAGAAGGAAGAGCAGTTTCAGGCGGCTGCAAATTTTCGGCTCTCAGAAGAATCATTTGTCAACAAAATTAAATTACTCTAACTTAAAGATAAAGTCAAAGTAAATCAGTGTATGAAGTTTAAAGGCTATACTTTCATCTAATGGGAAGTTACAGGGGCATTCATATTGCCAAAAACAGGTGAAAACGAGGCAAGGCAGGCCAGGGTGACTTTTTCCATACACATCTCTTAAATTTTAATGAGTCACAACTTTGCAGCCATTTAACCCAAAACACTGAAACTTCTCAGCAGGGGCGGATCCAGGGTTTTTCAAAGGGGGGTGGCTGTTTATCAATATTTTTGTTTAATATATTGTTCAAGCCCCAGTTTTTTCATATGGTGGCGGGTCTCAGGCTTTTAGGAAGTTCTTTGAAAGTGAAAGTGCTAATTTTTTGTTGGGTCCGAGGCCCATATTTCATAGGGCCGTAGGCTCGATACCCCTAGGGGGGTCTGGGGGCATGCCCCCTCAGAAAATTTAAGAAAGTTAAAGCCTCTTAGACGTGATTTCCGCGATTCTGAGAAGCTTTGTACAGCTGTCAATTAAGTTATTAAACCAATCTTTTTCTATGATAATTTGGGAAAATATTCTTTCCTCTGAGAAAAAGTCTAGTTCTTATGAAATGAACAGTGATTGAAATTTAAAGTTGACAGGCCACAAACTTACAGGAAAGAACAGATATGCGGTTTTTTTGCTCACCCACGTGCGTGGAAATTTTTAGCCCTTGGCAAAGTGGCGTAGGGACAACTTTGGCGGCTTTGCTTGCTTGTAAAATCGCTTCAATGTGAAAAAACGGTACGTAAACTCGCTAAAAAAGATGTAAAAAAATCATTCCAGCAAGGCTAAAACAATCCTTTAAAGGTAAAATGAATCTAATTTTTACACACGTTTTTACACAGTTATACACACGTTTTGTTACATTAAGCCAGAAGTTCGTAAGACAGGCCGGAAAATCTTCTATTTTGGAAAAATTGGCCGTCCTTAACTTTAAAAGGCCGCCTGACTATGAAAGGTGGATGGACATTGTCCTTATTTTCTATTTTAATATGTTTATTTTCATTTTTCTGGTAGATCAAGGGGGGTGGCTAGCCACCCAATCCATCCCCCCTGGATCCGCCCCTGCTCAGAATAGCATAATATTTCATAAATATTTAGGTGCCACCATCAGCGTTTTAAGAAACTTGACCAAACAACAGAAATGAATGACAACCATTTTTGCATATTAAAGGTCTCAACGATGCATATTTCGCGGGACTTATTAACTTTCGCGACATTCGCGACATTAAAAACGCTAAGGATAAATTTTCGCGGGTTTTAAATTTCGCGTTTTTGGAGAATCGCGAAAATTAAGTCCCGCGAAAATAAGTATTAAACAATATTTAGGTAAGAGCAGATAAGGGTGGGGCGATTAGTACGTAAGGTACCCTGTGGGTTTTTTTTTAAAGAAAAACTTAATTGGGTAAACACAATTACTAATGTCCCAGACTGTGAATACAAGGAGTTCAGTATCCCGTCTACAGCAATGGATGATTTTGCGAGATTTTCGCAGCAGGACGAAGCAAGTACTCTGCCTCGCGTGACTACAAATACCCCCAACCTACCCCCGCCAAAATAGAGACTTGTACATTCTCCAGACAGGGGTCTGGGTACTAGCATCGAAGCTCCAACATGGCGACTCGCGGTTGGCTGTTTTTCTTCGCTCTTTTCTTCTTCTTTTCTCTCTGCCATGGAAAGAAAAAAGTCACAAAAGAGGTATGGAACTTCTTGGTTGAACTTATTTTGTTAAAAGCTCGTTTAAGAAATGAAATCTTGCCCAAAATGCGAACGCTGTCAATGTTTCTCTTGGTGGTGTTGCTTTAGTGAGAAATGACAGACAAGTTTGTGCTATTGAAAGGACGCGGTAAACTCATTTCCTTGATTTTTCCCCCATTTCCGAAAGTTGCTTTTGTTATTTATCAGTTGTTTGAAATGTTTGTCAGTTGACTTGTTTCTCAGCAATTGCTTTTATATTCTGAATGTTCAACCGTAAAATTTCTGAATATTTTTATTCTTCTCGCTAATTTATTACTGCCCTTTGTCATTTTCTCGGTGATTTGTTCAGTTGCTGTCACTGAACACAGGAATAATAATATAATTTTTTGTTGTCGTCAACTTTAAATTATTTTGATTTATAATTCATCTTTGACAATTTTTCCTTTTTTCTTTTGTCTTATGCTGTATTAACTGTATGTACAAGTACCAACTTTTTAAGTTACCTTATAGACAGCAATATATTTAACAGTTATTCTGCAAAATCGTATGCAAAGTGCCTTGTATGGAAAGTACCTAGCTGACAAAAGTATAAGATGATTCGGCTAAAATTAGACAATAGGCCATTTCCGAGTTTTCATTTGCCTCTGTTTCAAAATGAGTCTACGTGCAAAACCATTCAAATGAAAATGAGTTTGATTTGCATGAAAATGGATCTGTAGGTGAAACTCATTTTCATATGAATGGTTTCGCACGTAGACTCACTTTAAAACAGAGGCAAAGGGTAACTCGGAAATGGCCTATTCTTTGCGAGATTGAGCAGGATAAAATTGCCACAATATCCGGACCTCACCATGGGTACCCACGGTCTTCGTTTTCTTTGCAATGTTTTTGCAAATCTTCGATTTTTTTTTAGCAGATCTTCAATGATTTGAACATTTATTCAGTGCAATTCAAGTTTTGACAGTTTTGACAATTTTGTATCTGAGATCTTGTTTTTTTTTCCTCGGTGATCTTTGTGCCTTTGATTTCTTCAGAAATATTCATAGAGAGGCTTATATCTCAATAGAGCTATGTCATCAGTACATAATTTATGAAGTCTTTAAGTTGAAGCTCAGATGCCTTTGATCAAGGGAATATACTGTATGAGCAGAGAAGACGCCTGTTTCTTTCTGCTTAAAATAGTTTTAATTGTGATTTTCTAGTCGCTGTTGGACACCAGAGTGAAACAGCTAATGGATTGGAACCAAAGGAAGCCTGTGATAAGATTAAATGGAGATAAATACAGAACCTATTTGAGAGCATCACCCAGGAATTATTCAGTTATCCTAATGCTCACAGCTCTTGCACCACATAGGCAATGCACCATTTGTAGGTAAGATATATTTTTTATGGAATTAATTATTAGTTAATAATTTTAACCTTGGTACAATCTGGTATTCCTTTGTTTTACGTTCATTATCTTATATTACCACCAGAACAAAGGAAAATACCATTTGAATTGTATCAAGGGTAAAATTAAATCACAACATATACTCCAGTGATAAATGAAATGCTGTCTTGGATTAGATGACACCAATGAAAACGTCTTTTCAAGTCTAATTACCTAGAAAATAAAGTTTCTGAGCCCCCAATAGGTGTTTGAACCCATGTCTTTCCAGATACCAGTTGGACGCTATGTTCCAGAGACTCTTGGTGAGCGAGGTGGTAATTAAAGCTCGAGTGGTCGTCATTTATAATTATGTCATCGTGTAACAATAGCAACACAGCAAAGTACTATTCAATAACTTTACAGGCTCAACTGTGAGCTTTTGTGGGTAGGTGCTTGATCAACAGCATTTTCTGGAAATACAGAAACAGTATAATTGTTATCTAATTGTAACATTCAAATCTCAAGACATAACTGATTAACCGGAAATCTTGTTTGATTTTTATGGTAAGACATAAAGTTAGAAACATAATCATGTTATGATTAAAGCTGGATCATTTATGAGTAGATAGACCCAATGCAAATATGGCGGCTGTTAATTTTCGGCTCCCAGAAAAATCATTTGTGAACAAAATTAAATTACTCTAACTTAACAATTAAGTCAAAGTTAATCAGTGTATGAAGTTTAAAGGCTATACTTTCATCTAATTGGAAGTTACTTACAGGGTCATTTATATTGCCAAAAACATAAAAACGAGGCTAGGCAGGCCAGGGTGACTTTTCCCATACAAATCTCTTAAATTTTAATGAGTCACAACTTTGCAGCCATTTTTGCATAAGGTCTGTAAGAATTGTTAAATGAGAG
Source organism: Oculina patagonica (assembly GCF_052425735.1). Lineage (NCBI taxonomy): Eukaryota > Metazoa > Cnidaria > Anthozoa > Scleractinia > Oculinidae > Oculina > Oculina patagonica. The sequence continues at coordinate 22,771,312 of NC_135762.1, forward strand.
TTGTCAGCTGTCAGGTTCAAAGTTGATAAGAAAGCATGAGAGTCAAAAAAGAGTCGACGAGAGCATGCAAGATGGTAGTTGAACAATAGCTTGTCGATCAGAATAAACTACAGCTGTATTGTTCCCATTTTGACATGGACGGTGAACAGAAAAACATATGATTTCAATCTCTTTTCTTTTTCTAACAGAGAAGCTAACAATGAGTTCACGATCCTCGCTAACTCCTGGAGGTATTCTCAACAGTACTCCAACAAAGTGTTTTTTGCAATGGTTGATTTTGATGAGGGTCCAGATGTGTTTAATGCGGTAAGACTAGATTTATGTACTAGTTTAACCTTTTTTCGAATTTAAAAATGCCTACTGTATTATTTTGTTGTGATTTAAGTTTGTTTTTGGTTTAAAGGTTTAAAATCAGTTACAAAGTTCATGTATAATATTGTACAATGTATGTCCCCCTGGTCTTTAGCCTCAAGTTTACTTGTTATTGTTCCTTTGCAGCTGCGGTTAAATTCTGCACCGATGTTTATGCACTTCCCAGCCAAAGGAAAACCGAAGAAGGCAGACACATATGATATTCAAAGGTACAAGACTTTTATTTTGCAATGAGATTAATCAGACAGAGTTAACATTAAGCATTTTTTATTGGTACAGGCATGACCAAAAGGTTTAATAAAAATTTGGGTTTGTATCTGATCTAGAAATGTTGGTAAAAACGTATAAAACTGAATTTCCGGTAACTCTCTGCTACCTTCATCAGAGTTAAAATTGGTAGCTCAGAGAGTTACCGAAAATTCAGTTTTATACGTTTTTACCAACATTTCTAGATCAGATACAAACCAAAAATTTTATTATGTCAAACACTGATTGCCCTAATAACACCAAAAGGTTTGTTTTGTTTAAATAACAAGCTTGTGTTTTTATAGTGTTGCTTGTGTTTTCTTTGTAGAATGGGTTTCTCTGCAGAACAGCTGGCAAGATGGGTAGCAGAACGCACTGATGTAAATGTATGTAGATTGTATTTTAAAGAATTCCCTTTAGACTAGGTGTGAAGACTCATTGTGACATACTTTCAATACAATGTGAGTATCATTAGTAACCTCTTTGATAGCCTGCAATATGGGCATTTGTTGAGCAAGCGAGGGAGCACCATCTTGGATTCAGAAAAACAGGGGAGCTCTGGGGTGAGTGAAATAGAAAAAAAAATGCAGCCAAGGAATTATGGCAGCCAGATATGCAAACCAAGTTAATCCAGCTTGCCCAGTGCTTGCCAAAAACATGTTCTGCAGGCTACTTGTTTGAAGATGAAGAAAAACAAAACAGCACTTTTGTTATTAATTTGTTATAATTTTACTTTGTTTAGGTCAGGATATTCCGTCCCCCAAACTACATGGGAGCTGTGATAATGGGCTTGCTAGTTGTTCTGATTGGAGGTCTGCTCTATGTGCGGCGTAAAAACCTGGAATTCCTGTATAACAGAACCTACTGGGCAATTGGAGCTCTGGTATGTATTGCTCAACCACATGCTTTCCATTTTGGGTATGGGGCTGTAATTATGGTTGAGAGAACTGTTGATTGAGTAATTTTTCATTAATTTTTTGCACTAACATTTTTTTTCCCAGCTTCATAATTAATCAAAGGTCTCTATGAGACTACGGCTATTTTGCTAAATTTAATGTTTCCTCTATCAACAATCATGTCAGACTAACAAGTTTTGTCTTGGAACCAATCGGTAGAATGGACCACAGCGCACAGCAGACAACTAAAGCGAAAATTAAACAGCCTGTACACTTCCACAAAATAAACACATCACCTTTAATAAAACAAATCACATTTCAAATTAAAAGTACAACCTACAAGTCAACAACCAGCTGTTTAAAAAACTCAAAACACAAATCACATAGCTAAAATAGCAAATCGAAAACACATTGAATACTCTTGTCTTCGTCTACAATAATTGTAGTAAGTAATTATTACTGTGGTCCACCATAGCAAAAACTGTTCAGCGGTTTAATACCCCCTCATATATGACCGTAACCGAAACCAAAGTACTCAAAACAGTTACACGTCAGCTAATCTCTCCACAACATTGCATGACGATCTAAAATTGATAAACAGATAATGCTGACGCATTAATTTCTAATGACGTCTACATCACCCAAAGCGAAAAGTAATCCTTTGGGAAATTAAAATATTCCCTTGAGAAATTAAAAGTCCCTCGAGAGACATTACAACTATGTGCAGAATTCGGTAAGAGAGTGACAAGCTTGCCATCATTTCATCTATTTTACTTGTAAACAAACAAAATGTAAACAAGCAAAATAGCCGAAAAAACCAGGTAAAAAAGGTGATAGGTTTCAGCTAACATTTTTTTTTTTAAATTTCGTGCAGTGTGTAGTGTTTGCCATGACATCTGGTCAAATGTGGAACCACATTCGAGGACCACCTTATGCACACAAAAATCCACAAACAGGACAAGTGGTAAGATGTTACTAGATAATGGTGTCAAAACATGATTATTCAGTTCTGGTTTGAGCCTAAGGAAGTTAATAAAATTTAGTTATACTTTACCAGCAGTTACAGTTTATATGTAACACAAGTATAGACTAAGTTTTCTTTTCTATTAGCTAAGGGTCAAAAAAGGACCCTAGTTAGCCACACCTGTTTTTGTTGACATGTGGGATTGCGGGTATTATATCTCACGTAGAGTGTGTCTAAAGAGAAGAGATCACTGTGAAACTGCGAATTGTTAATCTTACAGACTTCCAGTAACACAGCTTGCAGCGATGCAATAAGATTATAATTTTCATAATTTTATTTTGATGGCATCAAGTTTGACAAGGGTCCTTAAAAAAGGCTCACAAATGAGTTACTTTGGTGGTTGGATCTGCCTTTTATGGGAGCGTAACTGGCCAAAACAACAAAAGTGAATGTGTTCCTTAGGATTGGATGTATGCAGAAACCCATAAGGGTTGAAACGTGTAACGCGTGCGCACAGCGCTTGAATATTCATTTTGCTAAATACCATATTTGGAAACACGAAGAATTTGTACGCGAATGCTTTTCACACGTAATGACACACCCAACATAATTTTTGGTTTTGCGGTAAGTTGCTTGAATTTCGACCTAAATAAATGCCGTAAATTTCTTACAGAAACTAAATAAATACATTAAGTGTATCGAAGCGAAGTTCTCCAGACTACTTCAAGAAGATGAAACAGCTGAGAATTTAACCAAATTAAACTTTATTCAACCAAGCTTGTTCAAAAACAAGATTACGCCATCGAGCGCGAGCTAGTGCGCGCTGTGAATTTAATCCAAATATAGTAATTTTGATTGGTCAAATGTTTCTCGTGATTTTCCAAATATGGTACTTAGTGTAAACGCTTTGTACTATGTGAATCATAGGGAATTACACGTTTCAACCCTTATGGGTTTCTGATGTATGTTAGTGATTTTTTATTTCCTAATCATGATTTATTTAGAATTGTGAAGATCTTGGTAAGTGTTGCTCGCATCGATTACCTTATGTTGACAGAAACTTCACCCAATTAATATTTGCAAGTCCTTCTTTAATAAGTACACCAGTTCAGGTACAAGTAATGCATAGTTTAATAACATCCACACTAACATGTATGTATTATTTTAATTGTTTTCAGAGTTACATTCATGGAAGTAGTCAGGCTCAGTTTGTTGCTGAAACTCACATTGTCATTGTTCTTAGTATCCTTTTTAGTTAACCAACCAAAATATTTACTAGATACATAATTACACATTTCTTGTGCTTAAACAATTCGTAGAAACCTTTGTAAAAAACTGTTTGCCGAATCCAAGAAAGTATTACTAAACATCATAATGATAATGGAAAATCTCATTTGCATGTGCTTTCAACACACATTAATTAACATACACGACTCCAAAAAAAAAAGTTTCATCAGAAGACCTCCTCAGTTGGTAGCCATATGCTGTAAACAGCCTGTAGGTCAGCAAGGACCTCATAGCCAGTCACTAAAGATCTTTCATTGATCCTTAACTGGTGCTCAAAGATGCTCTTTATGTTGCTGGCATGATTCTTCTCAATGAGAAGGCACTTGAAGTCAAGGAGGTTGGAAAGCGTAGAAGTGAGTGCTAGAAATGTCTTCTGCAACTTCTTGTATGTTGCAGTTAACTTGTGTACATTAACATCCACATTTTCTCCTAAAAACAAAACAGACAGAAAAGTTCCATTTCAGTCTGAATTCTGTCTCTCACAATAAACAGTGGTTGAACCAATTGTCATTTCCCTTGGATTTCTTCACTCAGTTGAACAAAGTAAATGTAGTCCTTATTTTTTGTACTCCTAATTTCTCAAATCAATTTTTGTTTCCCTCAGAGGCTTGAAGAATTGATACATGTAACATGTGAACTGTGGCTGATTTTGCATTCAGACTGGCACCAAAACATGTTAAAATGAAACCCATTTCCCCTTTACATTGTTCACATTCAGGCGGCCATTCCTCCCCCCCCCCAACAAAAAAAAAAAAAAAAAAAAAAACTAGCCTGGTTCTTTTGTGTGTTTTTTTTGGCAATCAAATCAAATCTTTTTTAAAATTACCTTTCCTAGTGTAAGAAGGAATGTCTGCATGCAGTCTATCATTGAGTCTGCTGACAGCTGTCAAAAATTTGTCAATTTACCTTTGATCTTTGCTTTCCAGTTGTAGTTATGGTTGGTTTAGGTCTTGTGGTGCTGTTCTTCAGCTTGTTGCTGTCTGTGTTTCGTTCCAAGTATCATGGATATCCCTACAGGTAAACATGTTGTATCATGCTTGTACATCACTCTCCTCTGCAGAATTTATTTTCTCGATGTTTACACCAGCAGTTGATGACAGCTGAAGAATATCTGACAAGCAAACAAAAACACAAAACAAAGGAACAAAAAAAAAAAAAAAAAAAAAACAAGGAAAAACATGAAACCTTTTTACATGAGAGTATGAGAATACAGTCAAACCTCCCATAAGTGGACACCCTTGAGACCAACAAATGTCCACAGGTGTCCACTTATGAGGGGTTAACAATGTACTGCTTGTATGTAGAGGGGAACCTAACTGTGTGTGCCTACAGAAGGTTTTCGTTTGTGGAGGTTCGACTGTATGGACAAAAATTGCCTTCAGATTGAAGGGAACTGTGAAACAATGGTTTCGTAAAGTAGAAAAACACTACTGATGTAGTTGATAGGTCTAAATGGAACAAGGGTGGGTAAACTGGAAAAATTGAGACATAAGAAGATGACCATCCATTGCATGGCTCCTTCAGTTCTTCCTATGGCCTGCATGTAGCTGTACATGAGCTATTCCTTCTAGAACGTATTGATTTTCTCATACGTCTAGGACTTGATCAAGTCAATTTTGTCTTACTAGAGTTTTGTTAATTCTCATCACCTATCCACTTGTAAATGTTGAAAACTTGTAGTTTAACTTAGATCGTCAGTTTTAAGGCCCTGATGGGCCCGATTATGAAAGCTTCTGGATAAATCATTAGTAGATGGCATTGTTGGTTTTATTGACATTTATCCAGTGGATACAATAGTGTTATCCAACTTTGGGCACCCTGATTGAAAGGTTCTTGTTTGACGTTCTCTTTTTAATGGAAGTGTTTTATGTTCAGAAGATGACTTAACTCAACCCTAATATTGCACTTTTGTTTTTGTTTTAACACCAGTTTCCTCATCAAGTGAGGTCAAGGCACACTCTGACAAGGCTTTTACCCTACAAGCACTGCAGTGCAGGATGAATAAACTTTTGTTTTGCTCATTAAAATAAGCACATAGTTAACTGTAAACACATACCGTAAAATTCCGGTTATAAGCCCCCCCGGTTATAGGCTCATCAACCTGGAAACAAAAAAATACATCCGGTTATAAGCCCCCCTCTACCGGATTACAGTACTGAACAGGGCTAAATGTTGCTTTTTTGCGTTTTTAACTTAAAAACGTATTTCGATCAACACTCCCGAGGCTCGTTCCGAAACGTTTTTTTCCTTCCGCTTATAAGCCCTCCCAAATATAAGCCCCTCCGCTTATAAGCCCACCCAAAAACCCTTACGAAGTTGTATAAGCCCAGGGCTTATAACTGGAATTCTACGGTATCTGTAAGCTATACCCTAGGCAATTTTTAAATTTCTACTTTTAAACTGTTATGTTTCTAGACTCATGTTGTGGAATAAAAATTCTGTTTGGTTGCCACTGCTAATTCTCTGTTTGATCAAGTATCTACATAATGTAAAATGTGCAAGCTGCAGTGTATGAAGAAACATGGAGATCAGTACATGAGCGAGGGCAGTTAAACAACCCAGTACTCAACCCTCGAAGTTGTGACCATTTTAGTCACCATGGCCACAAGAAGTTTGGAACTGGTGACTAAATTGTAGAACAAGTTGCCATCCTTGTGACTACAAGAGGACTGCTCCGAAGCTTAAGCAAACTATCAGCTAAAATCTGCTCAGTATGTTTTGGGCTCACTTTGAAAAATGAGTTGTTTTGTTATTAAAACCTACTGGGGACCAGTACCACAACAGTTCTGGGGCTTTTAAACTAATTTTTTAGGACTGAATTTATAATTAAGGAAGTTTAGTGGTTAGCTGAACGGCACTCGCACAGTTGGTTGGTTGGTCCATCAGCTGTAAACATTTTTTGCAACTCCGCTGACCAGCCGATATAAAGAAAGAGTGTAACAAGGCGGCCATATAAATTAAAGGCAGTCTTTTAAACTGAAAGGGGTTTTACAAGGAAAACAAAAAGCAAAAAACAAAATGCGGCTGACAATTATGTGTGGAAAGTATTCTACCGCCGAAAAAGTGGACATTGAGAGCCGCAAAAGCGATGTAACAATCAATCTCTTTGGTATTTATCTGTCAAGCTAGCGTCGTGCATGCAGGAGCATTTGAAAACTAAATCGGGTTTCACATAAGCTTCATTAACAATGGATCTATCTAGAAACCAGAGCGTTGGCTAAAATCGAGTGCGTGGCTGCTTGTTCGCAAGAAAAGGAAAAGCTTTTCAGATGAAACAGCACAATTACATTTGTACTTGAATCAGTCTATATGTTCTGATATATTTATTTACAGCGTTATTACTTAACCGACAGCTTACATGTAAATTATTCTGCAATGCATAACTACGGAGGGATATAGTAAACAAACCATTTTATTGCTACGGGTTAAAAAAGAAAAAAAAAAGAAAAAAGGAAAAAAAAAGTGTCTCCTCTGGGATTCAAACTCACGACCTCGCGTAAATTTCCATGACCTTAATTGCCATTAATTTGGCCCCAATTTTGCGTTACAGTCCAGACCCTCTCTTTCGTGTTAATTTCCTTTATTGGGAAGAATTTTTCCTTCAATTCTCTCGTGTTAATTTCAAATACCTTGATTAACACAAGCATTAATTTCCTATAATCAGGTAATGTTTTGGGGAATCAGCTTTTTCCTTTATGCATGAAAAAAAAAAAAGATTACACAAGAACAAAGTAATACCGCATTTTGAATATGTTCAGCAAAAAACAGACATCAGGGAATCAGTTGGGCACAGCTAGTGCTTCCTGTGCCCATTATTGAACAAGTCAAATGTTTCAGAGGGTTGCTACTTTCGGGGGATTGGTTACATTCAGAACTTTATGATGTTGGCCAAAGTACCCTGACAAAAATGCTGGTGGTTAACCTGCAATGGACTTGCATCCCACCGAGAGGGGGTATCAATTTCTGCTAGTTCAGAATTTCCACGAGCCCTGGAAGCGAGGGAAATCTACTCATTCTTGTGCCCTGATTACTTGATGGCTACAAGTGTTCTTGTGTTACCAAGACTTTCAAATGTTACTCAAAAAAGTAACAAATGTATGTTATATCCTAGCTGAAAAGTTAAGATACAAGTAACTCCCCCCCCCCCCAAACCCCTGGATGTTGTTGGCTAGAGCCCTTCAATAGGCTTCTTTCGATATATTAAAATTCAGCTTGGTAGCGAGGCCTAGAGGACACAAACAAAATAAGTTTTACAAGCATGTTTATTCATTTCTTTTGTTTGTGTCCTCTAGGCCTCGCTACCAAGCTGAATTTTAATATATCGAAAGAAGCACATTCAGTAGCATTATAGGCATGCAATATGTACAGAGTTCTACAAAGCTGTAGCCTTTTGCACACACAGGCATTATAGGCATGCAATGTGTGCAGAGAGCAATGAAGCCCTTTGCACACATTGCAGGCCTATCAGACTACCATAATAGGCATGCAATGTGTGCAGAGAGCCAGGTAGTTGTAGCCCTTTGCATACACTGCAGGCCTATGATACTAGCATTATAGGCAGGTAATGTGTGCAGAGAGCTATGAAGCTGTAGTCCTTTGCATGCATTGCAAGCCTATGAAACCAGATAATAGATTATTGATGCTTTACTTACAAGATCCTTTTAATACTGAATGTGTGCACACAGCATGATACAGTTTTCTTGTGAATGATCCTTCAGGCTTGTTATCACCTCTTCAATGAGACCAAGATCATCATTAAGTAAAAAGCAAAATAGACTGACTGTTCACAGTCCCCTATTTTACCGTGAAGTAGAGATCGATCTTGAGTTCCATGGGTTGCTAACTTGGTCCCTGAACGCCCGTGAAAACTGGGGAGAATACAAAATGCCTGTGCACTATAAACACCCAGCAACCTTAACCATGAGGTTTTTGCACTTTCTCCAGTTTTCCCTTGCATTCATGAACTTCATGGAAAAATAGGGGACTGCGAAGAGTCTAAAAGCAAAATATCAATAAGGTATTCACACACTGACCTTGCATATCCAGTTGTATTTGTACGTCCTCTCGACACATTCGTTCAGGTAATGACACCATCTCCCGTTCTCTGTAACGCAGCCTGTGCAGTATACTCTTGCTTCTGTAGCTTGCAGTGATGTTGTCTGGCTTCCAGTACATGGTGATCAGCACACAAACATGTGGCCACTTGTAACAAGTGGCCGTTCAATCTTGTTGATCATTGACTTTTGTGATATGTTTTGTTTTGTGTTTTTTACTATTTTCAAGTGTAAAAACATTTTTTTCTTGTCAATTTGAAGTCACATTTATTTGCATTCTTTTTTTATATCTTTTCAGTTCTTCTTTTCTCTTTCTTTTTTTTGTTGGGATGTCATCTTTTTTTCAGGAATCACTTTGATTCACTTTTTTTCTTTTTATGCATAAGACTTCATAACTGTACAACTATTCATTACAACATACAATAAAATGAAAACAACAATCATAATTGTTACAGAAAGTAAAAATCTAAAGACAGATCGGTTCTTTAACACAAGACAATGCATCCATTGTTACAGTATGTGGCAGGAAGCTTAGCTCACATAAATAATTATTCTGCAAAATACATGTAGCAGAGAGAACAAATTGCTTTACGATCTCAATCATAATTGTTTTACAATAACTAAAACATAATAGTCTTGACTTGATTCCTCTGAGGTTACGGCCATGACTATCTTTTCCAGGATCGCTCATCCTCCTCTTCCTCCTCTTCATCAAAGTCCTCTCCAAGAAGTAACGCCTCTTCTGTCTCTGGATCAAATTCATGTTTCCCCTGGAAAAAATAGTGTGTGTATTACTTCCAAGCCAAAACACAATGCTACATAAGCCCTTGCTATGTAATTTATTATGCCCTTCCACTTGGGTCCCTACATCTATGGTACTGTGAACCTAAGCCCATAATTTCTGTTAACAACATTTATATTATATACATTTCGCCGATAAAAGGTTTAAAATAAAACTTAAGGTAAAAGCTGTTAAAATTGATGCTAAACGTTTTCGATCTGTTCGATCATCATCAGAGTGAAAAAATCTGCATACGCTCATCGTTCTTATAGTTCAGATAACACCAGTTATGTAATACGTGTTTCCATTGGGAACAAGGTGAGGTCCAGTGATTGCACTTGTTTGTTTAGTTCAGGGTGGTAGCGTGCAATGTAGAATGCTTCTTTTATTCTTCTTTTTAACCATGAGTGGATGATTGTTTTAGCAAAAGAGAGGCAAATGCTCCCGACAATCTACTTTATAAATTAAACAGCTACCATCCAAACATCAAGTTTACCGTGGAAGAAAACCCTGGCCACTTCCTGGACACCTCTTTCAACCATCATGAGGGAAACTTCACCACCAGCGTCTACCAAAAACCGGGTAAACTACAAGTACATTGGAAATCGGCCATCCCAGAAAGGTGGAAGCGCAATACTATTCTAGGGGCCCTACATCGAGCAAAAAGAATAGCCACCAATTGGCAAGCAGAAGTCAAAGCCATCAAACATTCATTCATCAAAGCAGGATACCCCACGAAATTGGTGAATGAAGTCATCCGTGATTTTGAAAACCCAAAAAGCGACGAAACAAAAATTCCTGTCCACTGGTTCGATGAAAGACCTAAACTTGGAATTCGTATCGTAATTCTTAAAGAAGCTTAACATGTACACCAAATGGAGGTTTAACTTCTTCATAATGTGGCAAACACGCAAGATAGAATCAATCTTCAAGTTAAAAGACAAAATCACACACCCGTCACACGTCATCTACAAAGGCAAGTGTAATTGTGGAGTAACATACATTGGCGAAACAGCACGCAACCTCGAGGTTCGTGTTAACGAACATTCAGATGTCAATAAGCAGTCAGAGCCAGCCAAGCACATCAGAAAACACCCTTATCACAAGTTCACGTGGAATGTTTTAACCACAGCCCACTCATGGTTAAAAAGAAGAATAAAAGAAGCATTCTACATTGCACGCTACCACCCTGAACTAAACAAACAAGTGCAATCACTGGACCTCACCTTGTTCCCAATGGGAACAGGTATTACATAACTGGTGTTATCTGAACTATAAGAACGATGAGCGTATGCAGATTTTTTCACTCTGATGATGATCCAACAGATCGAAAACGTTTAGCATCAATTTTAACAGCTTTTACCTTAAGTTTTATTTTAAACATTTATATTGTTAAGGTCATGGTGCATTTTTTCTGCACTGTACTTTAGTAATGAAAATGCTTGCTTTTGTGCTTTTGTTTTTCTGTGACATTACAAGCTCATGCTTATGTATGTCGAAGACGCACTTTAATTATTTTAAATAAATCTATGAGCGTGTGCTATCAGTTAACAACATTTCTAGGCTGACGAAGAGACAGAAGTCTCGAAATGTCCTAGAAAGTTTGTATTTCAGAGCATTAACAATCTTTTTGTTTAATTTTTGTCATATCATACATGCACTACACAGGTTTTTTCCTGATTTGTGTTTTTGGCTAAAATTATTGGTGTTTTGCCTGCAGCATCCTATAAAGTGAGCCCCAAAATCTAAAATTTACACCCCTAAGCGATGTTAAATAATTGATAGGATGATAAGCTTCTGCTGGAATTTAATCAACCTCTTAATAGTAGAGGCAAAACCCCAGACAGACGGACATACATTTAAATAGTCAATCCATTTGTCCATCCCTCAGTCAGTTAGTCGATGGGTCCCTGGCCCCGAGAGACTGAAATTATTACTCACCAATTCATCTATATCCAGTCCAAACTCCTCCTCAACTTTCTTGAGTGCTGTCGGAGTGGTAGGAGTTGTAGGTGTCGTCACTGCTGCAGCAGCTGGAGGGGCTGGAGGCCTGTACCAGGAAATCTTCAGAGCCCTTCCTTTAAATGTTTTGCCCTTATTGTATGCCTGCATGGGGCAAAGTAACACAAAAAAATCAGTTCACACCGCCAGCTGCAATGCAACCATCTGATAAAATACACAGAGGGACTACTTGTGGTGCTTTCATTCAATTGGTACAATGGAATCGGATTATCCCCATATTTCCTTGAGCATGCAAGGGAAATGAAAATTAATTTGGGAAATCGAGAAGTCGAGAATTTGAGGGTCAAATTGCATGTTCAACTTAGTGAAGCAAATCCAAGGGAAATGTCTTTTGGTTTGAGTACTCAGCAGGTTCAGGAAATGAAGATTCCCCTGTAAACCACCTGGGTGGAAATTTCAAAACATCTTGTGCAATAATTGTAAATTTAAATTCCTTTTGCACAAAACAAACTGCAAACACATTCATTTACATCTGAGAAAGTAATTTTTTTAAATGCAGTATCTGGCCTGCAAAAGCTAGCACTTTGATCTACAAGAAAGGCAGAAAAAGAGCAAAGTCCAGTCCTGCTTCCTTGCATGAATCCTGGCAAAGCAGTTGTTTGCACTGCACAACAAAAGAAAAGTATTTATTCTTACAATTTCTGCTTCTTTTCTTGTCCTAAAAGTCAGGTTGAGGGTATTCTTGTCCTCAATGTATTCCTCAGTGTCAACAATTCCAAATTCCTAAAACATGAAAACAAGAGTAATGTCGAAACAAATTTACTTAAGTGAACCTTTATGCCCTCATCAAGTTACATTAAGTTTTTAATTCTTGCCCTTAATAATTTTTCCTTTATTGTAACGAGATGCAGCAGAAGAGAGACTGCAAAAATCTTCTATTGAACAAATAAAGGAGGTTGGCAAATACTGCTGTAGCCTTGATTGCTAGAATATGTAATACATGCAGGCACTAGGCGATGCTAAATAGGGATAGCCCCTTGTGGAACATGAGTTAAGTAGGTGATATAGAGGATGTTACATGGTTGCGCGGAGATATGAAATTGACCTTCGAGTGTTCAAATCGGTATCGATTTGAACACGAGAAGATAAATTTCATATCTCCAAGCAGCCATGTAATATTCTGTTTATTATATAAACCTACTAATGACGATCTTTTTGACGATTTTCCGAAGATTGCCGACCATTTTCCGACGATTTCCGAAGATTTGCAAAATGTTGTCCGAAGGCCGTACGAATGTTTCCGAACATTTTCCGAACTTTTTCGAAAATTTCCGAAGATATCCAAAGATCGCCGAGGAAGATCCGAAGATGTGTGAAAATGAGTGAAAATAACATTTTATTTTCACGTGTGAAGATAGATTTTTTCGCGCGAAAGATTTCCTGGTATTTCACTGTTGTTTATATAATAAAAGATTTTCTTACATACCTGAATGACCAATAGGTGACCTTATTTAGGCTAAAATGTATCCAGGGGTGGGAAGATGGGGTGAGGTGGGATAAGAAAGGGGAGAAGAGGGAAGAGGAGGAACAGTGAAGGAAGGGAAGAAAGGGGTAGAAGACTACAAAAGAAAATGGGTTGTGTTCAACTAAATCTCATTTGCAACTAAGTTTAATGCCAGTTAAAAAAAGATGATCAACCAAATCAATTAAATTTTTCTTTTTCCAAAACAGAAAAAACCCATGATCAACCAACCCAATCAATCTAAAATGGTGGATCTCATTCAAACATGGCATTAATGTTAAAACTTGTTCATTTGCAGGAAAGTTCTTTTAGTAATTACTCACTCTAAAATGTTCTGCTGTGTCTTCTTTCTGTTCTAGTGTGATCTCATTCACAGTGATCTGTCTTGGTCTGTGATCCAGGCTAGCACTTTCTCGTGTCCACACCCGAGTTGTTCTTGGAAGAGGTCTGGTTCTTACTGGTGTGCCTCTGCCTCGTCCTCTTAGAATACCTCTCCCCCGTCCTACTGTGGGAGGGTCTAATAACCCTAGAGATTTGGCCTGAAAAAAAAAAAATCACAAGTTCAACTTTGAGTTACCAGCATTTTTTTAAAGTGAACATTTCTGTCAGTGAATAGTATTATGGAGTAATTTCATGTGGTACTGACTGTTTTCAGAACTTTGATAATGGCATTGGGAACATTTTTCAATTATAAACTTTAGCACCCCTAATGGTGAAATGGTGCGCATGACATTTGCAGGGTTCTCAGAAGAAGGTGACAACAGGCAGATTTCCATAAGCCATGAAGACAATAATTAAGTAGCTTCCTGTTCTGGCTTGATAATAGTTTTTATAATTTGTAAGTCTGTGTCCAAGCCAAGTGGCCCATAAAGCCAGAGCTTATCCCGGTTTCTGTAGCATTTGGCAACTAGAAGTATTGCTACTCCCCCCTGGATGGGATGCTAGTCCAACCCAGGGTTACCCCCCATTTATACACCTGGGTGGGGAGAGGCACTGTAAGAGTAAAGTGTCTTGCCCAAGAACACAACGCAGCGCCCCAGCCAGGGCTAGAACCCAGACCGAACGTCTGGGAGTCAAGCGTGCTAGCCATTATGCCACTGCGCCTCCCTATTTATAATTTGTTTCCACCTGTTAAATGTCTTCAGCCATGTAATCAAAAATCTAATGAGAATCCTGTAGCCAGTTTGCCATTAATAAGAAAAGAAAATGAGACTTCAAGCTGTAAGCCTACACCAGGTGAGCATTCCAACCTCTCTTCTCTGATACATGTATTTTAAGAATTTGGTTATTAATAAAATAAAAAGCAGTCACCTCTTGTTTGAGTTCTTCAACCTTTTTCTTTAGTTCTGTAGTGTCTTCCCCGGTGTGTTGATGGGTAATCAGATCCAGTTCTTGGTCAAGTATTGCTTTCTGGGCCTAAACATAAATTTGTACAGTCAAGTCTTCAGCGTCAAAAGCATTCAACATACACAGACATGTGTTGCATTGTATTATATTGCATTGCATTGTGTTGTGTTTTTTTTGGTGTCCCTTGGTGTCTTGGAAAACTAAAATTATGAGGTTTCCTGATTTCCAGTCCGTACTGCGCAATCTCCGCCTGCAATGTTTGTGAGTCTCACAAACAGAAGAATGTTTACTAGCAAAAATAAAAATTCCGGGACAAAACTTACCTTTTTCTTCATTATTAAAGCCAGATATCCTTGCAAAACAATAATAACGAGTAAAAGAAGCTCGACGGTATTTCAAACGGACGTTTTAGCTCATTGTGAATTCTTGAACGAAACGATCCATAATGGCGAACTAAATAACTTCATGTACGCTATCACCGAAGTGTAACGTTTTAACGAATTCAAAACAAAAATGAAAACAAACCCTGAGTCTGCGCAGTATGGACTGGAAATCATCTTTAAAGTGCTACTATGATGAAATTCGCATCTTTCCTTTCGTAGCCGTTTTAAAATATTAACAAGTTCTCTTAATGAGAAGAAAAATGCTGTTTACTGTTTTCCGATATCTCTTTTCTTTCCAGAGATATTCAAGTTTTTAAAATATGCAAATTAGCAAAGCGATGACGTCATAGACTCAACCGAATTCTGATCAAATATGAAGAAAGTGATATCTCAGCCATTTTGTATCGGAACTCTCTGAAATTTTGCAGCAACACCCTGCATGTTGTGTTCCACCATGTGAACCCTGCAATGTGGTTACCATGGCAACACACTAGGTTCCAGATCCCCCCGATGCTAAGAGCTTTTCTTGCCAATTCTGGCATTCTTTATTGTTATTTGTCAAAAATGCTTTACATGCGTGATATGGCAAGTATATGAATAGATAAAACAGACGTCTTGCCGGGTTATCATTTTTCCAAACTGAAAAATTCTTAAATATCCAAAATAAATTAGTGGGGACTGGGAAAGAGTGAGTTGCCATGGTAACATAATTTAATTATAACTGCATGTGTGTCACTTGCAGAACTATTAGTTTGCCAAGTTACATTGGTCTCTGCAAAAAAATGACTGAGATAACTCAATTTTTGTACCTGACAGAAAATTGAGATGAGTAGATGACGTCATCAGATCCCTAATTTGCATATTTTACGATTTTTTTAAGCTTAAATATCTCCGGAACTAAAAAAGATATTTGAAAACGGAAAACGGCATTTTGAATCTTTTCTTAAATACTTTATGAAACGCTGAGAAAAGCAAGGGGTAAAAATTTGATCATAGTAGCACTATAAAGGTACATCAGAAAAAACAAAAGAGAATTGCCCTGAAAAACCGGGCGGTTCAAGAAATTGGGGGTAAAATTACAGAGAAGTACAGTCTAAGGGAAACAAAAATTGGTTTGAGAAATTGGGATTCTACTGCATATGTATAGTAAAATATTCTGACATTGCTCCTTTAGGGACGGACCATTATTTTCTTGGAGGGGGGGGGGATGGAAAATTTTCCTCTGCAAACTTTTTTTTTTTAGGTTATGCACCTCTGCAAACATTTTTTTTCGAAATTCTTACCATTTTTTGTTATACATATCGTGTTTGCAAACAATTTATTTTGTTTTTCCAGGCCCTGCAAACAATTTTTTTCAATATTTTTCATCCCCCCCTCCAAAAAAAATAATGGTCCGTCCCTTAAAATAATTATTAGGCTCTTATAACAGTCACTTTGCATCCATGGGGCTTACTGTGTTAAGGCATTGCCTCATTACTTCAAGCCAAAGATTTTCCATTTAATGTCCCATACAGTTGACATGCACCTACATGTTCCTGATCTTATGATCAGTATGATCAGAGCTACAGGGTAAGGTAACAGTTCTTGCAAGGCCTCACATGAATGGCTCGCTGCCCTTTGGGAGAACAAAATGATGCCCAAAACAGTAGCAACTTCAACAGTAAAGGACTAGTACAATGCTACACTACTGGATCACACAGTGGACTGTCTGTACTTACAATCTGCCTAGCTTGGGAGGGGCTTTCCTTGGATTTTGCTGCCATTGCTGCCAGCTCAACTTCTTTCTTCACTCCCTCAATGTTTGAGCTTAAAGATTTTATAGTCTGCAACAATAGGAAAATATTTTTTAATTTAAATCAGTCTTACAAAAAACGGTCATCACAAAAAATTCAATAAGAGTAAGAATACTGTGAACAGTAGAAACCAGAAAATTATAATGATTATCTCACCTTCACTATCAACTCTTTCTCTGCAGTACTTAAATTCTTCTTTTCAAGTTTAGAAATTAAAAGCTGGTGAAGTAAAGAAATAAAAAGTGTTACTGCATTATATCAAGACTTATAGCCCTTGTCTTCATTTGAATAACTTGTAATCATCAGAACTTTGCAGCTTTTCATGGGTGATTGAGGGTGGGGGGGGGGGGGGGGGGGGGGTCAAGACTAAATTGCCTTGGTCTCAATTTTTCAAGACCTTTCTTGGCCTTTGGTACAAAATCATGACAACTTGTGAGGTGCAAGGGGTGTAAAATTTAAGGGGTAAGGTAAGGTGTAAAGGGTAAGGGGTCGGGGTAAGGAGTAAGGGGTTAAGGGTAAGGGGTCAGAGGTAAGGGGTAGGAGGTCAGGGGTAGAGGCAGATGTAAGGAATAAAGGGTGAGGGGTCAGGTGTAAAAGGGTAAGGGTAAGGGATAAGGTTAAGTACAGACTGCTGCATTTCGCTTACAGTAGATACCAATCGGTAAGAGAAAGGCTACAGTATGGCCACAAAGCATTCTGCATATGTTACATGGCTATGATGGTACATTAATTATTTAATAATTGTTTTCAGCTTGTTACCTTTTGTTCTTGAATTTGTTTGTTAAGTAGTTCTTGTTTCTGTTTCTGAATCTCAAGCTTCTTTTTCATTGCTTCCTGTAATCCAAACACACCAAATATTGAGAAACACCTCTTCATGTAACATTATGAAAATCCACTGGATAAGAAAGTTCTCAAAACAGTTTGAGAAAGTGGAAGGAGATAGTGTGAGGTGTACCAGTGAGGGCTGAAATGAAGATAAAATGATGATGATGATGATGATGATGGCAACACTTGACAATGAGGAAGATTACAACAATGATGGCCACAAAGACAATGATGTGGATGATGACATAGATAATGTTGAGGACAATACATTAAGGTGGTACATATGGCTAAAATGCGTCTAAAAAGAGCCCATTTTAAGATATTTTATTAACTTTGTTTAAATCCCTAAATTCACTATTCTATAGTAATTTTTACCGTAGAATCCAAATTTGAATTCAAATTTTTCGATTTCCGGTCATAAAGGTGTGAAAATTGACACTTTAAAATGTCACTCAAAATAATAATTACTTTATTTTCTCCATTTCTTTTCTTTGAATAGCTTTCTTCTTTGTACTATCAAATACCTGTATAAAAACAATTCTTCTGTGACTTAGCCGACATCCAGTTGTTATTCCTACGGAAAATAATCGACCATCTCTAAACCAGTCACGTGTCATATCATAATCGGGCATAATATCGATCCGATGCTACGAAAAATGTCGGCTAAGTCAGGGAACTTAGCTCCATTTGTGTGTATTAACTCTGCCAAATTTCACAAGAATTCAATAAAACGCATGGAAAATATTTCTATTTTCGTCTCACACATGCTGAGAATCCGTCGAAATTTGCCTGTTTTTGTGGCTTCGTTCGCACAATTCTTGTCCGCCATGTTTGTTTTCGGTTGTCCATGCTGCATTGGCTTCTGGGTCACGTATTTCGTGGAAGAAACGAAGAAAATGACGTATTTCGAGCGTGCTACGTGTCCTGGAGAGAAACAAAAGGAGAGTCCCTAGCAACTGCCATAAACAATGGCACTGCGATCCTTTTGTCAGCGGTAACAATGCGCACTTGCCATTACGCATAAGCATCGCGCGTGTTCGAGTAAACATATCGAGTGCACACGGAAGGGTATTTAGATGCTTCGCCGTGGCGATTCAAGTTCTGCTGTTTTTCAGCCTATAATCTTGTAATTTTTTCGGTGGAAATAGTCTGTGAAGGATAAGCGAAATATCCTGCGACAACAGTGGCGTTCTCTTGTGTTTACAGCACACACAAAAGGAGTTGGACGCGCGTATAATTTTCGTACGATCGATCGCAACAAGATGAGAAGTATTCTGGTTGGTTCGAATGCTTCATTAGCTGGAAGGAATTCAAAGATGTTTCCGAACCGTTTTTTCGTGTAGTACGTGAAGTTTATTATTTGCTGTTGTGGCCTAATCAACATTCGATTTTAGCTTAAAAGCCCACGTCGAGAAAACATCCCACGAAGACATTCAGTTGTGGATTGGCCGGGGATATATTCATAATGAACCAAGATCGATCTGGCGGTTAATACGTATGAAGATACTCTTATAAAGGTGGAATTATTTTCGCCGAAATGGCCATGTAAGTAGTTGCAAGATAAACTGGTCTATTAAACTTACATTTCTCAATTGACTTGTCAGCTTTTATTTGCTGGTCGCGGTACGCTTTTCGTTGTGTGATTGTGTCCATGTCCCGGCACGGGTTGTTTATACATTTAGCTTCACCATTTGAGATATTAAAGTATTATGAGAGAATATATTGGTATTCGCTGTTGTTATAGCTGGTTGTTTTAGATTTAACTGAGCTTTCAATGCCTGTTGCTTTGCTGTAGCTTCGATGGCATCCTGCAGTTCGCGAGACCGGAAGCGAGTAAACACGCAAAATTTCAAAATGGCGGCTCAAAATGGCGGACCTGACAACGAATTTTAATCTTCGCTTTCTCCAAAAAAAAGCGGACAGCGAGCCTCTACTCCGAAAATAACAACATAACTACACAAAAGGTACAATATAAGCCAAACTGCGAGAAAATTTTTTTTTTTGCGCTTCAGCCATATGTACCACCTTAAGAGGATGTTGGCCTGGTGGTCAATTCACCTGTTCAATTCTCTATTCTCATGGCCTTTAGGTCTAACCATAATGAAATTACAGGTACAAGTAGGTAGATCTATCTACTACCTAGCAGGTAAAAACTCCCTTCTCCCCCCCCCCCCCACCCCCTCCAGCTGGTTGCGTATGTTATTTCCATTGCTTCTGATAATGAGTCAAGTTGTATTTTTGGAGGTCACTTTCAGAGCCAGTAATTTCAGGATTTGCTAACAGCCTTAAAATTTAGTCAGGGCAGGTGCAGTGAGTGCTGGACTCTGGATATGATTGGTCCAGGTTCGTGCCCTGGCTGGGGTCATTGTGTTCTTGGACAAAACACTAACTCTCAATCATAGTGTATAGATGGGTACCCAACCCTCCAAGTTAAGACCATTTTAGTCGCCATGGCGACTAAAATTTTGGTGCTGGCGACTAAATTTGAACCAAGGTTGCCAGCCTGGCGACTAAAATTGAGAGGAAGGATTGAAAGCATCAGCTTAATTTGGTGACTAAAATTTTTCACTGGCGACCAAAACTTGAGTAGTTGGTGGCCAGATGGCCACTAAGGAAAAAATAAACTTGGAGGGTTGGTACCAGAGAAATAATGCTGGGGGGGGGGGTAACCCTACAATGGACTAGCATCCCATCCAGGAGGGAGTAGAAATACTCCTAGTGGCTTAATGCTACAGAAACTGGGATAAGCCCCAGTGGTATGGGCCACAGCTATAGGCTCAGACGCAGACTTTACCTTAAAATTTTATCACCACTTTCGGAGGGGGGCTACTCTTTGGGGGGGGTCACTACTTCCAGAACTTTATGGTAAGAGCTGTTTTCCAAGCGGCTTTCTGTAAAATGTACATGTAAGGCACTAACCTGCTTGTTAAGTTCTTGTTGTCTCTTGGCCATTGCTGGGCTGGCTGGTATGTGAACAGGTGAAGGTTTTGCAGTCTTTGAGAAAGTTGTTTTACCACTTTGGAACATGGTTGGTTTGGCTTTGGGTTCAGCAATAGGCTACCAAACAGAACATTATAAAAAATGCATTTATTAAAATAACCCAGTTAAGGCCGTTTTTTTTTTGTGGTTTTCAGTGATATGCATACTCTGAAATTCAATCCTCAACCAACAGTTTACGCCTTTTGCTGCCATCAATTATCTTAGCGGACCTCTCGGGAAACAACAGTTCACTTCAACAGGGTCAATAAGTCATGTCTGTCAGTTGTGATTGGTAGATTTCGATCCATATTGTTTGTTCCTGTTTTTCATGGCTCGTTGGCTGTTGCCACTGTTCTTATTGACAGCAGTGAAAAATGGATTCGCAAGTTGGATTTTGCATTTCAGAGTTCGCATATCACTGAAACTGCAATAAGCTTTAAAAAAGCTGGCCACATGAAAACAGAAGTTGTAGATGGTCATACCTTATTATAGGAAATTAACGCTTCATGAAATTAACGCGAATAAAAAATTCGCTAATTTAAGTCGCGTTAATTTTTGTTAACGTTAATTTCCGTGCCGTTAATTAAGTGGAGCATATTTCGCGACCATTCCTTATTTTGCCCGTTGAACAGTCCAGGCGTCAACTAGGGAAAAGCATTATTCTCAGGGTGGACGCTCGAAGTGGTCAGATCCTCGCACCACGTTTGGTTATAGTATCACAACTGCCCGGATCGCCTAGTGTGAAAATATTAATAAACTTGTTCCTTGTCTCACAAGTGTTTTCTTTGTGTACGTCGCGTTCCAAATTCTACCCCCCTTCGCATTAATTTCCTTTATCGGGAAGTAATTTTCCTCCATCGCGTTAATTTAAGTGCGTTAATTTCAAATACCTTAATTTACACAAGCATTAATTTCCTATAATAAGGAATTCCAAATAATTGACCTTTCCTGGGTAAGTTGTCCTTGGGACATTATCACCTTCATCATTTTTACAGTTGCTGGTTATGAGGTAGTACTGTCCACAGTGGAAGTCACTAGAGACCAGCAAGCGTCTTGCACCGTAGCAAGTTAATTCTGCACTTAAGGGTACTGTTGATTCACTAGGAGGGTGCTAAAATGGAGAAGGAAGGAAGGGGGGTATAAATCCCATTTCCCAGCCCACATTTTGCCCAAATCCCATTTCTCAGTCTATTGTTTTTCTGAATTTTCCAAATCCCAGTCCCAGTTCCATTGTTTTTTGATTGTGATTCTTAGTCCCAGTGACTCAAATCCCATTTTCCCAGTGAAAGGCTGTTCAAATCACAGTTCCCATTTTACCCCTTCAGACCCCTCACTACTTAGTTTATAACTGCTAACATGGTTGAAGGTTGCAGAGAGAACCCAGCCCTGGATGATCAAATATGTCTGCTAGACCAAGAGGTTTAATTTTGCTTAAATTTACACAAAATATAACTTTCATTGGTAGTTTACATTTCAGTCAGTCATACCTTGTTAGTATTCTCTGCAAGTACTGTTGGTTCACTAGGAGGGACTGATCCTGAGTTATTACTAGCCGTGGCTCCTTGATTTGAATTCCCATCCTGAAATACACAATTCACATGATAAAATAATAATAATAATAATAATAATAATAATAATAATAATAATAATAATAATAATAATAATAATAATAATAATAAGTTATCATTGGAGCACTTGGAGCTATCAAAAAGGGACAGAGAGTTATATTGGAAGAATCCCCGGCAAATAAGCATCAGTGAACACAGAAGATAACCTGCTGGGTACAGCGAATTTTGAGGAGGGTGTTGTCAAGCAAAACTGGCACCCTTTAGTGCCCCAGGACCATGGTTTGGTCTCGGCGCAAGGACTAACAAACATACGTAAGGAACATAATAATAATAATAATAATAATAATAATAATAATAATAATAAACTTAATGACCACCCCCAAGGGGTTTCAGGGCCATGAAACAATGTCCCGCGCCGCACCGCCGAACATGACAGCAAACACGCACACATGAGGGACCGACCACACCAGCCACACACTGAGAACAGGCGAAACCACAGAAGGACAA
This sequence comes from Oculina patagonica, assembly GCF_052425735.1. Lineage (NCBI taxonomy): Eukaryota > Metazoa > Cnidaria > Anthozoa > Scleractinia > Oculinidae > Oculina > Oculina patagonica. Next base: position 22,793,798 of record NC_135762.1, read on the forward strand.
GAACCGCAAATGCAACGACACAGACAGGACATGTCGAAGGGAGAACCAACCCGCCGACAAAACTGAGTGGAAGGGGGCCGCGCGCAACCAACGGATGACCAACAGCCCGCCCGGGGGGAGGGCACGCTAGAGAAGCGACGGTAAATGAACATAACATGATCAATCCTTTATGCTAGCTTCTCAAACTCATTAATAATTCATGAAGTTAAGACAGAGAAATCATAACCATGAAGGAGGTTTGGATACCTGGTCTTTATTGGCATAGATATTTACGATTTCAATTTTCGCCATTTACTCCACAGTTTTGTTTCGATTGAGAATATACGACAAACACTCCAGAAAGTGTTTCATCAGCTATCCAAACACCTTGAATTTCATTAAAAATACTCTGCTGCACATGGTATTTTCGACTCTGTTTCTTTTTCTCAGTGTTTTGATATCCCGATGAAACACCATCACTTGTGTTTGATATAAAATTATTACTTCAAAAATCAGACACCTTTTCTTCAGATTTTTCATTTCTTATTAAAGCAACTACAATGTACTGAGTGGTGTCAGTGGTGTTTGTCATCTGTGCTGAAGAATTGGGAGCCACAGTTTTGTAGTGCATAGGGGAGCTGGCTGCAGTTTATGGAACAGACCACAGCCCAACAATGGTATACCACAAGGGTGGTGGTGAGAGGATACCGATCTGGGAGTAGTGTATTAGTGATGAGTAGAAAATGAGAAAGCAAATAACTGGAATATCATAATCATCATCAACATCATCATCATCATCATCATCACCATCATGATTCATGTGTAGCACTTAAGATGGTTTCCGCACAATTTTCGAGCAATACAGGCAAAAATAAAGTTACCAAAAAGACCTCTTAGCATGGCAACAGTTTTAGTACAGCTAACAAAAACCTGCCAAAAATTTAGCAATCAAGCTGACCCCGCGAGAGAAAAATGGATTTGAAGTTGTAATTATTTCAGTTAAAACGGACATTTTGCGCCAGTTCAAAACAAAATGGCGCGCGTTTTATACATTTTTTCGAGGTTTGACTTTAATTTTTCTCGAGAATACTTTAAAATTTAATTTTGGGGTCACTAAGACAAATGAACTTCGATGAGATCTTTTAAATAGTATACAAAATGTTGCCGTGCAATCAGTAGATTTTTGGTACTTAATTTTCGCACTCATTGCTTGAACTTTCAGCGGTATCCGTCTTAACAGGGTTTGAAGTTAACTTCTTCACAGATTATACTGGGAGGTAAGGCCTCCTGACACAAGTGCCACTCCCTTAAATTAAAAAAAAAAGCTACGACATACATTATTGTTTTGATGTCTGTCAGGATTGTGCCAAAACACTCTGATGAACCGGTTAGCAAGGACAGCGTCAGGACAGGAGTATGCTGCCTTAGCTTCTGAGTGATGTGAAAACTGAACAAGGGCTGCTTCAGGGTCTCCAAATGCACACACCTACCAAAACATGGAATAATACCATAAGCAAGTAATGATATATTGTGTTTCACTGGTTGTCTATAATTTTGAACTCTCTTTGTAAGGGGGTTGTGTTTTTTGTTGTTAGAACTTGTCCTTCCCTCCTTCAGTGACTTGTTTTGCGCATGGAAATTTGTGAAATAGCCAATCGCAGCCCGGGATGTGATCATGCTACAATGGAAGATCTTTTTTATTTGATTTCCAAAAATTTGTCTCTTTGCGCTTTTGTATTTCCCCTGATTGTGTGAATTCTGCATGTTTTTCTTTTTCTATCTAGGAATTCGCTTTACGAGTTTGAATCTTTTTAGCCTGACATTTTGATATGCAAGCCAGTGTTTTTCCTGTGTTCAAAGTCAAATCTTTTTCCTGAAGGAATAAATTGTTGTGTTATAAAGAGTTTGAGTCTACTGTACAATTTCACGAGTGTTTTCTAACATTGTGAATTTGTCGAATCATAAAGTCAAACCCAATTTCTCAAACCTTCAAGGGAAACAAAAGATCAATTTGGTATGAGAAATCAGGAGTTTGAGTGACTGTAGATCAAGAAAACTAGAGCTTGATAAAACAGGGGTCAAATTGCAGAGTTCAAATTAAAGAAGCAAATCCTAGGAAGACAAATTTTGGTTTGAGAAATTGGGATTCCACTGAATACAGTGAAACCCCGATATAACGATCCTTGATATAACATATAACCGATGAATATTCTATGTCCCGGCAAAAGTTACAGTAAAATGTATGGGACGGAACTCCGATATAACGATCTTCGATATACCGTAACGATATTCCCGATATAACGATGAGAATTTTGCAGACCGAACGTAAAATCCTCCCGATATAATTTCATTTGTAAAACATCGAATTTAATGCAATAACATTACGGTAATCGAGTCATCTCTTACGTTTCTAAAAAAGAGCTTTGTACGATGAAATACGAAAATGATACTGTGTTCTCGGCCTTCTTATCAAAATTATTCTCTTTATCCTCCTCTAATATGCAGTAAAAAGTACTTGTTAGGTTTACCCCGATATAACGATATTTTCGGTAGTTTAACGGCCATATCGTTATATCGGGGGCTTCGATATAACGATTCTTTGATATAACGATATTATTTTACTGCTCCCTTAGCATATTGTTATATCGGGGTTCCACTGTACAAGGTTGAGCTTCTTCAAGCACTTAGTCCAGCTGGTGAAGCTACATGTAAGTCAACTAACTCATTCAAACTGAGGGTAAGTAGTCTACCTAATTCCTTAGTACATTATTATGAAAATGCTTTTTTGTTTTATGTCACAAGAGTTAATATGTCTTTGTAAGTTGTCAAATATACATAAATGAAAAGGGACTCATTCTGCTTTTTAAAGGAGCTTCTTCACAGGCAACACCTCTCGAAAAAATTGGTAAGTTTTTTCAAGTTTTCAATTGTAACCCGTTTTGATGTTCATCAATGGAAACCAAACTTGTTTATTTAATGAGTGTTTTTACTACTCCTTTGTTGTTTTTCTATGTTAGAGAATATAATTATTTTTTGAGGTTTCCTCAACGAAAGTAATCAGAAAAATGATTAATGTATCATGACATTGCTCCTTTAAATCCTGAAGTTTGAGAACAAAGTCACAAGAATTTGTTGGTCCAAATAATTTTTTTGTTACAACTGACTAATGACAAGGATGTGATTCTCTATGCTTTAGTAGAGTGTACCTGAATGTTTGTGATGGTACCAAATCGTTGAAAATGCTCATTTAACTTTGCAATGCTGTTCATGTCCCGAGGAATCTTTTTCAACTCCAGTGTATCACTGAGTTTCCTTGGAAAGCTAAGTCGGCTCTTGACTGGAGCAGTTGGATTTGTAGAGACAGGGGTCTGCGTCACGCCCTGCTGGGGCATAGCTGGGGGTTGTTGTGGGGGTGGCGGCTGTTCTTGAGGTGGAGCAGGGCTGTTTTTCTGTGGTTCTGAGTGGATGACTATTCTGTCTGGCATGGGTGGCATTCTGGGTCCTGGGGCAGCCATACCTGGAACTGAGAATTAAAAAAATAGAAATACAGTCGAACCCCATGTGTGACCAACCCACAAACCCTCAAGGATCTTGAAGGATCTTTGCCAGGACCTTTGCAAGGATCTTTGCAAGATCCTTATCATCTTAAAAATTATTTGCTTTTACATTGTAGAATGTTCAACATGTCTTGGGAGATCCTACAGAACCTCGAGAATCTTGCAAGGTTTTTCAGAATGGTTAGCTTTGAAACTAAGACAAAAAGCAGCAAAGCCACCTGAAGCCCCAGGGGGGGGGGGTATTCTGACTTAAATGACGGGGAGATCGAATGGAGGTAAAACTCAGGACCCAAAAAATCCCTAAGTCTTCCAAAATTACCCAAAAAATCCGAACCAAATAACACCCAAAAAATCCCTTCAATTACCCCTATTGAGAGGTGAAACACAAAGAGCGTTTTGTTTATTCGTCACCAATACGCCAGGCCGCGCCACGGCACGAGTTCGTTTTATCCCAAAAAATCCCCCTCAAGAACCCAAAATACTTGCCTTTCCAACCCAAAAAACCCGGAACGAAAATCAGACCCAAAAAATCCTCGATCATCCCCGTCATTAACAAGCCGGAGTACCCCCCTGGGCTTGAAGCAAACCACAGGGCAAATTGATACCACACAGACTGAAAGGCAAATGTGCAAAGCGATAACCTGCTGGCCAACCGAACATCTCCCAGTTAACTATGATTTTAGATAATCCCATCTATCAAATGTTAAGCAAACAGTAATGAAAAACAATTAATATTTTCAAACAGTCAACTTCTTCGCACTTTCATTACCTTGTACAGTGAGCTGAGCTGGATTGGGTGTGAGTGCCAAAAGCTCTCTTGACCGCATACCCATTGCAGGATGAAACATTCCACGAGGGGGGGTAGGGTGGGGTGGACGGCCATTGCCAAGCCTCATCCACACAGGCGTTCTGTCAAACTGCGGCTGTTCTGGATTATAGGAATCTGGTAATGAGGCCATGATAAAGTCAACAATGAGTTTAATATGATAAATGAGAAAATTGTCATGCACTCCTTGGTTGAAAGTTATGGTTGACAAGAGTACAGACGACCATGCAAATGATGTAACCTGTAATGAGAAAATGTCCTGTCTTTTTCCAAAAAGCAGTATCCAGTGAGTTGTTAATAGTCAGCTGGAATATTTGGAAATAAATTTCCCACTCATTGGTGGGAAAAATGCAATTTTATGAGCTGTCCCAAGCGATTTTCCAGTTTTCCATTTAATTTGCTACTAAATTTTCTGTGATTGTATAAAACAAATCTACCAAATTTTTCCATTGTCTACACCCTTAGACAGTGTTTTAGACCACAGAAACGGTGCCATAAAATGTCCAAAACTTATGGCTCATGGTTCCAGTTGAGATTTGAACATTAATTTTATGATGTCATTTCTATGGTCTATAAGACTGCAAACCACGGAAAAATTTGGTTGATTGATTAAAGCTTCAATGAGTGTCTAATACAAAAAATTGTTAGTAACCACTCAATTAACCAAGTGAACTGACAACCCACCTTCAAATGGATTACCAAAGGGAGGACGGGGTGCCTGCCCTCTTAACATGGGCGGCTGATCATCATATGGACAGTGGGTAACGGCATAACAGGTGCTTGGCTGTGCTGAGGAACCATTCTAGATGGGGCTGGGGGTCTTGGACCACTCACAGGTACAGTAGGATCAGGACCTTTTTGGCTCGATTCAGATTTTGGAGCATCATTAGTCCCAGTGGTGCCAGGGGGCGGGGGCTGGGAGGTTGACACTGGAAAATTTCCTGGTATTGGGCCAGCTGTTCCTGGTAATGTTGTCCCTGGGATGGGCTGGCCATCTGGAAAGCCTAACATTCCTGGAGGAAGGACATCTTGGACAACAACTGGGTCATTTCCATGGTCAAATGGGCAGAGCTCACCACGCATACAAAATCCTTTTTCTATTATGGGGAAATAAAAATACATGTACATGTAGATTTTATTAAGCTTCATGCTGAAAATTTTTAAAAAGCAAAACAATGCATTACAGGGCAATACAGCAAAATGATGTAATTATTTATATCAGCAATACATTTAGCATTAGTGACGACATTTTCATGTGGCTAAATTTATTTAGGCTAAATTAGACTCAAACCAATGCTTAAATCAAAGTCTCTTCGAGATACCGACTTTTTGATGAAGTATGAGTCGAAGGTTTATCCTTTCACTTTTAAAATTGATATATAACTTTGTAAATGTGACAAGTCACGTTTTTCCACGAGATGCAAGTGATCACCCACAGCGGAAAGTAATCCCTTGAGAAATTAAAACAGTCCCTTGAGAAATTAAAAAAGTCCCTTGAGAGTTTACAAGAATGTTCAATTTGCCCACTAACTGCTATTCTCCTACTTTCGCTTGTAAACAAGCAGAAACGTCGAAAAAATGGAGTTTAGACTACCGGTAAGTTAGACTGAAACCAATGCTGGTCAGTGGTGCATTGCAGCAGTCATGCAGATTGGGTCAGTGGGGACATCATGCTTGCTGTTCCAGACGTGTGCAGATGTGACATTATTTGTGTAGCCTTCTGCTTGAGTTAAACCCAGCTTTTTTGCTCCTACTCCTCCCACCCTTTTATGGGGTTTTGGTAAGTATTTGGTTGGTAAGTATTGGTTGTTGCCACTCAGGGTTGGCATGGAAACCTTCACATTCGCAAGAAGCATGCGGCCCCCCCAGCGATCAGGCGTTTTTTCCCCTTGCAAAGATGAGAGAGGGGAAAAGAACGCCTGATACATTTATTTAACCGGCCGCCAACCGCCCCCAAATTTAAATAAACTAAGGTGTCGTCCAACTGTCAAACCACTTTTTGTAGTTGGCAGCAAATTCGGGACTCGGATTTCCACGAGACGTGAAAAACGTCTGCAGAATAATTATACATGTACAGCCTGTATTAAAACTTCGCCGTGCTAAAATAAAAATGCTTTCAGTAGCAGGGAGAAATGGCGCTCGCGAATATTTAAAATTATCCTGGATTCGCGCGGATTCGCCGTTTGGGGGGGGGGGGGGGGGGGGGGGGTAAAAAAAAGTGAAAATATGGGGAAGATTTTTTTTTTTTATTTAATATTAAAAAAAAAAAAGGTAAATGGGGGGGCGGACCGGTATATTTATCAGCGATAGATGCCGTCCCTTACAACTCACAAAAAAGGAATTAACAGATGAGCTGTTTCACGGCGCGGATAGCATCGTGTAGCTTTGTAAACATTCCAACACCTCTGGAATATTGTTTGGTGAATTTGTTTTCCCGAAACTCATTCAATGAACTGCCACGAAAACACTGTCACGAAAACAAATAAAGTATTGTCAAACACTCTATCTGTTCTGCATTCAGAGAATTACACTTGAAATTTGTCAGGGCTTCAGCTAACATAGAAGAAAAATCGTCCTCGCAATTAACACGCCTCGTCTAAGCCATTAGCACCAGCTTTTGACCGGAAGTCTTGTTGAAATACTACAGCCAATCAGTCCACACCGCTTCATTTAGTATTGTTTCTCGACCAATCAAAAGAAAAACCAGAATCCGGTTTTTTTACATACGATTCGACAAGTAAATGTATCATGCCCTCCTTCCCCGGAGTGGTAAGTAGGGAGGGAGGGCATGATCTCAGGTTAGGCTCCACCATACCTAAGGCACCATTCCCTAAGCTCATCTATTGGTGATGAGTTTAATTGCACATTGTCTCTCATTTGTGTGATTTAAAGAGGGCAAAGCCATTCTTTTCTTTTTGCTTTTTTTTGCTGACTCACACAACATTGTTAAAGCTACATGTATGCAGAATGAAAAATAAAAAATAACACAATTAGACAAAAACTGCTTTGACTATTGAACCAGTGAAACCAAGCAAAACTTTCTTATTCATTTACCTGTTTTCTGAGTAAAAACATCAAGAATGAAATTTTGCAAATTAAAATTTAAGTGCATAAAAATTAATCAAAGCATTAATCACTACGTACCATCATAGTCTCGGCAACGTGACTTAATTCTGACTCCACTCCTTTCTCTTTCATCTCGTCCACCATGACGTGGCCGCTCATCTCGATATCTATCACGATAACTCCTTCCTCTCCCCATCCTACCACCTCTACGATCCCAGGAGGGACTTCCACGCCTTCCCCTTGAATCATCATGAGAGTTCATTCCACCGGACCGCCCCTCCTGCCCGTCCATGTACTTGTTACCTCTTTCTCGGTGCATAGCGCTAGGGATGGGGTAGGTGACATTATCAAATGGCGCAGCATCAGGCTTATTTCTAGCAGCCGGATGATCATCTCTAGGTTCTGAATCGCCTCTTCTCATTGCACCTGATTCATCTTTTGGAAACTTTGCGAAGTCACCTCTGCCACGGCCATCATCATCAGCTCTTCGTTTGCGGGATCTGTCCCCACTGCTCGACACCACAGAGCTGGCTCCACTGGTGCTTCTGTCACTGGAGTCTGTTGTTCTTCTTGTTCTTTTAAAATCTCTGTCATCGTCATCTAACACTGAAGACTACAAAAATAGACATATTCTGCATCAATAATTTAAACAGAAACAACATTAACTTTATACTTTTCATGCAATGCTTGCACAATTTAATGTTTTTGGCAGGTGCAATGAACAATTTATCATAAAGTTAACTCACTTGTCTAACGACTTGTTTGTTTGTTAATGACAGGGCTGTCATTAAGTTTTCAAGCAGCCGTCACATTAAAGTTATCAACCGTAGAATTTTGCTCTGTGTGCAAGTGTAACATAATACCAATCAACATTTTCACCCGTAACATTGAGTCAACTTAGCCGTAACAGGTGTTATGGGTTACGGCCCTTAATGACAGCCCTGAATTATATGTCATGAAGTAACTCCTGAAACTGTATGTAGTTTAACCAAAATTCTAACTGTCTTCTGGATATTTTTTGGACTGAACAGTGTAGTAAGTACAGTAATATGCTAAGTCACCATAAGTGTGAATTAGAGAAATACCGAAAGCCTTTACAGTGAATGCCAAGATTGAAATTAAGTCGTGAACCTTTTAGTCGAAAAGTCTAATTAGATTAAATCTGCTTGGAAGACACAAATTAAATAAAAATGATCACACTTTTGTTTAATTTACACTGTATCTTTTTAAGCTTTCAGTGTTAACTCTGAAAATTTTGTTGTTCATGAGGATAATAAAATGTCCCTTTAGAACAACTTGATTATTTTTACTCTCATCTGTCAGCTAGATATTGTATCGATATTTTTAGCCATAGGAGAAATTTTCAGGGACAAAAGTCAAAAGCTAGATCAACAATTGAAAAAAGTTTACCTCTGCCTGCACTCGTGGAGTTAAAACATCCTCTGATACAGACAATTTCCTTGGTTTTTCTGCTGGTGGTGTAGTAGTAATAGGGGCTGGCTGTGGAGGAATGACTTTGGGTGTAGTGGGGACAGGGATTCCTGGTGTCGGCTCAGCAAGTGTTTGAGGCATGTACGAAGAGTTGGTCAGTGCTTCAAATAGCACGTTGACAAAGTTGGCAGTTTCTGGTAGTACAAAAAACAACAATAAAAAACAGTTAAACTGGAAAGTAGTGCTTCGTGTGAAAGATTGAACTTTTATCAAATTCCAATAATAAACTCTCCTTCCCAGGAATGTAGCTAGGAAAACACTAAGCTGACTCGTCAACAAGCCCAGCTTGCTTTTTTTAATTTTCTGGCCTTGGCAACTCTAAATGTTTACCTAAGTCTTTGTTTTCAAGTGAAATTTCAGCTGGATTTAAGTTCTATTTTAGCTGGTTTAATTAGCCGGCAGCCGGCCCTTAGTGACATCCCTGCCTTCCTGATTGATTCTATACACGCTTATCTGTTACTTAATTGGAGAATGATCATATGGGTGTCCAATAACAGAAATCCAATTCTACTTGAACAACTTCAAAAAATTTGATACCTGTTAAATTAATTGGACACCTATGTTAATCACAGGTTATTTATGTGCATTTAAATGGATTCTTCCTTGCTGTCTCTGTACTGTTTTGAAAAAGTGTGCTGCGCGATTGGCCAATTTTGAGATAACTGAGATTGTATTGTATGAGACAAGGTCCAGCTACCATAGTAATTGGTGGGTTTTTTTTTTTTCCGACTAATTTATTAATTGGGTTTCTTTCAGACTTTTTGTCTCTAAGAGAAAATTCTACTTAACAATTAGACTACGAGCTCGAGTTTTCTATGAGCAAATAGTCAACGAGGCGCAGCCGAGTTGACTATCGCTCATAGAAAACGAGGGCAAGTAGTCTAATTGTTTTAGTAGAAACTCTAAAGGATTGCAGTCCAAAACCTACAATATTGTGCAGTTTGAAGACAAAAATCAAGAAAATTTACCGCTTAAAGAGATATGTGCGCGCGCAACTGTTTTCTATCGGCGAATAGAAAACAGTGGGAGAACCAATCAGATTCGTGGATTTCCAATAGAACACAGCTGAGTTTCTACTAATAGACATTATACACCTGTATCTATTATTTTAAATACTGTGATATTTACCAGAAGAGAGAAACACTTCTAACTGGTCCACACAAATATCCTTGAGTTCTTCCACAGGCTTGTCCTTTTTCACAAGTGCAACAACATACTTGGCCAGTGCTGCAGGATCAGCATCGCAACTAAAACATTTATGAAAAAATAATGACTTCATTTGGTCACAAAAAACTGAGTTTTTGTCATGTTGTTCTAGAAAAAAAAACCCATACCCCTCCCATGGAAGGTTTTTTAGGTTTGAGCCCTCACCTCTCAGGAAATTCCATTTCACCTTAATAGAGGGTAACAAGGGGGGGGGGGAGAAGGGGGGTCGTAATCTTGTTTTATGAACATATTTTAACCAAATTCATGTGTGATGTATACTTGAAACAGCAGAATTCACAAAACACATATCTGAACTACATGTAGCCAAGCTACTTATTTTATGCATCACGGTCTAATTTGTACCCTATTTTCACGCATCACGGCCTAATTTTTGTGCCCTTTTCATGTATCACGCATAAACCTTTTGCTACCCTCTTCATACTTTCCTTTAAGAACTCTGTCTTTTGAAACCCCCAATATGATCCATTATTTGAGAGCTTGACAGATAATATGCATTCATTGCTGGCATGTTTTGTCACATCTCCGAGGGTATGTAACTCATAAACTGTTTGCATGTATTATCTGCCAAACCATTAAATAAAGTGCATATATTAATGGCTCAAAGACAACCTTATGCCTCAGTGCAAGTTAACTACCACCTGAAGGAAATTAGCAATTAAAAATAAATACAACAAAGATAAAATTGAAAAGGAGAGAAAAAAATGCAAACAAACCAACCTTATACAGAATAAGTTGGCATTAATTCTGTCAACAAAATATGTCTACAGCCAGTACAGTTAAGATATTTTATATTACAGTAATCACATGTCAATTTGTAGCCGTCAGCAATTCCTAATTTTGATAATCAGCTTACTCAAAGCAATTAACAGTTTTTCTCTCGTTTAAGAGTTCTCTAAATCTTATAACGTAACGAAAGAATACATCAAATAACGTTAATACTTCCTTTGTAATAAATACTTATCTTACAAATGCTCTGTACGTTATTCTTCATTTGAACGAGTGTTTTTGAATAATTGTTCTATAGACTCGGACAGACGGTAGATTCGAATAACAATTTTTACGTTTTCCCTACGTGTATATTTTTTCAATATACTTACACTGACTCCAAACGAGTTGTCAGCCACGACTTCAAGGCTTCCACGCTTTTAATTTGCATCTTGGCTTCCAGAAATTCTTCGAGAATACTTTGTTCCAAACAGCGCACCTCACCAAAGATTCTCAATTCCAATTTCCACAACCGGTAACCTTCGAAACTTATGACAATATCTTGAAAAGCATCCCACAGTTTGTAAGCTTCATGATATCTTAGATCTTTTTAAACATCTAGTTCCTCGTTACACCGATGTTAAAATATCTTTTTAAAACGCAACGTTCTAGAATAGCGACAAACTTTGTAAGAGTGACTTCGCACTGACGGTCGCCATTTTTCTTCCACGAGGATTTGAAAGCGCGTGGGAAGACTGGTTCCTAGGGACATTTTCAGTGTTGTCATCTCAGTCTTACGTGAAAAGGGTCTAAAACTGTCCCAGGATTCAGTTCGGGCTGCTAATCAATAGCCTCTCTCGTGTGCCGCCAAAATCGTCTTCCCGGCTTTTATCAGTGAAGGATCATTTTTCTGCTCCACGAAAAATATGCCTTACGAAGACGGAGAATCGTCAAGTAGCGAAAGCACGACACCTGAAGAGGTATAACTAAATGAATAGTCTATTTTAGCTGTAGATTTTGTCGAGGCTTATGTACAATTCGCGGATTTCAGCTCTCGTGAATTGCAGATTGAGCGCGAAACAATTAATGGAGAGCCATGTGCATTTCATGTCGTTGTTGTTCTATTTATCTGCAGTTGACAATATCTATTACTTTTATGACAGTAAAACATGCAATAAGATGATTTTTTTATTCTGTGAACATAAAACGCTTCGAAATTATGCTCCAAACTAAATTAAAGGAATGTTTCCAAATCAGATTTTGACAGGCTGAACAAAAATATCAGTTTTCTTTGTATAAACTCAGTCTAACAGTACAAAATGCTTTTACTGGGCATTAATAACCTCGATTGTAGCACTTTCCGTTTAAAAATGCCATTATTGCGTAGGAACAACGTTGTTATACCTTCGCTTCACGTTCAGTTTATTGTTGATTGAAGAAGACGCCCGGAAATTGTAAAACTCATTCAAATGCGATCCTAAAAGATCGAAAATTAGCTTTCTTCCTTTGTATAAATAATTTTAATATAAGTTCATTGACCCTTTTATGTTAAGACAGCATCCCTTAGTTGATGACTTCATCTATTCTCATCACTGCACATTTGAAAAATTTGTGATGCCCCCCCCCCGAGGGGGGGCACCCGTACATTTTGGGTGGAGGTGTCCGCGGGAATGAAACCCTTCCCTACCAGACCATATTCAGCTGATTTTGCAACCCATACTAGATTAGGCACCGAAAATCCCTACACTATCCCAGACTTGCTTTTTGTTAGAACTTATTCACTATCAGTGTTTTAATGGGAAACCATCTGTCAACAACAATACTGCAATGATTTTATTTACATTTAGGAAAGCCTCTTTCTCTTCTGAGTTCTATTCCTATTCTGGAATTAATTTGTCATAACCCCGTGATGCCACAAGGAGAAATAAGCACTGGATCTGGTACTTTCACTGAAATGGTGCACACCCCAAAAACTTTGACAAGTACCCCTTCCTCAGGAATTTAATAAGAAATGCTTGCTTCATGTTACTAGTCAAGGGTTTCAAAATGTTTTGAAATAGGCATCAGCAACTGAAAGAGTAGGCAGCTATGGCAATATGTGACTTGTTTGTCGCAACGCAAGCTGATTGCTTTGACCAGAGTTACCAGCACTATGTAATCATGTAGCCAGCGGAACTCCGGCAGTTGCCAGCTTGTTTTGAAAACCCTGTACTTGTACAGAATATAGCTAAACGAGTGCTTTATCTGCTTTCTTTGGTTAGTCTGGTGATGAAGCTGAAGAGAAAGCCCCCACCCCCAAAGGACCATCTGTGTCATTCCAGGCAGCATCAGAGGATTATGAAGAGAAATTGGTAGGCACTGCTAAATAGCAACATTTTTGTAAATTGATTTCAACTATGAAAGCTACACATATGGAAGACAAAAAAGAATTATTGTGTGTACTGTAAAAGTTTCTATCTGAAATATGAACTAGATGCCCCTCTAATCAAAGCTGTGCTCTAGAATAATGCAAGGTGCCCAAAGGCTCAGTAAAAGTCTTGAGTGCCCAGTTCTACAAGCTTTCAGATAGCAAAATTATACAAGTCGCCCAGAGACAAAATAAGTCACCTGTGGTACCCAGGCCGCAGCCAGCCTTACTTACTTACTTTTTTTGAAAAAAAGGTCTATAAAGATGGAGCCTAGGGTGATGTGGACCTTTAAAACTTAATTACAGATAAAAAATAGAATATAACTCTGCCTCTAATAATCACTATCTTACTTTTTCCTCCCCCCTTTTGAATGTAGAAAGAGTAAGGTTCAATAAAATAGACACACAAATGAAGAACTACAGTTTTACTTCATTTTCATTGGTGACCTTCTCCTCTTACTTTATTTTGCTGGTTAAAATATAGTACAGGGACCTACTACAAATGCATCAAGTAAATAAAACATGTAATATAGAACTCAAGTTGTCAAACTACAGTTGAATCCTGGTAACTCAAACCTTAAGTGAAATCGAAAAAGGTTCGAATTAACGGGAGTTCGAGCTATCCAGAATACAATTAGTAAGAAAATGACCTAAAGGGGCTAATAAAAAGTTTGAGTTAGTGGGGGGTTCAAGTTATTGGGGGTTTGAGTTATGGGGATTCAACTGTACTCAGTACATTTCTTTTGTTTCATAGGCACGGGATAAAGCCACAAGGTTCAATTACCTGTTGAAACGAACAGAGATCTTTGCTCATTTCATGAACACCACCAGGTCCAAGAAACAACCAACAAGTCCTTTAAAAATAAAGGCACCACAGTTTCCAAGCAGAAGTAGAAAGTTATCAGATTGTGGAGAGTAAGTTTTATGTAAAAATTTTATTCACTGAGTGAAAATTTGCCCAAATCCCAGTTCCCATTTTACATGTACCTCTTCAAGCTCCTCTGAAAAAATGGTCTTGTACATGGGCACAATTGCACAAGAGTTTTATCATGAGACTTGGGTGCTAGTAAGTGCTAGTTTGGTAATTATTATGCTGACATTTTTTCTTGTTTGTAGTCATCGTCATCGGCGTACAGAACAAGAGGAAGATGAGGAGTTGATAAGTCAAAATAAGCATGCACAGACCTCCGTTGTTCACTTTGATCAGAACCCTCACTGTAAGTGATTCTTTATTTTTTTTAAAAATGAATAAGAAGGATGCTACTTACTAATCTTATTTGTGCTGTCATGTTTCTTATTCAGTATCCAAGAATATGGCCTCATTTGAACATTAAAGCAATGAATGCATTATGTCTAGGCAGCGTTCTCCCTAGGATTTTGTGAAGGCCAGGGGGTATTCTGACAGTGATTTTTAAATGTCAAAATCAAATTTGTGAAACTTGTTCCCCCACGTTTTCTGTCTCTTTTCCAGGGTAAGAAATGAACTTATTTACCTTGCATTAGGCTTTAAGAAGCTTTTTGTTTCTGTTACGAGCAACCTGAGTCGACTGAGTTCACTATTCTTTCCTCGAACACGGGCATTTCTTTAGTATCCCACATACGACACCTTAAATTGCTGTTATGTCCCTATGACACTTTGATGAAGATAGCAGCCGACCAACAAAATGAATGCATCACAGGATTGAACATATTGATGCGAGGGTAATTAATCACTTTTATAATTGTATGATCGTGAGAAAACTCATTTTAAAAAAAACAGCCAGTTTTATTGACTTCATTAAGTGATTTCTTATTTGTTTATGGAAGGGAATTCCCAGTTCCAGTTTTCAACATAAGGTTACATTGTATTTCATCATTAATTTTTAGCCAGGCGGCAATGATTTTCCTTTGAATCAAGCTAGGCGGTCCTCCTGGCCTAAAATGCCTAGGGAGAACACTGCTAGGAAATAAATGCGCATGTATGTACTTAGCTGTTCGTTTAATTTACATTTTTTGAGATTGTGTCTGGTGTACTTAGTTCAATAATGTTATGACCTAATTTATTTCTCTCTCTCTCTCTAGATATCAAGAATGGGGAAATGAGAGATTATCAGCTGAGAGGTCTCAATTGGCTGATTTCTCTGTTTGAGAATGGAATCAATGGAATTTTGGCTGATGAAATGGTAACAGTGGATATTGTTTTTTTTTTTTAAATTCTGGCACATGGTATTCAACCCTCCAAGTTTATTTTTTCCTTAGTGGCCATTTGGCCACCCACTGCTCAAGTTTGGTCGTCAGTGAAAAATTTTAGTCACTAAATTAAGCTCCTGCTTGCAATCCTTCTTCTCAGTTATAGTCGCCAGGCTGGCTACTTCGGTTTCAATTTAGTCGCAAGCTCCAAAATTTTGGTCGCCATGGTGACTTGGAGGGCTGGTATTATATGAAAATGAATATCAAACAAAGAAAATACCAAATTGTACTAAGGGTAAACTTGAACCACAAAATGTACATCCCTGCAGGTCAAGTCATTGCAAGTATTCCAACTGCTGGTTTATTTCGCCCAAGAAAGAGCTATCTTTAATTTTCATTGTTCCCTGAATACCCCTTGGGTAAACAGGAATAATCTTACTAAGAGTAATTCAATAACATTTTAAACACCTTTACAGTCTGGAGCCCAGGGGGGTACTCCAGCTTGGAAATGACGGGGATGATCGAAGGATTTTTTGGGTTTGAAATTTTTGATTCCGGGATTTTTTTGGGTTGGAAAATTAGGCAAGTATTTTTTTGGGTGACTTGATTTAAATAGGGGATTTTTTGGGGTATTAAAAACAAACTACCTTGGCGTATTTATGGTATGATGAATAAACAAACACAAGCGTTCAATTTTTAATGATTTTCTTTGTGTTATATTATTGCCCCTCCTGGCAATTTAGGGGTAATTTGACAAGGGATTTTTTGGGGGGTTATTTTTGGTCCAGGGATTTTTTTGGTTTATGTCGGAAGACTTAGTGATTTTTTGGGGTCCTGAGTTTTGCCTCCATTCGATCATACCCATCATTTACCAGCCGGAGTACCCCCCCTGGGGTCTGGAGCTTTAAAATGGTTCTCATACACACTGCGAAATTAAACCGTGTTCTTGTTTTGTTGGCTTTCCACAACAGGGTCTTGGTAAGACTCTTCAGACAATTTCTTTGTTGGGTTACATGAAGCACTTTAGAGAAATCGGAGGTCCTCATCTCGTAATCGTGCCAAAGTCCACGTTAGCCAACTGGATGTCGGAGTTCAACAGATGGTGTCCGACCATAAGGGCTGTCTGTCTTATTGGCACTCAAGAACAAAGAGTAAGTAAAGGCCGATGGTGTCAACACAACATTCTAGAAGCATTTCTGGCACTCATGGTTTTAACCTGGGGTCAATTCAATAGAACATTTACAAGTGTAGCTTTTGTTTTCAACCTCTAAAACAATAGCTACACTTGTAAATTACACTTGTAAATGTTTTATTGAATTGACCCCTGATAACTTTTCTTATCAAAAAGCAACAATTATTATAAATTAAAAGGAGGCAAGCGTGGCCGAGTGGTTTAGGGCGCTGGTATTGTAATCCGGAGGTCGCCAGTTCAAGACCTGCCCTTGCCACTAGCTGGATTTGTTTCTCGGTTGTCCCGAGTTCAAATCCTCGACCACGCTTTGTAAATAGCCAACTGGTCTGCCTCCTGCCAGTTGGGATTTTTAACCTTGTCATGTTCATTTAAAATTATTTGTTTCTTCTTTTTCAGTGGCATGCCTGTAAACTAGGTATCTCATTGAGATATGAAGCTAAGTGCATGACCACTATAAACATATATTTATTTATTTATTTATTTATTTATTTATTAACTTCCAATTCGATCTGGAAACACTGGATGAAGAGCTACTCTGTGGACGTGCCACTGCAAATTTATTCCTATTTATTTTATTACTAAGTAGGCTTTAATTTTCGTTCTTTTTTTTGCATCTGTCCCATCTGCCTGTCCGTCTGTCTGTCTGTCCGTCCGTCTGTCCTGTTATTCTTTGTTGATCCTAGCCATCTGACTGTCCATTAATCCATTTGTATTTCAATTTATTCTCTCGTATGATTATCCATCTATTTATTCTGTCTATGTACAGAATTATTACTTTAATTTATGCCAAATAAAGCACAAAACTCAAAAGCTGTAATAATTTCTTGTGTATTTGTAGGCAGCCTTTATCCGTGACACTATGCTTCCAGGAGAGTGGGACACTTGTGTTACATCGTATGAGATGGTTCTAAGAGAGAAGGCTGTATTTAAGAAGTTTGCCTGGAGATATATTATCATTGATGAGGCGCACAGGATCAAGAATGAGAAATCTAAGGTAACGTAATTTTTTTTGAATATCCACAACCCTCCAAGTTAAGACCATTTTAGTCGCTATGGCGACTAAAATTTTGGAGCTGGCGACTAAATTTGGACCAAGTTCGCCAGCCTGGCGACTAAAATTGAGAGGAATGATTGAAAGCATTAGCTTAATTTGGTGATTAAAATTTTTCACTGGCGACCAAAACTTGAGTAGTTGGTGGCCAAATGGCCACTAAGGAAAAAAGTAAACTTGGAGGGTTGTATCCAGTTGTCCTGCTGTCTAGTGAATTTTATTTGATTAATTATTGTCTATTGTTTTGTTTCTAGCTTTCTGAAATTGTACGAGAACTCAGGTCAGCAAATCGTTTGCTGCTGACAGGGACTCCATTGCAGAACAATCTTCATGAATTGTGGTCACTACTTAACTTCCTGCTGCCTGATGTTTTTAGCTCAGCTGATGTAAGTTGCCAGATCATGTTAACTGTAGGTAGTCATGTCCGACGCTTGGCCGATAGTGGACTGACATATCGGTTGAGAGTCACTCATTCAACCAATAGTCCGCAGACACTTGGTCAATTATCGGCCGAGTGTCGACCAACTATTGGCCAACTCTTGACTATAGAGAGTTAACTGTACATTTTAGAATTTGTTGTATTTTGAAACTTGTCTTCAATTGGCCTTGGATATCCATGCAGTGTTTGAATTTTCTTGCAGGATTTTGACGCTTGGTTCAACACCAACACTCTTGTTGAAGAAAAACAGCTGGTGGATCGTCTTCACTCGGTAAGTAGTACACTATGATGTGCCATCACAGGTGTGCTTTCAGTCAAGGTCTGAAAATTGGGTGTCAAACATTTTAAGGCCCCACCTTCCTAAGGTGTTGTTGGGGCATGCATGCTTCTAATGTATGGTGTTTTTGGTTAGCATCCCTTACGAGGTGAAGTAGCCCAGGGGGACTCCTATGTGAAAGGGGCGGGGATGCTCATCAGAAATTTTGAAAAGAAACCCTAAAAGAGACCAATCTGGGTGTGGCTCAAGGTTTTCTTGACCCCTAAAAGATATATGAATAGAATTTATAATTGTATATTTCTTCTTGTTCAGCTCTATATGAGACTATTATAGCTAAAATTATTGGCATTATTCCCAAAACAAACACCCTTAACGAGACCAAAAAAACAAAATTTACACTCCTTAGCGAGACGAGGAGTATCCCTGCCTTTCATATGCAAGTTCCCCCCCCCCCCCCCCCTGGTGGAGTAGCAACACTCATAACCATTTCATGCTAGAAGCGGGGTTAAGTGTCAGGTTGTTGGCCCGGTAAACTCATAAAAAAAACTGTACTTTTACTTTGTACCTGTAGTGATACATGTACATGGGGGTAGTTAAAATAAATCAGGCTAGAGAGTGATTAGTATCCCAAAAATCTAAAGCTAACATTATTCCTTTCTATTTTTTCTTAGGTTCTACGGCCATTCCTTCTGCGTCGTCTCAAGGCCGATGTTGAAACAAGACTTTTACCAAAAAAAGAGACAAAGATTTATGTAGGTCTCACTAAGATGCAAAGAATGTGGTAAGTTCCCTGAACAATTTCACTAAATTAGTGGAACCCCAATATAACAATATGTCAAGGGAACGGTAAAATTATATCGTTTTGTTGAGGAATCGTTATATCGAAATTCCCGATATACCGTAGTTATTCGGTTATAAGGCGCACAGTTTTTTCGGGAAAAATCTGTTTTTCTGTGGGAAGTTCATGCCAAAATTAGGGTGCGTCTTATAGCCGAGTATTTTCGCCCAACAAAATCTTATGACCGCCATTTTACCGGAGCTTACAGTTAAAACAAGAAACATGAAAACACTTAATGTTGTTTATTGACTTTTAATGTATTAAAAAGAGATAAGAAACATCTTAAGTTTAAACGCAAAGTTTTTTATCGCGGATATAAAACGAGTTTAAGTAACACCAGTATATGCCAGCATTTTGTGGAAAGTAGACAAAGAAAACCAAGCATACTCATTTGTAACAAACCTTTCTAAGCGTGGAAAGTGGAAAATGACTTTAGAAGACAAGGAAAACACCAAAAAAGCTTAAGAATCTTTGAAAAACACTCGATAAACAAAGTTCGTAGCGATACGAAGCATGCTTGAGAACTTGGTAACCAAGCTACAAACTCAGTGGTCACTGGTAACTACACATCTGCCAGGTTACTAAGCAGCTACGTTCGAAGCATGAACGATGGAAAGATGTTTTGCTCAAGTGGATTTACGTCTTTTTTAGCAGGAAATGTTAGCTTTTTACTCGAAGATTGTGCCAAGGAGTATGAACAACATTCAAACATTCAAATTTTGTAAGAAAAAACTGTCCTTAAATTGATCATTGCATCTTTTCAACTCTCCAACTCATGGTGCGTCTTATAACCGAGTGTTTTCTGAGAATTTTCAGTTTGTAAACTTAGCATAACAATGTTGCCAAGTTTGGGGTGCGTCTTATAACCGAGTGCGCCTTATAACTGAATAACTACGGTAATGATATGGCCGTAAAATAACCAAAAATATTGTTATATCGGGGTACACCTAAGATATACTTCTTTAATTGGATAAAAGGTTAAGAATACAGTATCATTTTTGTACATCATCATGAAAAGCTGTTTTCAGAAACGTAAGAGATAACTCGATTACCGTTAGGTTATTGGATTAAATTCAATGTTTTGCTTAAATTGTGACTCTGTACTGATAATATTGTTATATTGGGAAAGATTTTGCGTTCGGCCCGCTAAATTCTAATCGTTATATCGGGAAATATCGTTATTTCGAAGATCGTTATATCAGGGTTCTGTCCCATACATTTTATTGTAACTTTTGCTGGGACATAGAATATTCATTGTTATACCGGGAATATCGTTATATCGAGGATAGTTATATCGGGGTTCCACTGTATCTTAGTCCTACAAGTAATGTAGCAGCTGTTGAACAAGATGTATAATGCATTTTCTTTTAATTTTGTAAAAATCTTAATTTTCCCAGTTTTTGCAAGGCCCCTCAGGCTGGGATTGTTTGGACACTCAAAATTTTTCCTAATTTTCGTAGTTTTTGTAAGAACACAGGGAAAAATCATAATTTTCACAAATTTCTAGTTGCATTCAATCCTGGACATAGCTCTTCTTCACTTATGCCCACCCAAAATTCCCCAGAGTACCCCCTGGGGATTTGGAAAGAGGGCACTGTAGCATTACTACCACTTGGAGTATTTGTCACCTTTCCTATGATTTTGCACTCAGATGCATCATTAGCATCATCATCAAATTTAGCTTTTTGTTACATGGCCCTACCTTACGAGTGTGTTTTACTTGATCATGAAGGTACACAAAAATCCTCATGAAGGACATTGATGTTGTTAATGGAGCCGGCAAATCAGACAAGATGCGACTCCTGAACATTCTTATGCAGCTTCGAAAGTGCACAAACCACCCTTATTTGTTTGATGGGGCTGAACCAGGTATGAACAACAATGTTTTAGTAAACAATATTCTGAGGAATACTACCATTTGCATTCATCCATGAAGCATGACAAATTTAGCGCGTAGTTTTACTTGTAAAATTCATTTATTATTAATGAGGGTGCAAACCAATCCCAGCACACTCTTCAGATCACATGTACACAACTGTAAACCCCAATACAAATCAAACAATAGAATTAACTTTTGATACAAACTCCTGCTCAGCTAATTCGTATTCATTAACTTTTGATACAGATCTCTACTGATTGGCATAACAATACTTTGCATTCAATTTATTGTTTTCATTTCACAAGTAGAATAAAATATTCGCATCCGATCTGTATGGGCGTTTACAATGGCTCGCCAATCGGCTCGCCATTGTAACCGCCCATACAGATCTCCCGCTCATATTTTATCTACTACTTTTAAAACGTTAACGGTTACGTGTCACTTCAGACAAATGAATCAAGCATTGAAAATCGTGCCCTTAAGCGACTCCTGGACGATAATTCTTTCCAAACTTGTCAACTTTTCTCCACTCAATTGTGATAATATTTTCCAAGCAAACTTCCATCAAAGTGAGCGGGCAAATCTTAAATATGTTGATAGTTTGTGAAGAAAACATGATCGCATGGCACCAAAACATTGTCAATTTCGCGACCTGTCAGCAAACATTTCATTGATCAAAAGTGACACGTAAACAGTCAAAACGGTTGAGGTTTTGAAAGTAGAACTACGCGTTAAATTTGTCATGCTTCAAGGATGGATGCAAGAGGTAGTATCAATTTGTACATTTTAACATACCTTATTACATGAAATTTTCGCGACACGTTAATTTCGCGATTTTCGCAATTCTAAAAAAATCGCGAAATTATAGTTACGCGAACAATAAGTGTCGCGAACATAATATGACGCGAAAATTGAGTGACTCACATATCTCAGTGATCAAGAAAGAATAAGTTTAGTACCACTAAAGGAAGGAATTTTCAATGTAGATTGATGTTATCGTCAATTGACTCAAGAACAATTTGAAGACATTGTGAGAACTGCTCAGTTGTTGCCAAGATTTAGTCCCGCCCTTGCGTTTTTGTTAATTTTGGCGTCTTTGTTCCTTTTATGAAGTCGTTTTTTTAATTCAAGGGCATGTAATATAATATTGCTAAGGAAATGTAAATTGTGTCTTACTCAAAAACGCGAAATTAAAGTGATTCAAAATACAAAATTCTAGCAAAATCGCGAAATTTAAGTGTCGCGAAATATGCACACCTCAAAATCGCGAAATTAACGTGTCGCGAAATTTTCATGTAATAAGGTACACTGTATTCTGTAAAATGATGGTTGCTGTTGGTGATCTAAATAAATGCTAGGGAGATAGGTAACCAGTAGTTGGCAGCCTAGCATCCCATTCAGAGGAATATGTTCCAGGTTACTTCATGCTTTAGAGAGTGGCATAATAGTCAGCACAATGGACCCAGTGTGGACTAGTTTGGGTTTGAGTCCTGGGTGGAGTCACTGTGTTGTGTTCTTGGGCAAGACACATTACTCTCACAGTGCCTCTCTCCATGCAGGTGTATAAATGGGTACTGGCAAATATGCTGTGGAAACTCTTGCGATGGACAAGCATTCCTTCCAGGGGGGTGGGGGTGGGATTAGAAATACTCCTAGTAGTCATGAAATGCCACTGAAATGGAAGATACAATGTAAGTGCTGGCCTCATGGACCACTAAGCTGGAACATAGATTTACAGCACCTTATAGTTTGTCATGCTCGGAAATGCAAATTGAGCAGCAGCAGTATGGTCCCCCAGTACAAGAAACAGCTCTGACAGATTGCTATTTTTCCACAGGTCCTCCTTACACCACCGATCAACATCTTGTAGACAACAGTGGTAAGCTGCGTGTACTGGACAAGCTGCTTGTCCGGCTCCAACAAGAAGGCTCTCGAGTTTTGATTTTCTCTCAGATGACAAGAGTGTTGGACATCCTGGAAGATTACTGTCTGTGGAAAGGATTTGAGTACTGCCGCCTGGACGGACAGACACCTCACGAGGAGAGACAGGCATCGATCAATGCATTCAACATGCCAAACAGTGAAAAGTTTGTTTTCATGTTGAGTACCAGAGCAGGTGGTCTCGGAATCAACCTTGCTACAGCAGATATTGTTATTTTGTATGACAGTGATTGGAATCCACAAGTTGATCTTCAAGCTATGGTATGTTAAAGCATGCATTTTAGTTGACTATTTACAGTTGAAGGAATTAGTATCAGTCAATGGCAAATTCCAGTCTCTAAGAATGGACACAAGCCTGTAGTTTTTGTTTTGAAGTTGTTAAGCAACTGATTGCATCTGCGATGGATTGATAACTTTTTCAAACACTTTCGAGTGCTTTTGCATTTCTTAAAGGGGGGTGGCTGTTAGCAAATATTTTGTTTACTATTTTATTTTAGCCGTGGGTTTCTAATAGGGAAGAGGACGTGGATGTTATCAAATATTTTAATTTGAGTTAAAGTTTTGCAGAATAACATTGTCCTTATTATTTTTTATTTTTTCATGTGCTTTTTTTTATAACTTTTTGGTGGATCTAGGGGGTGGCTAGCTACTCAATCTACTCCTCTTGGAATCGTCCCTATTCAAATAATAAAAATAAAAAACTTTACAAGTGTTTCAAAAAAGGGGTCTGTCCATTTCATGAGTTCGATTTCGAGTTAGAATTTCGAGTTCGAGTTAAAATATCGAGTTCGAGTTAAAATATCGAGTTCGAGTTGCTTGCGGTTAGCTCCACTCTGGTTTGCTTGCGGTTAGCTCCACTCCTATTTGCTTGCGGTTAGTTCCACTCCTATTTGCTTGCGGTTAGCTTTCATTTGGTGATAAGGGCGATACTATGCGTGACCAACTGGGAAATGTTACCCCATTACTCGAACTCGAAATTTCTAACTCGAACTCGAAATTTCTAACTCGAACTCATAAATTCGATACACTCACAACTTGTCAAAAACAGTTACTTGTTTCACTGACTATTTTGAGGGTTTTCCTTTTTGTCATCCACGTGATATTATGCAGAGTGTATTGGTATGTACCATAAAACATTAAGCAAGTGTCTTTTTAGAGGTAAATGCATTTGCTGAACTTAAGGGGACTTTGAATACAAAGAAAATCAAGTTGGAAGTGCCCACAGCAAAGGCCCAAATATGAAATCACAATAGAGTCTATTACACTAACACAAAATAATGCCATCTAATTTGTTTTGGGGGTTATTGAAGAATGGAGTGCCCCCTCCCCCATATTGCTTTATGAGTTATGGGGAACTTTCAGTTGAACTACATGTAGTCTAATGGCCTCTGTTGTTGATGTCCAGGATCGTGCCCATCGTATTGGTCAGAAGAAACAGGTCCATGTGTTCAGGTTCATCACAGAGAGCACAGTGGAGGAAAGAATTGTGGAACGAGCAGAAATGAAACTCAGACTTGATGCCATTGTCATCCAACAAGGCAAGACAACTCTCTTCATGAGTTTCCTTCTTCCCTGCCCCATCATCCCTCTTCCCTCTTCTCCTCTCACCCATTTCGCCTTTCCCCTTGCTCATTGCCCCTCTCCCATCTTCCATCTTCTAATAATTATAATGATAATGTATTTATATAGCGCATTTTTCATATATATATGTTCAAATGCGCTGTGCACATACTGTAATTTACTACACAAGGCCAGACCACAACACCGGGAGCTTCGTGCCCTACTCTTTGCGAATAGTGTGTGGGTTCTTTAACGTCCCCTGTTATAAGACTGAAGATACAGGAGACGGGACCTACGGTTTATTGTCCTTTTCCGAGAAGACTAGAATGTCTAACCATTTGCAGATGTAATTACAAAGGCAGCACATTCTCCTCAGTTATTTTAAGACCCTGAGTGTTGGTCCGGTCTGGGGTTCGAACCCATGACCTCCCGCACAGCAGTCAGGCGCTCTACCAACTGAGCTAACCAGGCGGCGGTCTCCCCTGTCCCCTTGCCAATCGCCCCTCTCCCCGCCCCTTCCTCCCTCTCCCCTTTCCCCTCTCCCTTCTCCCCTCTCCCCTCTCCTGTGCAGATCTATTTTGGAAGCAAATTAAGCTTGGCACAATTAATCATCGCAAATAATCAGAAAGATTTCTCCAAAGATGGTTTGATATAAAGTTAATTGTCAAAGTTAATGTTTGTATCCAGGACGCCTTGTTGATCCCAGCCTTAAGGTCAGCAAAGATGAAATGTTAAGCATGATCCGACATGGTGCAGATGAAGTGTTTGCTTCAAAAGATGAAGAAATCACAGATGAAGACATTGATGCCATCATGAAGAAAGGAGAGAAGAAGGTAAGAAGTTTAACAATAAGAGAGTGACCAAAATCAAATTTCTCCTTACAGTATCAGTACTGTGACAAGCAGATAGGTAATGGGAATAAAGACAATCATCAGCACCAAACTCTCAGAACTAACATAGAAGAATTGTATAGTAATAAGTGACGAGAATTTTGAATTTGAGCTTGGTTATGTTTTTGTTGTTAGACTGCCGAGTTGGCTGAGAAGATGAAGCAGTTTGGAGAGGGCTCTTTAAGGAAACTTGCCATGGATGCACCAACAGAAAGCATCTTTCATTTTGAGGGAGAAGACTACAAAGAGAAGCGTAAGGTGAGGAATGTTTAAGAGCTACTTAAGGCGGGGCTGAGTTAAAAATTCTTGAAGAAACCCTCAGAATAACTGTTCAGCAAGGGGGGGAAAGAACTTGCCATGGATGCACCAACAGAAAGCATCTTTCATTTTGAGGGAGAAGACTACAAAGAGAAGCGTAAGGTGAGGAATGTTTAAGAGCTACTTAAGGCGGGGCTGAGTTAAAAATTCTTGAAGAAACCCTCAGAATAACTGTTCAGCAAGGGGGGGGGGAAAGAAGTAGAAAAGTTGAAGATTTTCACGCTATTTAGAATCATTTTTACAGAGTACAGATCAAGTGAATCCTAGGATTAATAGTTAATTAAGGTACAAAAAATGCTAAAAAGTGATTATGAGCCATAAATGAACGTGGATAGTAAAAATTATGGAAGGTTCAGATGGATTACGAACAACTAACATGAAAAATTTATGCAAAGGTTTCAATATTATTGTTCCGTAACGCGCACGCCTCACCCGTTCTTTTTGTAGGGTGGAGGGGTGGGGGAGTACTGAAAAGCTCAACGTCTTTAGGGAGAGATGGTAAAAATTACCGTGTTCTTTAGCACAGAAATGTTAAATTACAAGTAAATTTCATTGAAAAGTGGGGGGGGGGGGGCTTGAAGCCCCGCTTGGCTCCACAGTGCCTGCCCTTCCCTATGCTCCCTTTTACCGCTTTAACTATGTGATAAATTGACGATGTTGATGTAAATTTATTTGGTATAATTCAGACTGGTGGTCTCCCGCGTTGGATTGAGCCTCCTAAGAGAGAACGTAAGGCTAACTATGCTGTGGATGCCTACTTCAGAGAGATGCTGAGAGTTAGCGAACCTAAAGCACCAAAGGTGAGACTTGTGGTGACGAATTTTTCTACAAACCATAAATCAAGATTAACTGCAAAGCTTTTAACTAAAACAAGACGAACCTTGTTTTCGCCTCTGCACACAGACTGCCAGACTGTCAGCCAATGAACGTGCGTCTTAATATTCAAATCGTCCAATCACAGTTAACCTGTCCGCTGCGCGCCATGCAAGGGCGGGAAATTTCTTTATAAGAATATTTACAGCGGCACTGTTCCTTTAGTTTTAAATGCAAAGGGTACTTTAAAAGATTCTGCTTTTTCTGTTTTAGGCTCCTCGACCTCCCAAGCAGCCCAACGTACAAGATTACCAATTCTTCCCACCCAGGCTGTTTGAACTGCTGGACAAAGAGATCTATGCCTACAGGAAGAGCATCGGCTACAAGGTAAGTAGGTCCCTCACGAGTAGACACCTTGTGACCCTCGTGCAAGTTCCCTTTTCTTGTCCCAGTTCCTAGTGACATCTAAGACCCTGTTATGTGTCGTTTGCGTTGTTGCTGTATTACATAAAGCCCTTTTTGGTTTGGCCAGGTTCCGAGGGACCCTGAAGACCCTCAGGGAGCTGACAGGCAGAAAGAAGAACAGAGGTTAATAGACGAGTCTGAACCGCTCAACGAGGAGGAAACCGCCGAGAAAGAACAACTACTACAAGAGGTATATTTGTTGTTTAGCTTTGCTGTTTGTCTTTTTTGAACCAATAAATAATCGCTTCACCTGGAGTATAGTAAACCAATCAGGACTTATCCTGTTGCAAGCGCGGGAAAACGTGCAATCGGTACCAAGCGCGGGAAAACTTGAAACAGGTTCCAAGCGCGGGAAACACGTAGCTGCTGTCAAATTAAACGCAGGAAACATGTTGGCGTTGCCAAGCGCGGGAAAAAATGAGTACACCCCATCACTTGTGTTTTTGCTTTCAATAAAAAGCCGAAAAAAGGTTATTCTTTACCTTTTGTTTCACAATTCCTTCGTTTTGTTTTAATCTAGGGCTTTACGAACTGGTCCAAGCGTGAGTTCAATCAGTTTATCAAGGCTTGTGAGAAGTACGGTCGTGATGACTTGGATAACATCTGTCAGGATGTTGAAGGCAAGACACCTGAGGAAGTACGGGCTTACTCTGCTGTCTTCTGGGAACGAAAAGACGAAATGACGGATATCGAGAAGATTATGGCGCAGATTGAACGAGGAGAAGCCAAGATTCAACGAAGGATCAGTATAAAGAAGGCACTGGAGGCTAAGGTACGATTACAATGTTTTTAAAACATGGAAAATAAGTCGCCTTTTAACAAAGAGGGCGCGCGGATGCACTTGTGTTTTCGCCCAAAGTTGTGACGTCAAAAGGTAAGTCGCGTCTACATTTCCCGCCAAAAATTGCTGCTACAGAAATGCAAATACAAATTTGTCACAATTTAATGCAATCCTCTGTACTAGAGCCAATAATCAAGACAGATAATTAAAATTCAGCGTCGAGAATAGTTAATAATGTTATCCGCCAGTTACTCTCCTTGTATTTTGGTCAGCCATGATGCACATTACGCTTCAAATTATTACAGAATTTAGGGCTGGGCGACAAAAACCGGAAGTACTAGTGCGCACAGCGTTTGACCGCTCATAAAGTGTTGCCTTACAACTTTTAAAAGTGATAATAAAAAAAAAAATAATAAAAATAAATATGTGTTTATAGTGGTCATGCACTTAGCTTCATATCTCAACGAAATAGCTAGTTTACAGGCATGCCACTGAAACAGAGGAAACAAATAATTTATAAATGAACATAACAGGGTTAAAAATCCCAACTGGCAGGAGGCAGACCAGTTGGCTATATACAAAGCGTGGTCGAGGATTTGAACTCGGGACAACCGAGAAACAAATCCAGGTAGTGGCAAGGGCAGGCCTCGAACCGGTGACCTCCGGATTACAACACCAGCGCTCTAAACCACTCGGCCACGCTTGCCTCCTTTTATAAAAATTCTCGGACTCAGGCTTGCATTTGTTTTACAGATGGCTCGTTATCGCTCTCCATTCCACCAGATGAGGATCGCGTACGGAACAAACAAAGGAAAGAACTACACGGAAGAAGAAGATCGCTTCTTGGTGAGTGCCAAAAATTCCCATACTTAACGGAAATTATTATTGAAGGAATTTTTCTTTCTAATCGACACCTATCGTTTTCTGATGCGATCGCATTCATTTACTGTTTTGCTTAGGACGGCCAAGAGATGTACCAAGAATTAAAACGTACAGGAATCATTTATTGTTCGTTACACTTTTGCATACCGACGTTTTAGTTCCGACATTGTTTAGTTAAAACTCTAGCATACAGAAGCTCAGAAAAGCGCAAAACAGCTGTCTCAGGAAACGAACCATATAATAAACCTGAACATCGTCATTTTTATCCTCAGATCTGCATGCTGCACAAACTCGGGTTTGACAAGGAGAACGTCTATGAAGAACTAAGGATGGCGTGTAGGAGTGCACCGCAATTCCGGTTTGACTGGTTTCTCAAATCCAGGACAGCCCAGGTGACGATTTCACTTCTTAGAGCGCCTAGATTTAAAATAAAATTCTTGTTTGTGTTTTAAAGCATGATGAAAAACCAACATTATCACTTGCAACTTTAAAAGCCGTTTCTTAGAATGGTCACGCACCAGGGTTTGGTCTACAGGTTTCAAAGTTGGATGATATTTAAATTTTTGATTGTCGACTCTTGTAGTGAAAGGTTTAACTTGAGGGTGTGTATTCATTTACTTAGTATTTCTTCATAATCTGATCGGGAAAATGGCTTGCAAGCAATCCCTAGAATTTCAAATTACAAAACTGTGGTGACCATTATGCCGGAAGTAACAAACAAAGCTCACCTATAACGATAATTTTGCCCCCCTCCCCATATTAAAATGTCTAATCAATTTTTCGAAAAGGTCAAACTTTTCAGTAAGTATTTCATTAATTTCATTAAGTCATCATCGAGATGAATATCATCCACAAAACAGGGAACACATTTTTAATGCTCTTTGGTGTTTGTTGCAGGAACTTCAACGGCGTTGTAACACGCTGATTACGTTGATCGAAAGAGAAATGATGGAGCTTGAAGAGAAAGAAAAGGCAGAAAGGAAGAAGCGAGGGAAGTCTGCCGGAGGGACACCAAAGGTACGTCACCGCTCGGATTTGAAGTACACTAATAAGTCGTTGTTTACTGCGTTTTCACGCACGTGTAAAGTCAGGCACCAATCGTTTTTAGAGCACATGAAAATGGTAGTGTGGACTAAAATTTTTCTTGAATAAAAAAACGATACTTATGAAAACGTATTAGGGTCAACGGGGCCCTTGTCAGATTTTTACATTAGCACTGATAAATTTATTAATGGTTTTTGTGCCAGTTGGGTGTGAAGTTTTGCCGGATCGGAGTAGGCCAGATTCTCGCAGATGACAACTTCTATGCCTCGACAACACGTCGTGACAAGTTCAGTTTAATACCGCTGGTATAAAAGTACAAAAAGTAAAACGTCGCTTACGTTTTCGCTTTGACTTCTGTATGCCACCTTAATGTTGGTTCCCCTTCATTCAGTCTACCAATCAAAAATCGAATCTGTTATCGGACACGGGTCAAGTCGAATTGGCCAATGAATTGCAGTTGTTGGCTTTTTGACTGGCTGAAACATTTGGAAAATCAAAGCATCGGGGAGTTGCACTTGTACGATACACCACGCACGATTCAGCGTAACCGTTCTCTCTCGACTGATGAAGGGCTAAGCCCGAAACGTCTGGAACTTTAAAATTTTTTTAGGCACTTAAAACTCACTTAGTGAGAATTTTATACGTATATTTTTTAACCGTTCTCCCTCTCGAGTGCGGGATGTTTTAATAGTTTACTAGTCCAGTCCCTGAGCTCTCTCTTCCGTGCGCCTTTTATAGGGGCTGAACCCAGGCGCGCGAAGAGAGTCCAGGATAACTTGCATGCGCATGCGCCAGTTTTCCCCCCAAAATTGGGGGAAAAACCATATTTGGCAGCACTTTAGAAAACGCGCGCGCACAGATGACGAGTTCAACTACGCGACCGTGTACTAAAGCAGGATCACCGAAATAACTTTTAAAAGCCTAGCTTGGCAGTCAGTGTCTGCTAAAAGCTAACGGCCAAAACAAAAATCGCTATCCG
Organism: Oculina patagonica; assembly: GCF_052425735.1. NCBI lineage: Eukaryota > Metazoa > Cnidaria > Anthozoa > Scleractinia > Oculinidae > Oculina > Oculina patagonica. Next base: position 22,824,574 of record NC_135762.1, read on the forward strand.
TCAACTATTCCAAGTATTTTGTAGCTGTTTATTGAATTGGTTTTGGATGCAATTGAGCACAGTTTTTTTCTTGCATTTATTCGCGCGCTCGGTCGCGTATTTGTATTCGTCATTTGAGCGAGCCAGTTTTAACCTAGCGCGCGCGTCCCAAGCAAGTGACGTCACACTCCTCGCTTCTGATTGGTTCGTTCTGAGCATGCGCATGCAAGTTATCCTGGACTCTCTCTTCGCGCGCCTGGGTTCAACCCCTATAAAGGGCGCGTGGAAGAGAGAGTTCAGGGACTGGACTAATAGTTTACATGATAATTTTTTTTTTCACAGGCACAGACACCGAGCAAGGACGAAAAGAAGAGAAAAGCTGATGGGACGCCTGACGGCCGTGGCCGCAAGAAGAAGAAACAGTAGCCAGGAGATAATAAAACTAGCTTTAATAAATGAATTAACTTGTTATGCTTTCTACCCAGTTTTGAATCGTCGTCATTCTATCTTCCTTGTAATATAGCAGCATAAGAGCCCTATTTATAGTTCATTTATTAAGTTTTTTTTTTTTGCTTTTAATGTCAATTGCTGGTTTAGTTTTACTCGCGTTTTATAATTTACTACTCATGCCGATCCCAGAAACTGATGTCAATTTGAAATATTATCTTTCGTGAACCTGAATAATAGCTCATGAAGAATACTGTAGATCCCAGCTTTTTTAAATGGTAAATTGAATATTAAACATGCCTTATTGTGCCAACCGTTTGTGACAAATATAATTGACTGCTGTTGTATTAAGGGTTTGGGTTGACCTTCAGGTCGGAGATCTAGGTTCGGGAAGTTTAACTACCCCTTGATGTTCACTACCCTGAAAAAATACACATCTCTCGTAAAGGGCTCGTCGCGCACTCGTTTAATCGCCGCGAAAGAGACGTTGCACTACAGACAACACAGTAACACGGATGTCAGCAAGGCTACGACGTCAGTAATGAATGATTTTTATACCTAATCGTACCTTTTTGGTACGCTTCTGCGGCACATCAGGCGAGTTTGGTCGAGCCATGGTTCGTATTTTGGCGAGACCAAACGAGCCTGATATGCCGCCGAAGCGTATCAAAAAGGTTCGATTATTTATTTATTGTACAAATTCAGAATTTAGAGAAAAATTTGGGATCTCCGACTCTATTTAATTGTTAAAGGTGAATGTTTCAGCACTTGTCGGAAAACATCGCGCAATTGGCAAGCGCGCTCAAGTTTAGTTTTGGCGGGAAAGTACTAATTTTACGACCGGTACACACTATCTAATCTTGAATTACGAGGTTCTGCTTTATTGATAAAACCTCTTTTCAGTTCATCGTACGGAAACGCTTCTTTACTTGAAAGTGCCCATGATATCGCGGCGTATCATGGTCAGTGACTTGATATCGTAGGACTTCAGGACAGTAGATCGGCTCGCGCTTCTGAATGGCTACTTGCGAATTTGGGTACGGTAATGATCCAATGTGCACGGGTGTTCCGCTAACCCATGACGTCACGATTGCAATTGCCCGTGATTGAAGCTCCCTAGTGGGGTATATAGCGCTAAAGAAAGAAAAAAAGGAAATCGCTCGGCTTGCGCACGGCAATTGTTTTCACTCTACCCAGCTAGGAAAAAGCCTATCGAGTTAGCCTGCGAATACAGCCGCCTCTCATTCGCGTCCCGCTCTATCGAGTATTCTGGAGATTTTTTTTTTACTAGCGCGTGAATTAGGCTACGTTTACACTGGACCAGACCGGACCTGATCGCCTTCTGTTTACACGGAACCGTTTGGAACCGATCCAGGTGTTTACACGGGACCGTTCTGGAACCGGTTCGGAACGGATCCAAATTTGGACCTGCTACTTTGCTGGTCCAGTTATGGATCCAGAACGGTCCTGTAAAAACAGAAGGCCTGTCCGGTCCGATTTTCGGACCGGATCCGTTTGGAACCGGTCCCGTGTAAAGATAGCCTTACAATAGTTATGATCTCTTTCACTAGCACTGATCTGAATTACTTAACCCAACAAATATGAATCCACACACCAATGTAGACATTGCTTTTAATAATAAACTTTGACCTACAATACGCTGAAAGCACCGAACAACTCTCTGAATCTTAATATTGCACAAAAGTTTCAATTTCCAACTGAGCAGTTTTCAAAAGAAAGAAGAGAAACAACAAAATTATAAAACGCGAGAAAACCGCGAGAACACAGATCGAGACTGCTTATGACAAACTGATTGGGCGAGGAGGATAACAGTTAAAGTCACGTGATACTTTTTAACCAATCAAAATGCCAAGATACTTTTCGCAAATAAAAACGAGGCAATTACGAAGCTTATGTTTTGTTTTTTCTTTCAAGGGGCCATTTATCTTTCGAAATCGGGGAATACAGATTAAGTGGAGTTGAAAGGTGCTCTCCGTCAGTAATAAAATGCCTTTTCTTAATCAACTTCACAGCCGAGTAAATCAAAATAACGTTATCTTGCATGTACAGCTTCAGTAACAAATGTCAGCTTGTCTTTCTTCAGCTTTCTAAAAAAAGCAATAAGCATTGCGCATAATTCAAACAATAGATGATCACTGTCGAACCATCTCATTCCAAGTTTTGATTTTTAATTGAAGTTTTATCTTGCCAAAAAGGTTCTTCAATGCAACAATGTTTTAATTTGCATTGCGCCCTGCCAACGGTCGTTTTGTACCACATTTAGACGCCGTAACTTTGCAGCCTTAGTCCTTAAATGTGAAGTCCTTCCTTGGTTTTGACAGCTTGCAAAGCCCATCGTCCGCATGTTGAATAAATTCCCACATGTTCCTTTGATGGCACAAATTGATTCTGGTTAAGAGACAGTCAGGCCGAGGAAAACTTTGGAGGGTATTTTTGTCGATACCACTCTACGAATTCATCCATAAGAACTGGCCCTGAGAGACAAAAACAATCAACAACTAAGGCAAGGAAACTGCAAGAAATAAAAGCATGGCTGCAAGAGGGGGAGATATTGTTAAAGGAGCGGGGACAAACGTTTCAAGCTAAAAGTAATGCGTCCTATTTTATGCCTCGTATTCCCCTCAACGTATTAAACCCGTTTCAGGGTTTACCTCGGTGTAAAAACTTATGATTTTTTCTTATTTTGGAGCTATTGTTTTCCTGCTCTATATTGTTTTGAGGTTCTGTGTTGTCTTGGTCACTCATTGTTTTAAAACAAGCTCGCCTGTTAAGCTAAACTTCTTCTTAGGTAAATACGGCCCATGGAAAGGGGTAACGGTTGATTGTCCCTGAAATCACAGTTCTTTGTTAACGGTCATTCCTGAGTTATCAAGGGAAGACAGTCAACAAAGTTGATAACCAGTGAACACGCTTCCTAGTGAAGAATAGGGTGAATAAAAAAATATGCAAGCGAGTGGAGCGAACAGAGCGCAAACTGGTAGGAAAATCTTTCTGCAAGAAAACGCTCTGTTCACTCCAGTTGCCAATTATTTTTCACACTATATTTCACTAGAGATCCAAGTCTTGTTCACAGGCTACAAAGATACATGCACAAGTTTTCATACTTACAAGCACCATCTTCATCATAATTTGATAAGTCAGGTAGTATTGATCGGCTGAATTCCAACACATTACACCACTGGTCTCTGTTTAAAACTTTATACTTTGAATTCTGCAATGACAAAATTAAGAAAACAAAATGAAAAAAAATAATCAGTTTTCCACACCTGGTTATCATACAAATTTGCATATTTTAACAAATATCATGCGGTGAACATAGATTTGTTATAGTTTAAAATGAATTTCAGGTCAAAATGATTTTAAACTACAACTTTGTTCTTTTTTTTTGTTCCAAATTTATTACCGTAATTCTTAAACAAAGAAAAATATAAATCAAGCTACCTTCCGAGGAGGGGGAAGGAGGAAGAGGGGCGGGGGGGGGGGAGCGGCGGGGGTCGGACCGCGACCGAGGAACGCGAAAATTCATGAACAAGGCAGGTTGAAATCATTTTAACCTGAAATTTATTTTAAACAACAACACAGGGTTTAAAATAGCAGCCAGCTGTCAGTGGTAGCTGGCACTTTGACCACACTTGCCGGCTACTTTTCACCGAAGAAATTAAAAATAGCATGCCTTTATCGGCCAACTGAAATCAAAGTTGCTGTAATGTTATAGTAAAGTTTCATATCAGACAATAAAGTAGCCACAGGGCTAGAAAGTGCAACTCACTGACCAGTCACTTATGTGACCAAAATTTTATCTTTGGTGACTAAAATTTCTTGTTTTATGTTTAGTCGCCAATGTGGCGACTACATTTCTGTGTTAAGATGAGGATCAAGGCGCCCCACCTTCTCAGGTACTGTGTCCCTCCAGAAAGTTATATTGGAAGATCTTACCGGTAATTGCTTCTATTACATTCAAAATAAGAAAAGAAGTTACATTGCTTCAATAGATTTTTTTGCTTTGCTGTAAAAGATTCTATAACTCTGGAAAACTTGAAAATGGCTGTCTGTGTTTGAAATCGCCCTAAAATGCATTGCAAACCTTTGAGCATTGGGTATGCTATGTATGCATATGGATTGTGTCCCTTGAAATGCATGCCTCTTAAACAGCCGGGAAAAAAATGAGCCATGACAAGAAAAGCTGACAAATTCAGGCTTAAAGCTGTAATTTTATTTTGAACCCTGCAACACATACATGTAAAACAAAGTGGCATTACCACTGCCTTTTATAAGTTATAACCTAGTAAATAATAAAGATGGTAGATTTTAAGCTCGGTGATAAATAGTGAAGAATATTATTCTACATGACACGAGCGTGGGACAAAGAAAAAATCTGAGTCCCCGACGGGAATCGAACCCATGGCCTCCTAGATACCGGTTGGGCGCTCTAACCAACTGAGCTACGTGAGACTCGCTGTGAGCTAGGCCATTTACTAGGTTGATATGTGACACGCGTCCTGCATACTGCTAGGATCAGCAATGTCGAAATCATCAAATTTGTAGTAAATAATAAAGATGGTAGATTTTAAGCTCGGTGATAAATAGTGAAGAATATTATTCTACATGACACGAGCGTGTCATGTAGAATAATATTCCTTCACTAAGTTATAACCTACCTGTAAAAATTCTATGAAATCATTTAGCAATGACCATGAACCGTGAAGTAAAAGATGAATCATCGTCACAGCTGTATCTATGTCTAAAGTGCGCTGGTCTTGATTCTGTTTAAATAAAAATACAACAGTTATTGGCTGAAATTTCTGAGTAGGAATATACAACCAAGATTGCATGGTAGGCAACAAAGAACATCAAAGTTTTCCATTTCAAAAAGTGTTAGCCAGGGTAGAAGTACTTCAAAGTAAATTCTGCTCTCCGTCCAAAGCTTATTCCAGTTTCTCTCAAGGCCATGGCAAACAAAATAATGCCCACTCACGCAACATTTTGCCCACTCACGCAACATTTGTAGACACATTGTTGTGTCCACAAAATAATGTTCCTTGTTTGCCCACTCACGGAAACAAAATATGAAAAACATTTGTTGCAGACCTTGCTCATTTGCTCACCCAAAAAACATCATGAGCAATTATGTGTCCAGATTTGGTACATAAGCTGGATGGGATGCCAGTTAATCAACGGTTACCGGTACTTATGTAATGGTCTTTGAGCATGTCTGCACAAAGGTTTACCTTTATCTGGTTATACTTACAGTTTGTCAGTACTTACTAACCGTAAACTTCTTAACCGAAAATTATGACCCTTGTTAATATTTTTGATTTGGCAGCCTTTTCTTATAGTTACCGTTGGAGGGACACAACTATTGATGCAAGCTGATTTAAACTCATTTCTGTCAAAACATTAACTTTCTTCTTATTTGGTTATCATACAAGGGTGGGCGGGTGGGTGGGTGACTCTGATCATTGATTATTTGATTAACAAATTCTGAAGATCTTCCAGAGCTGTAGAATAACTATGAAAGATCTTCAGAATTCATTTATTAATCAGCATTATAAATGAGACAAACAGCCCAATTGCTAACGTAGTACAGATACTTATTTACAACCTTTGACAGTACAGTCTAGGTTTAAAATTACTGTCTGAGCTAAATTTTGACCAGTTAGAAATTATTTTAATAAACCAGAACATTAATTTTACAAACTTACTCTACAAAAGTCAAAGGCGTAGCGGTAAATCTTTTTAAAAGTTGCACTATCACTTGTTAATGACTTCAGGCCATTTAATCGTGCTTTAAGTTTGGCTGTTGAGTCACATCTAACAAGAGATAAAAAAACATTCCAGTTCTCCTTACGGTAATAATGTGATTACACACAATGTTCAACAAAACAGCTTATTTCACTTACTGGTAAATGTACAAGCAATATTAGATATGATTGAGCATGAAAGAGATACTTCAGCCTTTGGGAGTAATTAATTACAGTATCACGCTAATGCCTCACCAATGAACACCTTATAAATATTAACTAAGGGGGAAGAAAAAAGAGGAAGAAGGAGGAATGTGAGACAGAGGAATACAGGAGAATACGCAGAAAAAAAATAGAAGAGAGGAGTCCAACAAGCACGTGCACGAGCGCCACAGAACACCCATGACGCAGCCGCCCCCCAGGAGGCCCGGGACAATCCCAGCCTCCATGGTAACAGAGGCCGAGGCCCGCCCAGGAAGATGGAGCCAGACGAGAAGGCGCGGCTACCAGCGGACGCGGCGAGCAAAAGCGCCCCACGCCGCGACCGCGAAACACGCCAGGAAAAAGGAACGAGTATGTTGCAAGGCCCAGGCCCCGCACGGACGTAGCGCTGCACGCAAGGCTTCGCAGCAATAACTCTCATTAATCATATTCATGGTCCATGCAGTAAAACACATGCTTTTCCCCGACCAATTTATTTATAGCCCAAACATGAAGCACATGGGCATGTGGAGGGAGGAGGGACAAAGATCTGAATCTAACCCTTCTGGGTAGAAAAACAAGATTTTTAATAAGATGTTTGTTAGATTTCTCATTTTGGAGAATGGGAAATATGAAAGTGGGCCACATGTAAGGAGTTGTTTAGCAACTTTTACAGGTAAACTATCTCATTTGGTAAAGCTGCTGATCAATTTCGCCTACACAATCTATTTTGAACAATCTGTAATTCCTCCACTAAATGATGGGCCCCAAAGAAATATTGAGCTCAAACAAGTGCTGGATCTACAAGGCTAAGTTTTAACTACAGCAAATGACTTCCGTGATAATTTGAGAAATATTACTTACTCTATTGAGAGCATCCCTTTGCTCCATTCATGAAAAGTAAAAAATCCCATTGTTGCTGCTTGTAGTTTCCATGCTATTACAAGCATCACAGTCTACAAAGAATAATAAAACAGCAAGGTAAACATTACAGCTATAGCTCAGTAGTTTTATTATCATCATTTTTGCGGGCCCAAGAGAGGCCCGCAACCCTAATCTTGACAGTGACCAGCGGATTGCGTATTACGCGTGCGCGCCACGTTTATAAAGGCTATCTGCAGGGAAGCGGAAGTTGAAAATTTTTTCTTCCACTAGCGTCGGAATGCAAAAAATGTGTCATTGACAGTTTATCGTAACACCGGAAGAGAATTGTCTCCAAGAGCCTGGATAAGAATGCGAAAAATCAACTGTTTGAATCACATTAGATCGAGGCTTCCTGCAACTACGTTTTGAGAGGTGTTTTATAGGTGTTGCTTTTGAGAAGATCTGCTGTGATTGTATCACAGATAAACTACGGTAAAGCGAATGATTCCAACAACTGTTATTCTCGAGAAATTCCTTATAACACTGATAACAAAGCAAGTTTGCCGACGGAGGAAAATCACATCTCAATTCACACCGCGTGCTCGACTACACGCAAACTCACAAAAAACAACGATTGGGAAAGGAAACGAAAAAAACATTTTGACTTAAGCGTGACGCGTACCGACCGACTCGAATTTTCTTTGTCAGTGAAGACACGCTGAAACACTTCCCCCCAGACCCTCTAACGCACGAGGCCCGCACTTTCAACCTGTGGTAACCACTAGTTTTTATCAAAAGTAGGGGTAAATTTGTTCAGCCTTGCTTAGTTTCATTTGCTGTACCTTCAGGAACTAATACTAGAATCACTTGTCACTGTTTTGCAGTGATTTGACGAACACCCGAACTGTAAGCCGTCAACTGCTGGACACAAATTGAACTTGTACAAATCCACGATAAATAAACAATCCAGGTCAATAACTTTGCTCCCTTCAAATCTTACACAAGAAAAATATTTTATTTGCAAATGCAACATTGTTCTCAATCTAAACAATAACATAAAATTCTTACATCTTCTGGTTCAACTCCCAGATCCTTGCAGAGTTTTTCTACTCCCTCAGGACCAATTGTGTCCGGTCCATCTTGACCTGTAAGTAATGAAAAGAAACTTTTGTACTGTAAAACACCAAGGTACCACTGTTTATAATCTTTATCAATCTTTTGCTGTCTTATTTTTCACCATTCTGCAAAGCTGTTGTGGGAGGTTAAGCCTTCAATTTGGCTAAGATGACCCAGACTGCATTAAAGCAATTAGGAGTACTGCTACTAGACTGGACACAAGTCCATTTTAGATTATCCCCAGGATTTTGTTTGGTTTTCTACATTAACAATCTTCACCTTGGTTGGAGTGAGGTACTGTGAGACTTAAGTGTCTTTTCCACAGTCAGAGCAAAACAAAATAAAATGGAGGAAAAATGGTAAAAGACTTTCTCAACCATCCAAGCCACTGACTGCTCAAGTTTGGTCACCAGTGAAAAATTTTAGTTGCTAAATTAAGCTCACCTATTCAATCCCCCTTCTCAATTTTAGTCGCCAGGCTGGCGACTTTGGTTCTAATTTAGTCACCATGGCGATTAAAATAGTCTTAGCTTGGAGGGTTGTTTCAACATGATTAATTAATTTCTATTAATTTTCTTAACACCCAGCAGCTGTTAAATTAAAATTCTATTCAATAGTAATCATGAAACACTGCAGGTCCCCATTCCTAAACACCGCAAGTAAGTCAAACATTTGGCAAACAAGACATGTTTAAATTGTGAGTGATCAAGCTTACATGACTGTATGAAAAACAACATTACGTTATTTTTAAATACCTGCATAGTGTTCAAACCATGCTCTACATCGCCTTACTGAAAAGGGTTTCCCTAACTCGTCAGTTAGAGTTTGAGACTTAATGCTAAAAAGAGAATAGCAAAATTTTATTAACATTATTAATAATTATTAATAATTGTTGTCACTGAGTTCAGTCGACCCCCCCCCCCCCAAAAAAAAAAAAAGAATAAAGCTGCCAAAGCTAGAAATCCCAACAAAACAGCCATGAGCCCTCACGTCATCCCATAATCACTTTCAAAACAATAGAAATAACCGCTGTATCGGTAAAAAGGTCTATTACCCCCGGTAAGTGCAAAAGCAAGAGCAAGAATAAGCGTAAACTACTATGTAATTGTTAGCAGTATGTGTCAAACGTTTCACATGCAAAGATAAAATGTTGCTGTAGCCTTGCTTCAGTGCATTTGTATCCTGTAGCATGTTGATAAAAGGGCTAAAACCTCTATTTCTTTGTCTTAAAAATTTGAGTAAAATTACAGCATGCAATTTCGCTCCCTTGAATGGTTCAATGAGAGAACCTTGCCTGTAGTTTGGGTTTGCCCTATGCCACCTTAAGAGCAAAATAATGAATGGCTACGATATTTATAAATAATACAAAGACATAAACAGTAGAGTTTTCGTTCTTAAATAAACACCTTGTCAAGCAATCATCTTTGTGTTTCTTCAGCTTTGTTTCTTCTCTTGTAGCTGCTTTTCTTTTTCGCCTTGGTGGCATTTTGTTTAAACTGGTCTCCGAACTTGCACTACTACTTACTGTGGAATGAAAAGAATGATATCAAGAAGGGATTCATTTTGGTTTATTTTATCAAGAAAGTTTTTTTGTTTAACATTGAAACTTGAATCAGTGGATGTTCTCTTATGCAGGGATGTTGCTAAGCGCCGGCTGTCGGCTAATTTTACTGGCTGAAAGAGAACTTAAATCCGGCTGAAATTTCACGTGAAAACAGAGGCTAAGGTAAACTTTTAGATCTGCCAATGCCAGAAAGGCCAGTTGGGTTTGTTGATGAGCTGGCTTAGTGTTTTCTTAGCTACATCCCTGCTTATAGGGAAAATTTCGCAAAAAACTGTGCACTCACCCCAAGAGCTGTCTATACAATTAGACGGGAGTCGAGGTTTTTGGTGTTTTTGGGGGGGGGGGTTTGGGGGGTTTTTTTTTTTTTTTTAAGGGCGCGGCGATCGATAGACAGCACCTGTATAGCCAATCAGATTGCACGTTTTGGCAATAGTAGGTCAGTGTGGTTGTGCTAACAATCGATAGACAGCACCTGTAAGAATGCCCATAACTCCAACCCTCAGTAACTCGAACCTCCCGCTAACTCAAACCTTTTCCAATTCTCCTCCAAGTCATTTTCTTACTAATTTTACCCTCGACAACTTGAACTCCCGATATCTCGAACCTTTTACGATTACCCTTGAAGGTTCGAGTCATCCTGATTCAACTGTAGTCAGTTTTACTGAGAGAATATAATAATTATTGTGCATGCACTCCTTTTTTACGGTTTCAGTGATATGCGAACACTGAAATTTAATCCTCAACCAATGGTTTACAGTCAACCTCTCTAAGAGGACACCGTCGGGACCGGCCCCAACTGTCCGTCTTATAGAGGTGTCCGCCTAAGAGAGTGAGGTAATGTGACACCAGAAATTTGAGACGATAAAGCTAAACGGCGCACAAGAACCGTTTTTTAGTCGCTACGTTAGCAAACCAAATGGAACAAAAATAATATCAGAGATGACTTTTGTTAATAACAAACGGTGATACTGTAAGTAGGAAACTAAATCTACAAGTTTAAGAGAGAAGTAATGCGTTTTAGCGGATTTTTTGGTAAATTTGGTATTCTAAAGGCGCTGACCTGTTATGCTATATGTCGATAACAATTTTGAAGTATATCACGAAAAAATAACTTTTAGTGCCTGTCCGTTGGCGGTCAAGTGTCCGTTGTCCGTCTTAGAGAGGTGTCCGTCTTACAGAGAGTTTTCTTACAGTAAAATGACTGAAAAATGGCAGGGACCATAACCAGGTGTCCGTCTTATAGAGGTGCCGTTTATAGAGGTGTCCGTTAAGAGAGAGTTGACTGTACGCTTTTTGCTGCTGTCAATCATCTGAGCGAACCTCTTGGGAAACAAAAGTTCACTTCAACCGGGTCGAAAGGTACATCCATCAGTTGTGGTTGGTAGTTTTCGATCCATTGTGTTTATTTTTTGTTTTTTCATGATTTGTTGACTGTTGCCATTATGATTGGTGGCAGCGAAAAACACAATCGTTAGATGGATTTTGAATTTCAGAGTTTGCATATCACTGAACGCTGCAAAAAAGGGGAAATTATTTTTGATTTTTGGCTTGAAATAATTTCACAAAATAACTATGTCAAATTTATAGCCTGAGTTATGCAGTGGAAGGAAAGGTTCAAATCTAATTTTAAAAATTCCTACAGTAAATATAAAAGATCACAAATTTACTGAAATCTTAATTTTGATACGTGTAACTTGCAAGAGATGTTAAGTCTAATGGTTTAAGCCTACAGTAAAAGGTAAGCTGCTTATATTAAGCTTAAATAAAGATGAAGTGTGAAGTGGCAGATAGGCCTTGTTAAACAACACAGAAAAGCTTTTAGCCACTACCCCATCAATGTAAAACGGAAAAGCAGGAAGGCGTAAAATAAAACCATACCTAGGAGAGTAATGAAAACAGTTTTAAGATAACAAATTACGAACTGTGTCGGATCAATTATGCGAAGAACGCAGAGGCACTCAGAGTCAAGGAACAAAGAGAATCCAGACGAACAACCGACTGTGTAAATGCTTCCTTTAAACTTATACATCTTTCATTCTTTGCTCTTCGCTCATGGATCAAGCTTTTTAATTAGCAGTCGTGTTCAAAGCCTTCTACAGTGGAACCGATATAGTTGGGGGTTAAATTTTTTTTTGGTTTTGGGCTTTTTTTTTTTTTTTTTTTTTTTTTTTTTTATTTAGTTCCAAGGGAGTCACTTGGCCGGAAACGCGCCCAAGAAGGGGGTCAACAGGCTAAAACTACCATGTCTTGCAAAACATGGCGCATATCTATCAAAGTCTGCGGCTCGTTTTCAGGGGTAAACTTCATATTAATCCACACAAGGTCGTTTAAATCTTACCTATAAACATCTTAACTTAAAATTTATCAAGATGAACTAAATACCTTAAAAAGAACATCAAAAATCTCCAAAATATCCTCTCAATATGTGCTTTCTTTCATTCACTTCGCTCCCGGTAGACAATGTAACCGCGCTTTTTGTTTGTGCACGTGCTTGGGCCTCGATATCGTGATAACTATAAACACAGCGCGCGCGATTTTTATTTTATTTAGTTTTTTTACCTTTCATTTTATTTTACCTATTTTTCACCTGGAAATCTGCCGATCTATTAACTCTTTAACCTGGTTCTTCTTGCGAAGAAACGAAAGTTAATTGAGTTCTGCAGCTAACTTTATTCGAACCTTTCAGATGTCACACAGTACGATTAGACGGAACACGGAAGCTAAACTCGAATAACTTTGTTCTAAATTTATCACGCTGGAGATCCGCATTCTTTCTGAAGCAGCCCCAGACAGCCCCCAGACAGGGATCCTGGAGAGAAACCTGGACCTCACGAATAGGAGATCCTCATCCTTAAAAAGTATTAAGTAACTGAAAAAGCGACGAAATGTTTTTATCAAATCTACATCCGCCGGAAGTCCTGACATCGGTCATTATTGTCAGTAAATTCTTTTTTCAGGTACATTATAATCTGTTCTTTTCGTTAATTTACAAATCACCAATAATTCAAGATCAAATTTTGTGGACATAACTTTGCATCGGATTTCAAAACAAACGCTAGATTTCGTGCAAATTTGCACTTTTTAAAAAAAAAAAAATAGCGAACAAACGCATAGATGAAGGAGGTTTTATAAAGAACAACATTTAAGTTTAGAGGCAACAAAAAGATTCACTAAAAATTAGAGAAATGATGGCGGTTATTGACATGCGGATCAGGAATCAGCCGTATTCGCTGGCTGGGCCGAAGGGAGGAGCTATTTTTTATTTGAAGCACTTACCTTCATCTGTATCATCAACAATCGATATCTTTTCGAGGCTTTCGCGGATTTCAGACGAGATGCAACATTGGTTGTCTTCTTCGTCATCCGATTTTTTCATCAATATCGGCTCGGGTCGTTGGAAAATGAGTGCGCAGAGTCTAGTCTCGATTAAGAACGCCAGAGCAGCTAAAATAAAGAAACACATCAGTGTGACATGTTTCTTGTGTTAGCAAATATACACGGCGATCGTTTGCGCGCATTTCGACCAGAAGATGAAACAAGTTGGATATGACGTAACTGACTAAGGGTAAGTTGGTTGTTGCGTCATTACTAGGGACCTAATTAAAAATATAAAAAAAATACTTCATTTAGAGAGGAAGCCACATCAATGTCGCTATCGCAGAGAAAGGAGAAAAAGCTACTCTAGCTGGCTTTCATGCGGGTGCTCTATCCAGGTCGAATTGGAATTTGGAAATTTTGTTTTTAGGGGGGGGGGGGGGGGCGGGGGGAAGAAGGGGAGGAAAGCGGAGAACCCGGAGAAAAACCCTCGGAGCGGAAGGCGAGAACCAACAACAAACTCAATTAGTGACTATAAAGTGCTCGTCATTTCTTTACATAGTTGTTCCGGAAGGGTGGCCTGGATAAATCACTATCCAGTCGATAGCACTGATAGCGTAGCATCGGCCTGGTTGATTTGTAGTATTATTCATTGTAGATGTACTTTTAAAAATCGGTCGTGGACCTAGAAGGGCAGGGGAGTCTTTGCATGATCTTGTCACGTGATCTTGTTCCTGGCAGAGACCAGAAATTTTCCTCGGGAATTCCCGCTTTGGCTTCTAATGTTGTAATAAGAGCAGCGGGACCATTATATTTTTGGGTGGAGAATGGGGGCCTGGGTAATGGTAATGACTCCCCTGAAAAAGTTCCTAGATAGCAAGAATAGAGAAGGACGGGAAAAAAAGAGAAAAAAGAAGAAAGAAATTGAATAAAAAAAGAAGGAAACGGAACAAGCTCTCCCTCTCCGTCCTTCCCCCAAAAAGAAACATTCTTGCACCGTCTGAAGTAGTTGGAAAAAATGTTGCTCAGAAAAATTGCTTAACCGCTTCACTTCAGATCTATAATGGCCTGTTACTCAAGGATCAATGCTAGCTGTTTATAAATACTGTCACAGATTGCTAGACCCTCCCCCTCCGCCTCCTGTAGTTCTAAGCCCGCGTTCTCAAAACAGATGTCAGCGACTTGATTATTATGGGCTGTTCGCGCCAATTGGTTCAAAGTGTTCGATTGAAAGAGAGAACAACACCACCATAAAAATTGTTACTACCCTAAAGAATCGACATTTTTCCGCAAAGGGAGCCGTCTTTAACCCAGATTTCGAAAAGGAAGTTTTCAGGAGGTATTTTATACAGGTTTTTTGGGGTAAGAGGCGCTGAAACCCGTGGAAGCGTTTACCAGCTGACATGCCTCGCCGTGAAGCTGGTTCGTCTCCAAAGAAGAGAGCGGCTTCTACAGACTTGCATGATAGACTCAGCAAAGATGAGCTTATTAAACGACTCAAGGTGAGTGGAGATAACGTTATAAATGGCAGAAGTGCATAGGAAGTGCATTTATATCGACATTGGAGTGAAGTTGTATCGAGATACGATAGGGTTTTATATTAAGCTTGTTTTGATATCTGTGGCTTGAAGAGGCACCTGTATATTTTATAGCGAATCGAAGCGACTATTTACTCGATGGGGAAAACAATTGTTGATTAAAATCAATGGAAATAGAAATATAATAATCGAAAACGTGTCGATGGAAGATTCTACTACGCGAAACCAATTCTTGTATTTATGTAAGACTTACAGCTTTTCTACATTTAGACAGGCTTGTTATAAAATGATCGATCCCTCAGATAAGCTTCCTCCAGTTAGCTGTCAGGTAGTGCACATCACTGACCAAGCAAATTAACAACCTATGTAATGATAAGTACTTTACATATCTACATGAAGGGTTTCCCATTATTAAGAGCATGGCTGTCATTTATTGGTCATACATTTAACAGCTGTGCTAAGGAATAATTTCCATACCAGTATGAGCCAGAAATGGGCCCATTTTGATTATCAAAACTTTAACTTGGCTTCCAGTCTTAGGGGAATAAAACACAAGAGTTTATTCATTGTTCCACCAGATGTGATAAATTTTCTTTTGCTTTACTCCCCCTAAACCTCAATGCAAGTAAGAATTAATAATATTAAAATAAGACTAATAGTCAGGACAGATTTCCATTTTGCCCCATACTTAAATTTGTGCCTACAATTCCTTCAAACTATCTTTTTACAGGCTTAACAAAAACTTGAATTCTGACAAGCAACTCTAAACCTTTGTGTGCCTCGGGCAGTTATGTGCTTGCCTTAGTTTTATTTATGTTTAAAATTTATAGTCAAGTTAGGAGACAACTTGCCTGGGCCTGAAAGTGAACATGAAAAGTTACTTTCCCCACAAGAAAATGACTTGTCCTGGATGACTGGACAGGTCTTTTTTCAAGCCTTGCTTTACACATAAGCAGTTGTCATGAATCATGTCACTCACATCATTGTATGCCTGATAAGTATGCCGTTATGTGGAAATCTCGCCCATTCACTTATGGGTAATTGTGAAGAACAGCTCCCGCTAACCGACTGTCGGTCAACTGTCGGCCGACAGGTTACCAACAGACTACCGACAGGCCACCGACAGGTTACCGACAGTTTCCCAAAACAGAAATTTTACTGTAAAACTGAGCAGTAAACACAGAAGTAAACCCGATGCAGAAAGCGATTAAAACAGATAAGACTTATAAACATTGTATTTCATTGTACTACGGAACTTACTACAAAACAAATCGACTCCTCACCAAGATTTTCTTTTATACAAACTCCAATCTCTTATAAATATATCACCTATGTAACTTTAAGTCCATAAGGCAAGCAATGAAATCACGTTCGAAGATGATTTTATCCAAAACTCAGGCCAAAACAGTGCAACAACTTCTCCACACACGCACTCGCTGAAGTCGCCCTACAATCCTTTGCGACCCCTTCCGAGGGGGAATGAGACTAAGTTAACCAATCCAATATGGCGGACAAAAATGGAGTAGCTGTGTTCGCGTAAATTCTCCGGTCGATTTCGGCAGCGCAGAAGCTAGTTTTAGGCTGTGATGACCGAAACTATGGAGTATATACCTTTTCTTTCAATTTCTCATAAATTTTGGGGTCCGTTACGGAGGAAAAACATAAAGAAACAAAAAGGTTAGTGTTACCGTATAACCGACAACTTACCGACATCCTACTGACACCTTACCGACACATCACCGCCTGTTGGCCGGCTGTTGGCCGGCCGTCGGCCAACAGTTGGCCGACATCATAGCCAAAACCTGTCGGCAGGTTGTCGGCCGACAGACGACCGACAGTCGGCCGACAGACGGCCCACAGACGGCCGACAGACGGACGACAAACGGCCGACTGTCGGCCAACAGACGACCGACAGTCGGTTAGCGGGAGCTGTTCTTCACAATTGCCCACTTATGTCCAGAAATGCATCCTCTGAAATGTCGACCTTTGGCGAAATTTTGTCAAGTTCACCATTTCCATCGAATTCGTTGAATTTGACGCTTTCGTGGTACCCCTCTCTCGAGCTCATCCTCTCAAATGTCGACCTTTGGCAAAATTTTGTCAAATTCGCCATTTCATTGAATTTGTCGTTTTTGTTGAATTTGATGCTTTTGTGGTACCCCTCTCTCGAGCTCATTCTCTCAAATGTCAACACTTAATGAAATTTCGTCAAATTTGCCATTTTCGCCAATGCATGCATTTCTGGACACGTCTCGGCACCTTAACAGTTACACATGAGATATTCCCTTTGGCTGACTTTGATTATACCAACGATAAGAGATGTTCTGTATTCACATTTGTTTTTTTTTTGTTTTTCTAACTCACTATTCTTTTGATAGAACCTTACTCATGAACTGTCCAATGCCGACCAAACAGATGGAGCAGCAAAGTATGGCACAGTGGCACAGTCTCTTGTTAGTCCATTTATCCTCAAGCACAGGGACAAAGATGTCAAAGCACATGCTGCGTGTTGTCTTGCCGACATTCTGAGAATCTTTGCTCCTGATGCACCTTACGATGAAGAACAACTGAAGGTTATTAAGCTATCAATGATTTTTATTTGTCTTTATTTTTCTGGGAGGGAGGTGTATTGGCCTGATGGTTAGCACAGTTGGCTCTGGATCAAACAGTCTCTGTTCGAGCCCTGGCTGGGGTCACTGTGCTATCTTCTTGGGCAAGACACTTTCCTCTCGTAGGACCTCTCTCCACCCAAGTGTCTGAATGGGTACTAGCATAATAATGGGGGGGGGGGGTAACCCTGCGATAGACTAGCATCCCATCCAGGGGGATGGTTAGTGAGCTGTACTCCAATTAAGTGACTCAGATTTGAACTGTGGCCTGGATCATTGTGTTGTGATCTTGGGCAAGACACTCTCCTCTCACAGTGTCATGGCCAATTGTATAAATGGGTATAATGACATTATATTCTTGAGGAGTGGATGAACTTGCATCCCGTCCAGGCGAGATCTAGAATAGAAATACTCTTAGGGCTGATTTACACGGTACAACTTTCTTGCATGTGACATGCTTATTTACTCATGCATGCATCTGTCATAAGGATGTGGTATGATTTACATGATGTGATTCATGTTGCAGTCATGGCGTAAGGGTGTTGCATGCTATGGAAACCAGAGATACCATCAAAATAACTAGAGTGGTAAAACCGCCATTAGGAATTTGAAGTGGCGGTGGCACTGAATCCTTATCACATGATTGAAAAAACTTGTCATGTGGAGGGTGTCTGGAAAACCCGAATAGCGAATAGTTGCGAATAGCGAATAGTACAAATAGTGCGAATAGTCGCGAATAGTGACAAATAGTCGTGAATAGTGACGAATAGTGATGAAAACTCGCGAATAGTGACGAATAGTCGTGAATAGTCGTTGAATTATTGCGAATAGTGACGAATAGTCGTAAAATAGTTGCCGTGAATATAAGCCTGCAGGGTTTCTACAAAATTTATCGCCAAATGCACAGAGCAATCTAGAAGTTCAAGCAAATAATACATCATATGCTTGTCCGCTCACTTTAACAGAGAGTGCAAGTCAAGATGTAACTATATGAATACTTTTATTGATCAATTAAGCCTATATCTCAATACCGACCGACCATAAACTGTATTTACTCACACTTCATTCTCATGAACCACGATTCGTCACTATTCGTCACTATTCAGGACTATTCGTCACTATTCGCGACTATTCGTCACTATTCCCGACTATTTGCACTATTCGTACTATTCGCTATTCGTCACTATTCGCGACTATTTGCACTATTCGTACTATTCGCTATTCGCGACTATTCGCTATTCGCTATTCGGGTTTTCCAGACACCCGTCATGTGGACACTACTTTTCATCGGGAAAGCCAACAAAAAGCTTTCACCATTTTTGGAAACTCTCTGCTGCAAAACAGCATGGAACCCTTTAAAATTGAACAAAATCTGCTTTTCTTTAAGGTTGAATACAGAGTTTTTCCCCCGGTTGTACATCTCTGGGAAAATGATGTTTACATGGCCATGGAGCGACTGTAAAAAATCTTATCATCGCTGACAAGATGCTTGCAAACGTGAACCATGTGACAATTTTTTTCAATCACTGATAAGAATTGTGCTGCCACCGGTTCAAATTCCTAATGGCAGTTTTACTACTCTAGTGATTTTGATTTTAAGTGCTGGCCTGTTGGGCAACAAGGCTCGAATGCAGAGTCTACTGTTTATTTCTCTTACAACTGAACTTATTGTTAAGTTAATTTATCCACACAGACAGGTATCCACGCAGAATTTTTTAAATCGTTTTGTTTTTTGTTTTTCAGGCAGTCTTTACAATGATTGTAAACCAGTTGAAGGGTCTTGAAAACACCAAGTCAAACCTGTCTAAAAAGTACTTTTATCTTTTAGAGGTACGTTGCTGACTTGATTACATAATTATAATTGGTTAGTTTTGTCACATTTTTTATATTTTAGAAATGTTAAACGCATGGGATCTGACGTGTGTCCTATTATTTCTCAACAGAGTTTAGCATTAGTTAAATCATTCAATATTTGTCTGGAGCTGGACTTCCAAGACATTATACTGCAGTTATTTAAACTGCTCTTCCAAGTTGTGAAGTGAGTAAAATTTCTATGCAATAACAACCCTCCAAGTTAAGACCATTTTAGTCGCCATGGCGACTAAAATTTTGGAGCTGGCGACTTAATTGGAACCAAAGTCGCCAGCCTGGCGACTAAAATTAAGAAGAAGGATTGAAAGCTTGAGCTAAATTTAGCGACTAAAATTTTTCACTGGCGACCAAACTCGAGCAGTTGTTGGCCAAATGGCCACTAAGGGAAAAAATAAACTTGGAGGGTTGAATAAATACATGTATGACAACATCGAGATGATCAAAATGTGTAATTCAGCGAACCCGAGTCAGGTGGGGTATTTAACATTCATTAGCCCTGTATCTTAGTAAAGACTAAGGGGAAGTGCTTTTGATGTCATGTTTTATTGGGAGTCATCTTGGGATTCTCAAACTGGGACAATGGAAACGGGGTTCGAGTCCAAGTTTGCTGTGAGGTCAAAAACAGTTTTGAAAGCAAAACATTGAACATATTATTTTAAGTTATCCGGCAGCTAGAATATGTTTTTTGAGAAACATTTTCTTGTTCAAAGCGTGTGACTGTTTGACTCAGTAAAACTTTATCTAATTAAAGTTTTCATGTTCAAAGTGTGTGTTCACTTGTCTGAATAAATTTATCAAAGTTTTCAGGTTCAATGTTGTGTCAGCTTTTCTGAACGAAACTAATCGTGGTTCTCTGAATTAATTTTAATCGAATTTTATTTATGTTTGAAGAGTGACTTTTCTTGTCTGAATAAAACTTATCGCACTTCCATGTTTAAAGCGTGTGTTCGCTTGTATGAGTGAAACTTATCGGCACTCCAGTCGTCCAAGGAGACGATCATGGCAGCATCTTTTACATTCTTAACAAATTTAAATTTGCCTTTCAGTGAAAATCATTCGAACAAGATTCAGAATTTCATGCTGGATGTGATGTGTCCCATCATTATAGAAGGTGACTCTGTGCCCCAGGAACTACTCGACACAGTGCTCATCAACATCATTGAGCCACAGAAGGTAATTACACTGACCTGATCATTTCATTACTTTTCGTTACATTTTTATAATGAATAGTAGCACACGAGAATGATCAATGCAGGGAATGTTGGTTTAAGTAAGAGTGAGTAAGACAATTGTGCACAAGTCTGACAGTGCATGTTATAACATTATTTGCACGCTAACTTTCACTTTGTACAACACTCGTGAGTGTTGCCAGTTTGTGCAATTTATTTCTTGATAGATCAGTCAAGTGGCAAGTTCATTAGTTTACTTGACCGAAATTGTTGAGTCAAGACTCGAAACTAGAAATTTTGAACATCAAGATTCAACTTTCGGGAGGCAACATCAGAGACTCAAGTGACTGTCAACTTTATTTTGAATTGTACCTAGTATGTTTTTTGTAATTCCCTGTTGTCTACAAATTTAACTATTCACCACATTTTTTTTCCATTCAGAGTGAGGACCCTGTGGCTTATAAATTAGCGAGTGAGTTTATTAAGAGGACTTCATCAGCTTTAGAGCCTTACTTACAAATGGTAAGACAAACTTTATTGTTGTTGTGTACAGTATTCTTTCATGTAGTGGTATGTAATCTACAGTTTCATCTAAAGAGCAAGTGAGCTGAAAATGATAGCTGCTTAATAATAAGCTGCAGAGGAGCACATCAGCTTGGGAAGTGTATATATTCAAGGCTTTTAAGAATATTTGAAGTAGTTGGTTGCCTTGAGCGACAGGCACCTGTTGCAGAGCAATAGGCCATTTTCAAAAATACCACAATACTCTTTGTTGTCCCTCCAAAATTTTGCATACGCATTGTTTTCATGTTTAGTACAGGGCTCAAAGTTTACTTTTGGCTTTGGAAGTGCGCTTGCGCTACCAGGTCTCAACTTTTAGTCGCACAGCTGTAATTTTAGGTGCACAGCTAAAAATTTTAGGAGCACAGCTTAAGGTGGCTCGATCGGATTTTTGAGTGACGATACCTTTCAACTTTGAGCAACTTGTATGTCACCGTGAACAATCTGACTGAAAATCAATCAATATAGCTGTACTAAAGAAAGATGAAAGTTTCGAATGAGATAAGTTTCGTCGAAATCGGAGTAACCATAGCAACATAATGATGTCACCACCCATTTTACACGAGACCGATTTTCTTGTAATAGAGGGATAATTTTGAAAAAATGGCTTCTAGATCTTGGACTTGACATAGTTTTCTCAAGGTCTGCGAAATTTGAAGAATTTCTATGAGAGCGTTTTCGAGAAAATTTTGGATGAAGTTTTCAGGTGCTAAAATACAACAAAAACAAAGCAGTCTTAAAACATTATTGAGATGAACGTTCACAAGGCCCGATCAAGTAATATTGTGGCCTTAAGTGAATCTTGAACTATCTAATTACCTTGGAAGAAAATCTCAGAGAAATCGTTTCATTTGATTTCTTGAAACATCGGCTTGAATATGAACTTGTTTGAAGTGTTATTTCGCTCTTTTATCGAAAAAGGGCCTTCGCTTACTAAAATGATCGCAAAATAAAAAGCGCTCGATAGAATTTTTTTAAACTTGGCAGTCAAAAAGAAGAATAAGTTTGTAATGAAATGTCTGATTTTCAAAATAATTGAAACATTTTAAGGCAGTTAATTCAAAGCCTTAATTCAGGTAAACATTGCGCTGTTTTTCACCCTACATCGGATCGCTGCCTCATTATCTGTCTCCATTGTCTCAAGCCGCGTGCATTTGTAAATTCCAGTAGATCATGAATCACTAATTATTTATTACTGGAGATTTTTATGACAATTCTGCCTTGGCCTTGAAACTATTAGGAGACTGAAGATAATACAAGTGCTTTACTAGCCTATTCCTCGTTGTTATTGTATTTTGGCTTGTTAAATTAGCTTGTTTCTGTGCAGTTTTCGGAAAACAAGCAGCTGTTATACATATTCAAGATGTGCTGAAATTTACAAATGCACGGGGCACGACACAATAGAGACTTATAATGAGGCAGCGATCCGATGTAGGGTGAAAAACAGCGCAATGTTTATCTGAATTAAGGCTTTAAATTACCTGCCTAAGAATGTTTCAATTATTTTGAAAATCAGACATTTTATTACAAACTTATTCTTCTTTTTGACTGCCAAGTTTAAAAAAATTCTATCGAGCGCTTTTTATTTTGTGATCATTTTAGTAAGCGAAGGCCCTTTTTCGATAAAAGAGCGAAATAACACTTCATACCAGTTCATATTCAAGCCGATGTTTCAAGAAATCAAATGAAACGATTTCTCTGAGATTTTCTCCCAAGGTAATTGAATAGTACAAGATTCACTTAAGGCCAAAATGTTACTTGATCGGGCCTTGTGAACGTTTTCTCAATAATGTTTAAAGACTGCTTTGTTTTTGTTGTATTTTAGCACCTGAAAACTTCATCCAAAATTTTCTCGAAAACGCTCTCATAGAAATTCTTCAAATTTCGCAGACCTTGAGAAAACTATGTCAAGTCCAAGATCTAGAAGCCTTTTTTTCAAAATTATCCCTCTATTACAAGAAAATCGGTCTCGTGTAAAATGGGTGGTGACGTCATTATGTTGCTATGGTTACTCCGATTTCGATGAAACTTATCTCATTCGAAACTTTCATCTTTCTTTAGTACAGCTATACTGATCGATTTTTAGTGGGATTGTTTAAGGTGGCGTACAAGTTGCTCAAAGTTGAAAGGTATCGTCACTCAAAAATCCGATCGAGCCACCTTAAATTAATAGGAGCGTGCCAGAAGGTAGTACCTAGAACCTGAGCACCTGATTTCTGGAACTTGTAAATTTTATGTATTATATTCCCTGGCTCGGCCGCTTCATTTGTGACTTATCAGAGGCTGACGATGTATTCGCCAAAAAAAGATAAATGTAGATAAGCTTAAGCTTTGGATTCAGAGAATCTACATGTATGTCGTTGACTGTGCATTGATTTCATAAAACTAAACACTGGGATGTAATAAAACAATTAAGAGCTTTATTTCTTTAAAGTATTACCTTGTTCTTACCTTGAAGAAAAACAAATCTCTCGGTGTTTTAGTTCCGGATTTTATAAAAATAATAGATCCCCGGGATAGCACTTCGACATTGAACACACGAAAACCAAGATGGCGAGATTTGGAAGAAGCCTTCACTCGCATGTGTCAGCGGAGTCGTATCTAAATCTAAAAGAGTCTGGGACTGAATGGAACATGGTGGAACGATGAAACGCTATCGAAACTCGGAAAAACCATAACAGAAGGACAAATAAAGCACACACTGACGCCAGGAAAACAATGTAACTTTATCATTTAGAATCTAAGTAATATCCATGTTCGACTTGATTGTGTCAAGCTCAGGCTGTTGTTTCTTATCCCGCCAGAGAGTGTATAATGAGAACTCAGGAAGCAGAGGAACGTGATTTCAGTCGCACTGAACTCTGCCTGTTTTGGGTGCATGAGTGCGACCACATACGATTTTTCAGGCGCACAATCAAAAATCTAGTCGCATGTGCGACCAGCTGGTCATTAGCTTTGGGCCCTGTAGTAGGTGACTTATAGCAGAATACTCACTGCAGCTCCAGCGGGTGCCAGGTCTTATTGAAAGCCTTGCACATCAAAGTAAATAATTTTTTTTAACTGAATAGCCTGCAGTGCAGGCGTATTTATTAGAAGTGAGCACTGACTGCATGTTATGACCACCATCTTGGATGACTAGGCATGCAGAGGGCTGGAACGAGACAAAAGTGTCCCCAACGGGGAGGTTGACTAGTCCCAACCATCTACCCGCCAAGCATCCAAGATGGCGACTTAAACAAGATCTACTGTTATTACTGAGCATTCTGACACCAAAAAGCCCTGCACTACAGGCTGTTAACTGAATGATTAAAATATTGTTGAAGGGTTTTTATACAATAAAGACTTACAAGCTGTTTTATGTAATAGTTTTTCAACAGTACACTTGCACTGGGGAAGACTTCAGACAGCATTCTGACTGACAACATTTATGACCTTATACTGGAATTAAACAGAATTTGTCCAAGTACACTTCTATCTGTTGTGCCACAGCTGGAGTTTAAATTGAAGGTGAGCATTATTTAAGAATACTTCAGTAAAATCATTCATTTTAATTAATTTTCAACTGAATTTCAGCAGTTTTCAGTACAAAGTTGAGGTAGAACAGTATAAGGTAGTGTGGTGAATATTGTGGGAAGTGCAGTTGGTTAGTACACTGGACTCCAGATCATGCGATTCTGGTTTGAGCCTTGATCAGGGCTTTTGTGTTGTGTTCTCGGGCAAGACACTTTACTCTCATAGTGACTCTCTCTACCCAGGTGTAAAAATGGGTACCGGCGAACTAACGCTGGGGGGTAACCCTGCGATGGACTAGCATCCTATCCAGGGGGTAGTAGCTACAGAAACCATTATAAGCTCCGCCCTGTATGGGTTACTAGGAGCGACACAGACTTTACCTACCAATTAATATTTACTCTTGAACTCCCAATGGTGATCAAAATCTGATTTCTCATTACATTGCCAACACCTTGTCAAGTAGGCAGGTGAGGAGAATTAAAAAAAATCATCAACTAGGGATATTTCGTTTTTTACAAAACAACAACAACAACAACAAAGTTTATTTGAACTGTAAAATTACAAAGAAATGTTTAAACAATAAATAAATTAAAAATACATACAGTTGCTGGTCACCCAAAATAACTAAAAAGCTAAACTAGTTGGGTGACCACCATTTATTAATTTAAAATAAATACAACGTCAGAAAAGAGGCATTTTACATTTTACAATTTTACACAATTAATTAAGGTGGTAGATTACAGAACAAATAATTCTTAAACACGTATGTACAACAACAACAACAGCAAAAAGATAATAGTAAAAAGAAAAAGGGAAAAAAAAAATGAAAAATGGCAGAAATACCAAAATTAAATTATTAGTAGAAAAACTTAATAGAAATTAATGAAATGCAATGATAATTCTTTTTTAAATGAATAAGGAGATAGAATCTTAAATCTCTCATCAATTTCATTCCATAATATAGGTCCGTTGTATCTTATATTGAATTTGCCATAGTTAGTTCGAATTTTTGGAACATAAAAAGTTGACCTAGATGCAAAGCGTGTGTTAACATTATGCTTATCAAAATCTGTTTAATTGCAGAGCGTGGAAGTAGAAGAGCGATTAGCAGTTACCAAATTACTGGGTCAGATGTTTTCTGAGCAAGACTCCGAACTAGCAACTCAAAATAAACCTCTGTGGAACTCATACTTAGGAAGGTAAGATATTTTTGTATTAAATTAAGATTTGAGATCAGCGTGGAAGTAAGGCATTCCTTATGATCTAAGATTGTTCCGGGTCAAAAGCTGTTTGAATTATTTTCACATACTGATGCTTCTATCTGTGAAGAGGGCCAGTTCACTGGCAATGTAATCAGAAACAGAGTCAAAAAGGATACTTGATATGTGTCAAAAATGTATATACACTAAGAATGTCAAAGATGATTATCATTTGCAATGCTTGTGATAGAAAAGTTCATGATAAGTGCTATTGTGCAGTTGTCCAATTTTGCTTCTAACTCCATCACAAGTGAAAACAGAGTTTCCCATAAGCAGTTACTGGCCAAATTCATGAACCCTGCAAAAGCACTGCTTGTTTATATTTATACATGTCTTGAATGCTCACTTTTCAGGTTTGTGGATATCAATGTAGATGTCCGTGTAGAATGCATAAAAAGAGCCAAGGAATTTTTACAGTATCACCCTGATCTGGCTGCCGATTTAACTGGTGAGTTAGAGAACACACAGTAGAACCCAGCTACCAAGTTATATGGGGAGGCTCCTCCCCGAGGTCTAAACTCTTACCCTTTCATAATCCATTTAGACAGAGAAAGGTAACCGTTTTGTAATCTTTCAATAGAACAATATATTCGTGACGGTTATCATGGAACCATTACCAAAAATAGTACCCCTTTGAGATACCTACATACCTGCATCTCTTTTCTTAATTTCTCACTTGAGTTATCTCTTACAATACTTAAAGTGCCTATGAAATGAAAATCAAGTTGAA
Source organism: Oculina patagonica (assembly GCF_052425735.1). NCBI lineage: Eukaryota > Metazoa > Cnidaria > Anthozoa > Scleractinia > Oculinidae > Oculina > Oculina patagonica. The sequence goes on from NC_135762.1 coordinate 22,851,073, forward strand.
CTCATATGAAAGGCCTTTCAAAATGAAGAAAGATGGTGTTTTCATTTTTCTGATATCTTTTCTCGTTTCAGAGATATTAACGATTTTGTATTATGCAAATTAGATAACTGATGACGTCATAAGTTTGACAGAAATTGGTGTAAAAACACAAAATCAGTAATATCTCTGTAAATACGTAAGCAAAATAATTAATACTTGGCACCAGTATTGTACCCCAAGAAATACACCACATGTTGCATATTTTGATGTTGCTATGGCAACAATCTCAGTTCCAGATCTCTTTCATGTGGACATAGCAATCCCAGGTTTTGATCCATTCCAAACCTAATCCCCCATCTTTAGGGTCATTTGGGTGCCTAGCGCAATGAGCACATTACGTATGTTTGGAATGACACCATTTACTTCTCACTGTAAAGCCATAAATCGTGATATTTGATTCAAAGAAGAAAAAGACTGGGACCAAAAGTGTTGCCATAGCAAAATAATTATATGTACCATGTGGTGTATTTCTTAGGGTACAATACTGGTGCCAAGTTTCAATTACTTTGCTTTAGTATTTACAGAGATATTACTGATTTTGTGTTTTTACTCCAATTTCTGTCAAACTTATGACGTCATCAGTTATCTAATTTGCATAATACAAAATCGTTAATATCTCTGGAACGAGAAAAGATATCAGAAAAATGAAAACACCATCTTTCTTCATTTTGAAAGGCCTTTCATATGAGTTCAACTTGATTTTCATTTCATAGGCACTTTAAATAAATCAACCATTTGAATTGGTGGGTCTGTTTGAGATATTTTGCAAGGTCCTTTTAAGTATATTCCAACTTGTGAAATCCCTTCCCTTTTATATATCTACAGCCTGGAGAAGGTACCGGTACCCATTTTGGGCGGAGCCTTCCAGTATAGTCTCCTATGGGGAGTATCCCCCCCTGCTGGGCAACCAACTTATTATTCAAAGGTTCAGCTACAAGTACAGATTTGTTCACTGAAGAAGCTTAAGCTCTGTTATTTGTTGTTCTAGATAAATTACATGAGAGACAGCGCGACCCAGATGAGAGAGTGCGACAAGAAGTGGTAGCGACCATCTGTGACGCAGCATCAGAAAATATCAGTTGCATTTCTGATCAGGTATGAGAAGTTGTTACTAACTAGTTGCAGTACTGTTATATTAAATAAAAATCTTTATGAGGAAATGAAGTTTGGTAAAGTTCAAGTGAAATAACATCATTTGAATTGGCTTGAGATGAATAGCCTAACCCGGGTGGGGGGGGGGGGGGGTACTCCATATACTGGCCTATACGGGGAGGCTCGGCCCGAAAGGGGTACCTTTTTCAGGCTTCAGGTATATAAAAGGGTAGGGATTTCACAAGTTTAGGTATATGAAAGGGTAGGGAAATCTGTCATTAAAATATTTAGAAGGGGCTTTAAATTAATTATTTTAAACAGACGCAACTTATGGCTCTATCGTCTTAATTTATTAAGCGCTACATAAAAATGTCAAGAAAACGTCCTGTTTTAAGTATATTTTGTGTCGTGTAGGTATATGAAAGGGGTACCTTTTTTTCTATAAAAGGTATACGAAAGGGGTGCTTTTTCTGTCAAAATGGTATATAAAAGGGTAAGGGGTTGGACCTTGGGGCGGAGCCTCCCCGTATAAAACTTTCTTGAGTGCCCCCCCGGGTAGCCTAAATGAACAGATTTATGGAACATGTGGTTTGAATTTATATTTTCTTTATCAAACAACATTAATTTTATGATACACAACATTTATGTACTTTTACAAAATGAAACGGTTTTAAAGCCCATCGTGTTTTTGCAACCTAAATTTTCGGTGACTACTGTTCACCTTCATCAGAGTTAGACAAAAGTTCCTTGGTCAAAGATTTGTGTAACTCTGCAAAAACAGATGTCGTATACTGATCGCAATACTGGTTTCAGTAATTATCTACTTCTTCTTTAATTTTTGCTTATTTCAGCTTCTTGATGATGTTTGTGAAAGAATGAGAGATAAGAAGGTATGTCAGGCTTTTGCCAAGATCTTGGATAAGAAAGTTAAGTGTCTGTCTGTCTGTCCGACTGAATGACTGACTGTCTATCTGTCTGTCTTGTCTGACTGTTTGACTGCCCAAGTCAGTGGCAAATTTGATTCCCTAACCACTCAGGAAAAGCTCCTTCCAGAAGCAGTGATACCCGTATCTTAAGCATTTTGATTCTCTATCAAGTCAAGGTCAATATAACTGTTTGAGCATGTTTTATCTTTCTGACTTTGTTATTTATTTATTTATTTATTTGTTTTTATTTCTTATAGTGGCATGTCAGGAGAGAAGCAATGATGTGTCTTGGGAAATTGTACAAGAAAGTGACAACAGGGTTGGTACATTGTATACTCTCGATTTTATTTTATTACTAAGAACTGGAAATAAATCAACTGAAAAAAAACATAAAAGATTTTTTTAATTATTGTCCTGTTAAATCAAGGGAATAGGAAAACAGGAAAATCTAGGTCATCTTTGGCATTGCATTGTGCCAGGTAGAAGAGATACAGACCAAAAACTATACACATTGACAGGAGGAGCTTGATGGCTCATTAACGCTGGCACTAACTCTACAACTGTAGGTTGTACAGCATGAAGTGACTAACAGTATTGCTACTCCATCGCAGCTTTGCTCCCTTTTAATTTAGAGTTTAACACCCTAACTGTTATATTGAGTCCATGGGGCCTCTCATAGCCAATAAGCAGAACCTTATGGACTTCCCTGGCAGACCAGGGTTTGAACCTTTTTTCCTTTTCATTTTTAGTACAACAGCCAACAAAACAGCAGCTAAGAAATTATCATGGGTTCCGAGCAAGCTTCTTCACTGTTATTATCTTAACACACCAGAAAACAGGTATGAAGGGTCGTGTCCCGTGTTGACTTCCTGCTTACTGCTTACCACACCAATGTGTCCCCCTCCCTAATAAATGTGGCCTGTTGGAATATATACTTACAGTATGCATAGTGATGCTTTAACACAATGAAGTTAAGGCTTTGGATAACTCTTTGAAGTGTTCCTTGTTTTCCCACCCATGTTTAAATGAAATAACTCTGCTTAATGAACACCTGCAAAGTATATTCAAATTGGAAGTAAAGGATAATATTCAAATTGACTGGATTTTCATGTTTGACATGTTGCTTATTACAGGCTTTGTGTGGAAAGGATTTTAATTGGTTGCTTGGTGCCAGTTAGTTTAGAAGCTGATCAGAAGATGAAAAGATTATTGCATATTTATTGCAAACTTGATGAGGCAGCAATGAGGTGATGTAATGTAACATACATCTATCCCTGCATCTACCCTTCCTTTCCTCCGATTCTCCCTCCTTCGACTTACCTCTCCTTTTTTTCTCAGCCTTTATATCCAGAATTTCAAGTGACGCATACACTATATATCTACATTCTTTATACATTGATGAAGAGTAACATCCTCATTCCCCTGCCCATGTTTCTGTCAGAAAGTTATTTGTGAGAATCAGGGCCAATTTTTATAAATGACATGCAGGGTTTTCAAAACAAGCCGGCACTTGCCAGAGTTCCACCGGCTACTTGATTTTGTGTCACCGGTTACTTTGGCCATAGCAATCAGGTTGTGAGAAACAAGCTTGGCTTGTCACAGCTGCCTACTCTTCCAGTTGCTGACACCTACTTCAAAACATTTTGAAATCCTTGGGACCTTTTGTGGTTGATTAGAAATTGCTTAGTATTTAATAGTTTTCTTTATTTGTTTTTTATTGTTTAGTGCCTTCCATGGAATTTTGACATGCCAGCAAAGGTGAGTTATGAGCCATATGTTGTTATTCTAAATGAACAAAATTTGACTTACCGGTACTAAACTATCAATTTCTCTTCTTTCCTGTTAGAGTGCGGTCAGACATTGCAGATCTTATTGAGCTATCAACTGGAGAGGAGGTAAGTCTCTAACCTTGTAAACTTTGTCATGTTTTGCTTTATTTTATAACATAATTATTATCTTCATGTGATATTCCTTTGTTGTATAATGAATAACTTTTGTCAAATATTCATAAAAACCATTACGAAGAACACTCAGAAAACACTAGGTTGACATTAAAATCTAACTCTTTTGTTTTCTGGTACTTTTTTACCCACAGGCACAAGATAATGAGACACTGGCTTTCTCAAAGATCATTTCCCTTGCAAGTAAGTTTTTTATTTCAAAACAAAATTATTACAGTTGAAGCTCTGTTAACGGACACTCTCGTAAGCGGACAGCTCTACTTACGGTCGCCTTGTTTAAAACCTCGTTTTAACTCCCTTACAAACTCTGTATTTTTACATTCTCGTAAGCGGACATTCCCGTAAGCGGCTGCGGACACTTTCACAGATTACGACTTAGACTTTTTCTTTGTTTTAAAGCTCCCGTAAGCGGACACCCCAAAGAAAATCCTATAAAAAACCTCTGTATCTTGCTTTTATCAATCGACTTCACATTGCCGTTCGTCACAATGATTTTACAGTAATTACAGTACCATATTTCTGTATTTGTTTTGTCGTCATCCAAGTCCGTCCAGTTATTGTTAACTGGGCAAGCTCCTGTAAGCGGCCATCTATCCCCTACACCTCAAGTGGCCGCTTACGAGCGCCCAGCTCCAGTTACGGACACTTTTTTCGCGTCCAGAGGGTGTCCGCTTAAGAGAGCTTCGACTGTAGAATGGAAAGTCATTTATCCATCTTGTGAATCTACTAACTGATTCTACTGGGATTTTGGTGTCTTATTTTGTGAAGTCTTTTCTTGCTAAAAGATTGTTCTTGTGGTTAACTCAAACTAACAACCTAACTGTTAACGGCACTTAACTTTAAAATTTACTCATTTTAGGAGCTTTTCCAGATGCTTTTAAATTTCAAGAAAACCTCAAGAAATTACGAGACATGATTCAGGAGCCCACACTGAGAGATTTGCTGAAGACATGTATCAACCCTGACATAGGATGTTCAAAGGTTTTCAAGGCAGTGGTACGTTCATTTAATATACCAATTCTATTCAGAGTTGTTCTTTGGCATGTAAGCAAAGTGAGGGATGAATCTTCAGTAGTGTAGCAGCTCTCGAAAGCTTGTAATTCTACTGGTCCTCTAGTGTAGCAGTTGCTATTGTTTTGGGTGCTGAGGGTATTGTTCCTGTTGTTTGTTCTATTGTTCTCTCGAAGGGTAGCAAGCCATTAATGTGAGACCTTGCGACATGAATTTTTTTTTGGTTTGGTTGGCTGCTACCTGTTCCAAAATCTTTGCCCCACAACAAGATGGTTGCAGGGATGTTTTGGCATCATGTCCCTCTAACTTGTCCTTTCTTGTACACTAACCTGTAGCTTTGCGTGTTTTTTATTGAACTTTTTTTTGTTACTTTGTAGCTCACTTTGCCTTTACAAATTGAACACTGGTATCTTTATTTGGCAGAGTGACGTTGTATTAAAGGTTGGATCCAAGAACCCTATCCTGGAGACATTAAAAGCTCTTCTGGATCGTGCTGCTCCTCTTCTTGTAGATGAACAGTGTATCAAAGAGCTTTTTAAACTGGTTAAGGATGCTGTCGAGGGGCTCTCTGATGACGAGGATGATGAGTACGAGTGGCATGAGAGCTCTGGGATGAGTCCTGTTGGAAAGAAAGGATTGGCACTGCTATTGGTAGGGCAGTCGTTTTTTGTCATTGCTGCTTAATGTTTGTTTAATGTGTTGAATTTTTGTAGATCAAATTATTATAACATGACACCAAGTTTAGTAAGATAAATTGTTAGACCTGGGCTACAAACCTCATGCTGTAATCTTAGCTTCTCAAACAAAGGAAATCATAGCTCCGAGAGTGGCTTGAATGTCTGATCTTAAAAAGGATATATTTTTTAATCAATTTTTATTTCTTAATTCTCCATTTTCGTATTTCTGGACTAAAGGAGGTCATTATTTATCTTTCTTAGGGTCTGGCTGGTGTGTTTCCTTCTCAATTTCAAAATGATGACACATTTCAACAACTATTGGTTTTCCTGAAAAATAAGGATCAAGAAATAGGTAAGGCTTACACAAGATAATTTTTCTTAATTACTTAATTAATATTTTACTTTTTAAAATTATCAAGACTTAGAGAGGCCTTTTTATATTAATCATATTTTATTTTATTTTATTTTTTTTATTTTATTTTATTTTTTATTTTTATTGTTTTTTATTATTTTTTTTTTTAACTCAAAGTAAATTGTAATTTATTTAATTTTATTTAATTAATATTTTACTTTTTAACATTGTCAAGCGCCCTTGAACGTATGGAAAGGGCGCTATACAAATGATTATTATTATTATTATTATTAACTGGAGGCAATACCAACATACATTTTTCACTTATTTTTTTTTCTTGGGCTGTGAAAATTGACACTTTTCTGTCTTACTTGGGTGGTGAGTTCCTTATGGAACTCATCTCATCAGAGAGAAGTATATTGACTTCCTGCTAGATTATTCTGTCTTAATTACTTGCATGGTGAGTTCCTAATGCAACTCATGTTATCTGAGGGAAGCATATTGACCTCATGCTAGATTAATTTGTCTTAATTCCTTGGGTGGTGAGTTCCTTATGGAACTCATCTTATCAGTGAGAAGTATATTGACCTTGTGCTGGATTATTCTATCTTACTTGGTTGGTGAGTTCCTTATGGAACTCATGTTATCTGAGGGCAGCATTTTGACCTTGTGCTTGATTATCCTTTAATCATTTTCTCAAACATATATACTATACAAAGCCGAGGGGAAGACCAAAAACAGGAACAAGTCCCCTAACAAATGGTCACCGAAAAAAACAGAAAATTTCAATACAAATCTACTGATAATAGTATTAATAAAAATAATAATAAAATTATTCTGTCTTACTTGCGTGGTGAGTTCCTTATGGAACTCATGTTATCTGAGGGCAGCATATTGACCTCATGCTAGATGATTCTGTCTTACTTACTTACTTGTGTGGTGAGTTCCTTTTGGAACTCAAGTTATGTGAGGGCTGCATATTGACCTTGTGCTCGATTATTCTGTCTTACTTACCTGTGTGGTGTGTTATATGAGGGTCGCATATTGACCTTGTGCTAGATTATTTTGTCTTACTTGCGTGGTGAGTTCCTTATGGAGCTCATGTTATATGAGGGCCACATATTGACCTTGTGCTCGATTATTCTGTCTTACTTACTTACTTGTGTGGTGAGTTCCTTATGGAACTCAAGTTATGTGAGGGCAGCATTTTGACCTTGTGCTCGATTATTCTGTCTTACTTACTCGAGTGGTGAGTTCCTTATGGAACTCATGCTATATGAGGACAGCATATCCACCTCATGCTGGATTATTCTGACTTACACTTGGTTGGTGAGTTCCTTATGGAACTCATCACACTTTGTGCTGGATTATTCTCTCTTACTTGGAGGTGAGTTCCTTATGGAACTCATTTCATCTGAGGGCAGCATATTGGCCTCATGCTGGATTATTCTGTCTTTCTTAATTGTGTGGTGAGTTCCTTATGGAACTCACATTATGTGAGGGCAGCATATTGACCTCATGCTGGATTATTCTGTATTACTTAATTGTGTGGTGAGTTCCTTATGGAACTCACGTTATCTGAGGGCAGCATATTAACCTCATGCTGGATTATTCTGTCTTACTTAATTGTGTGGTGAGTTCCTTATGGAACTCACGTTATCTGAGGGCAGCATATTGACCTCATGCTGGATTATTCTGTCTTACTTGGGTGGTTTATTCTGTCTAACAAGGTTGGTAATTTTAAGCTTTATGGCTGTGCCCCTGTTTTCAGAAGTATTGTAAAGTTCCAGTACAAACATTTTAATACTGGTCCATGTGTCAAAATATTATTTTTTCAGTTGATCTGTCACTTAAGATGCTTGCCTTGACTGGGGATGGTATTGAAAAAGTGAACAAATCATTAGCAAAGTAAGTTGGTAGATGCAATGTAAGTTCATCTATATTCGGGCCAACTGTCCCACACTTCCTAGAGCGTACCGTAAAATTCCGGTTATAAGCCCTGGGCTTATACAACTTGGTAAGAGGTTTTGCGTGGAATTAAATAAAGACTTTACTTGCTTATAAACGGAGGGGCTTAAATCCGGGAGGGCTTATATGCAGAATAAAAAAAAGTTTTGAAACGAGCCACAGGAGTGTTGATCAAAATACGTTTTTAAGTGAAAAAAAAAAACGCATAATAAACAACAAATAGCCCTCTCCAGTGCTGTCATCTGGCAGAGGGGGGCTTATATCTGGGGGGGGGGGGGGGGGGGGCTTACAACTGGAATTTTACGGTATCCAATTTTGCCTAGTGTAAAGCAACTGGAAGTACTGCTTCTCCTGATCGATGGGATGTTAGTCCATCATAGGGTTGTCCACCCCAGTACTTTGTCAGGTATCATGCGCAGATCACTGGTATTCATTTGTACTCCTGAGAGGCACTGTGAGAGTAAGTGTCTCAACCCTCCAAGTTAAGAACATTTTAGTTGCCATGGGCAATAAACTTTTTGGAGCTGGGGACTAAATTGGAACCGAAGTGACTAAAATTGAGAAGAAGGATTGAAAGCGTGAGCTTAAATTAGCGACTAAAATTTTTCACTGGCGACCAAACTTGAGCAGTTGGTGGCAAAATGGCCACTAAGGGAAAAAAAAACTTGGAGGGATGTGTCTCGCCATAGAGGTTAAAATTGTAGGCTGAAAGCATCCAGAAGTTTAAGGCACTGTATTTAGGAATTTACGCAGTTAAATGCATGGTGTTATTATTTTAGCATGTCGCTACTCTCAAAGACTATAAGGTGAGATTATGGTACCAAACCACTGATTCCTAAAATATTTTTTCTTTTGTACTAGTTACTATCACCCAGTCCTGTCCAAATTAGCATTAAAGGGAACTCCTTGTCAAGCCAAGCACTCTCTGAGATCCATAGCAAAGATTTCAGCTGCTTCCTCACAACCTTTTGATCGTGTCTTCTCAGTAAGTATATTCTTACTGTTAGGAATAAAGAATGCGGCCTATAAAATAATAGTGAATTCTAAGAATCTCAGTAAAATTGCTTTAAAAAGGTTAAACTTAGGTGTTAGCATTGTTCAGGGTTGCCACAGGTCAGGAAATATTCAGGGAAAAGTCAGGGAATTTTATTTTGAGTCAGGAAAAACTGACATTTTAAAGAAAAGCCAGGGAAAATTGGAATATAACACTGCTGATTTCATACAACGATCGATGGCTTGAAGAAACATTTCAAGTCAATGTGATCTTAGTGATGTCTTTTTTGTCATTAACCCATTTTTCTTTATTCTACCTTGCAACTCCCTCCCCCCTCCCACCCAACTGATCATTTTAACTAGCACCTATCCTACAGTGTAGTTGGTGACTGTTTTAAATTCTTTGCAGAACCTTGTTAGCTCCTTGACCTATGATTGTCCTCTTCTGCTAACAACTCTGACAGCTCTTGGCGAGATTGCACTTTTGGCACCAGCTCTGTTTGAGACTCAAAGACCTGCTATTGTGCGAGATTTTGTAGTCAAGGAACTGCTGATGAAAGATAGAGTAAGTCAGCAAATTGATATCATTGACTTGACATTTAAGTAGTTGTGGTGAAGAAAAGTGATTGACATCTGCTTTTTATCCCCAAATGGATCTTCAGTGGGAAAAGAAAAAGGTCATATCAAGTCAACCTGGAATACTGGCAGCAGACCAACTTGGCACCAGAAAGTGTCTGTTTAGGAGAGTTGTCAGCTTATTGGAGGTTAAAAATGTAGTGTTTGTAATTAGCTGGGACCTTGACTAAGTGTCTATTTGCATAGGTTCAACTGCACTTGATTATCTCTTCTCCAGCCTATGAACAACGTTATCACTGGCAACTTTGATTTCAAACAACCAACAATCCTAAGTACCCTTTAAGAATTTGTTTACATTTCTCTGCTTGTTTTCTTTTTTTTTAACTAAAGTTATTATTATTATTATTATTATTATTATTATTATTATTATTATTATTATTTTTTTATACCTTTCCCTGGTTGCAAATTTTGTTTATTCTTATAACTTACCTTGTGGAATTAGATGACCTTTTTGTCTGGTGTTAGGGTGAGGAAGCCGATTCTGATGAGAGTCAAAGTGCATGGTGTGAGGACAGAGATGTTACCCAAGAAACACAAGCGAAGGTGAGCAAGGAAGATCCTACTATCCGTATTTTTAATTTGTCATGGCAAGTAATATTCTTAAAAGTGCAAGACTACATACTTTTATTGTTACCATTTGAGACTCAAAATAAATGCCGTCTTTTACATGTATAGTATTTATGGTGTTTTTCCCCTCACTTTCTTCTTATTAGATCAAAGGTATACGTCTCCTAGTCAAGTGGTTGAGAGGCCGGGAAGCTAACCACAAGCCTTCAGCTCAGCCGGTGCTCAAATTGTTAGACAGTGTGCTCGCTCATAAAGGGGATCTACAACAGCAGGGATGTGTAAGGTACTTGGTTCTTAAATCTGGTCTAGTTGTCATGGATACAGATAGTCTCCATTGCCGTTGCAACTTGTGAGAATCATGAAATATACATATAACAGCTTCATAGCATTCTGATTGGCTGTGGCCTTTATGGCATGAGCTAAAACCGCAGCGTAGAGTTTGTACAGTGTGGATTACTAATGACTTTTGAACAAAGTCACAATTTTATTTCACTTGTTTCAAATGAAATCCTTATTATACACAGGGTAAACGAGTTAAGATTTCATGTGGGGGTTTGCAAAATTCAGCTCTGATTCTAACAACTTTCTTTTCTTCCCCTTCTAGTGCCCCTGATTGTTCAAGACTTCGTCTTGCAGCAGCCTGTGGAATCATTAAGATTGCTCAGGAACCTAACTACATTGAGTGTATTACTCTTGAGAACTTTCAGCGGCTCTCACTAGTCATGCAGGTGAGGTTATAGGAGATCATGTTGTTTGAACTAAGCCCGATTCTCAGAGTGCGAGGTAGGTAGTGTGGGCATGCAACCTTGGACCATCTGAGAAATGGGTTAGCTTAAATTGAACTTATTACATCGTTGCCACAGATAAGGAAATGGTCGGGGAAAAATAAAATTCTTCAAGGTCGAGGAAAAGTCAGAGAATATTATTTTGTGTCAGGAAAAGTTGACATTTTGAAGAAAAGTCAGTGAAAATTGGAAAAAAACACTGTTTATTTCATGAGGTTAAATGCAATTTAACCAAGTTAAATAAAGCAATTTAACCAAGTTAACCACAGCGAGTGGGTGTCAGGTCTTCGTTCCATGGAGGGTTTTCAGGGATGTTTTGCGAGTACATACTTTTATTGTTACCATTTGAGACTCAAAATAAATGCCGTCTTTTACATGTATAGTATTTATGGTGACTTGGTGCTGTCTTGTGTATTGTACATGTATGTAACAAGTTCAATTTTTTTCATGTGGCATGGAAGCAGTGTTGAAGGATTTTTAATTTCAATCCAAGCTTGGGTGTAAGAGTTGAAGTGCCAAATGAATTTTCAACCTGTAGTTTGTTTTGTGTTGCTTTGTAACATCTGACTCTGTGTTGCTTGCCAATGAGTCTCTGTAGTTGCGTCAGCTGCGGGGTTTATGATGTCCATGTCAATACAGTAGTGTGAAAACATTGCAGTCAATTGAGTGCTGGCTTATGATATTCCTCAGTGAAACCCAGATCTCTGACTTTAGTGGTTAAATTGTTTTGCATCTGCTCCAACTGATAAGGTCCCAAAAGGATGAATCACTTATTACCAAGCAATATAGACAAACAGTGTGTGCAGAAGGCACACACTGTGTACAGGACTATGTAACTGTTGCACTAAGCACAAAATTACTTATTCATTACCATAACTTTATCAAGGGTTAGAGAAATTGGTAATCTCATTTGGCTGGGATGCACATCAGTTTGTTGTGCATGTTCCAATGAGGGCCGAATGTCATTAATGCTAAGAATAATGGCTATACTTTGTAGTCTCTTTTCTAATGGGCTAAAGCCTTCAGCTATAATGTAACTGCAAAGCAAAGGGATAATCTTCTAGCAGGTAATTTACTAATCTTCCAGCAGTATATTCACTATACTGTTAGGAGATTAGTGAATAATCTGTTAAGTTCATCACAGTGCAAGATTTCCAAGAGTTCATGTGCGGTACATGGGCTTCTTATAAACATGCACACAAAAAACTAAACTTGCTTGGAATATATGTTCAGCACAACAGCTTGCTAGTCATTGTTAGTTGTGTAAAGTTTTTTAAAACAGTGTGAAATAAAACAATCACTAGAGCAGTTTTTGTGATATCTAAGAACCGTATCAGCCTCAGCCTTTTGCTTCAGTTGATAACACTTTCCCAGGGTTGTATATAAGAGCTGGCAGTCGTCTGGTTACTCTGCAAGGTTTTGTTGCCTACTTCAGTCACCAGCTCAGGTTATGCATTTCCAGCATTCCGTTTTCAAAAATTTCCCCTAGACCCCCCCCCCCCCCCTGTGTTCCTGCCAGTGCCTTCCATTTTAATAAGCCCTTCATTCCAGATAGTCCATGTTTTGTATTTTTAGGACTCTTGTTACGAGGTTCGAGACAAGTTCACAAAGAAGCTTCACAAAGCTGAAGATTTACTGAAACTTCCCTTGGAATATCTCGGGATATTTGCACTGGCAGCACCAGAGCCTGTCAAAGAAAGGAAGAACCAGGTAAGGAGCTGTAAGTCCCAAGATCCAAAGAATGTTCAACAACTAATTTCGCTGATTTACCACCAAATTTCCAAATTCTCAGGAGTAACTTAAAGATAGTGTGGCAATCAGTAAGAAGAATTAAGGTGACAACAACACTGTAGAGTTAACATTGATCTTACCTTTGTTACCACAATCTTGCATTGTAGGTTAGACAAATGATTACAAAGAATGTCAAGACAAGGAGAGATTACTTAAAGCAACACTCAGCAGCTCAAGGTAAGTTAAACAGACACACACGAACTTGCATGAACTTGCATGACTATAGCTCAGTCACCTTATTTTCAAAGAGCTGACACTCAAAGCGCCATCTTTATAAATCTGAAATTGTGATTAATTTAACTAAAGAAGTTCCAAGTTTGCTGCCACACGAATACACCATGTTACTCGCCAACCACACTTCTGGTGCCATGTTATGGCCTTCGCACTTAGCAGCAGGATTCACACTAACATGGCACTTGTTCTGTGAAAAAAAAGTTTAAGATGAAGCAAATCAAATCAAAGCAAAGCAAAATAGAATAAATTAATACAACAAGTAAAGGAAATGTTTTCATTGCTCATGGCACTGAAGCACGTTTTATTTGTCGTTCTCTTGCAGCTTGTTCACACTCCATTCTGCCAGAGTATGCTCTGCCCTGTGTTATCCACATGTTGGCTCATCATCCAGACTTCAAACAAGACGATCACGAGACTCTTGTACAGTTCAGAGAGTAAGAATTATTTACCACCATCATTTATGTATTACGCTTATACATTTACACTTTGTAATGCAGTTAGCTCATTTGAAATGTAACTAGTGCTATTCTGCAAAGGAGGAGTAGAAGTACCATAAAATCCTTGTTTTATTCCCCAAGCTATAAGTCCTGATGCCCACCCTTCCCCCATTAATTTAAGCCTATTTGTCTGAGCCAAAGAAGAATCAGATGTAAGAACCCCCTTCCACTTTTCCCCCTTTTTCCTCCCCTTTACCTCATTCTCCCTTTCTCATTTCCTCCTTCCCCGCTACCTCCATTCCCCCTTCCTCACTTCCCCCTTCCTCACTTCCCCCTCTCCCTTTTGCCCTTCTCCTTATCCCGTTCTCCTGTTCCGGCTCCTTCTATTCATTCCCCTGTTTCCATTTCCATTTCCTCTTTCCATCCCCCTTCCTTTCTTCCCCCACAACCTCTCCCACCCTCTTTCCCACCTCCATACAACACATATTTCAAAAACCAAGCTATAAAACCGCATTGCATAAACTCTACAAAATTTAGTTATTGGTTGCTTACAGTGTTTCAGTTAGTGTCCCAGATACAGTTGAATCAATGCCCTGACCTAACCCTTGTTCTTCCGTCCTTTAGTTACCTTTGGTTCTTCATGGAGCCAATTTTGGCCAAAGCAGATAATTACAGCTTCCTCAAAAAACTCGTAGAAAATGTCAAAGAAACTAAAGATGCTCAAGAACCTGACAATGAAGAAGTAAACAAGGTAATGCACAATTATTTAATCATTTTGGGCCATCTTTCCTGAACTAGGGAAATTTCTTAACACAAATTTTCCACCTGAGCTGTAAAAGATACCTTCGTGTGAAAAAATACATTCGAATAAAAGGAAAACTGACAGATTATACCAAGGTAAATAAAAACCAAAGAATTAATAACAAACCAATAAAGGGTAAGTAAGTTTGGAGAAGGTTTAGACAGATAATATCGATGTTGGTGCTCAAAAGTAATCTTGCTAATTTCTTGTTTTGTTTTGTTTCATTTGTCTAATCTCGGTAACTGTTGTTGTTTGTTTGTTTCAGAATCTTTACACTGTTTGTGATCTGGCACTAGGACTTATCATAAACAAGGTACTGCTTTCGCCTTTGGCTATTATTCGCACTGGCAAGGCCATTCTACTGTAAAGTAGAATTACGACTTTTCAAACCTCCAAGGGAAACGAAAATTGGTTCAAGAAATTGAGAGTAAAATGACAGTGTTTGAATGAGGGAAGAGAAACTGACATTTGGTTCGAGTATAGAAGATTTGAGAAAGCTCGAGAAATCGGGATTCTACTGTAGTCTCTTTTAGCATTTACGTTCTGTTGACTTGTCACGCAAAAGTCTTTGATCATTCGTTGTTGGGTTCTATTGCGTGACAAACTAAGGGAACATGTTGCTCTGTTCTTGTACATGGAGCTGTGGTAATTCATCGTGACTGATCTTGTTAACATTTCCAATCCTTTAGGTTCATTCATTCGTTTTGAAAGAATTCCCAGGCAATCCTGTTTTACCTAAAAGGTTCTTTGTTCCTTCAGAGGTGAGAATTTGCTCGAGTTTTCCTTTTGCTGTAGCAACTATAGATTAAGGTGTAGTAAGGTTTTCTTGAACAAAAAACTCTTTACTGAAACGAACTCTCACAAAATAGCTTTAAAGAATGAACAAAAAATATATCTGTGATTGTTATATCTAGAAATTTTCCCCCAACATCACGCGCTCTTACTGGCTAATTCGAGGTCACATGACATCTAGCAATAAAAACTTTTCCCCGCCAAAAGTCTCTGAGCGGGCAACATTGCAAAATCTTTGACGTCAGATGGTAACATTGCAATGTTGCTCGCGAATGTTGACCGACAAGCGCCATTTATCTAAGTCTTCGTCGTGCTACCCCTCGGGAAACCAATTAATTTTGTTTCCCTCGAGTCTCAATGTTTCCCTCGGCGAATTGAGATTCTCAGGAAACAAAATTAACTGTTTCCCTCGGGAACAGTTAAGTGTATATTGCCGTTCATTGATGTTTTATTTGCTTTGTTGAAGTCTGTTTAGTTTTTTTTGTTTCTCAAACATGTATTAAATGCTATATGGGTACACAAACTATAACTGAGAAGCAAGTCTCTTCTTCTTTTAATTGTGTAATTTCATTTTTTAAGGGAGGTAGCCCCAACACTAAAAGTTATCTGCCAAAGGGATTTCAGTTTACTGCTGCAAAGGTAAGTCCAGCGGACAGCATGTTACAACTTTTATTTCAGCTTAGGCGAGCAAAAATAATTTACTGTTTTGATATGTCCATCGATTTGAATACTGATGGCGTTAAAATCTCAGATTTGTAATTACCAACCGTTGATAGCATTTAGCAGTAGACATCATTTGCATTTACATTATATTAAGTTGTCTTTTTTGCAATGTTCAAAATTACGTTCAAATAGAAAGAATCTCAAGTTATGTATCAGTAATAGAAATTCACCAAAGATGTAATGGAGCAGTTTTCAGCTGAGTGTCGTAAACTGCCAAAAACCAGAGTAATCACTCTGGCCAATCACAAAGGACACAGGTAATCCAGTGAGCCAATCAAAAATTGAAGCAAATACATGCAGCCGACACAAAGCGCGGGAAAGCGTGCGTGAGCGAGTCACAGTTGGGTTTGGTTTCACTTCTGATTGGTTAAGAAAGTGGTGTGAGTTTTTTAAACCAATCACTACGCATAGCAATGCAAAACCAAAGCAAATAGGAATTACTTTTGACACTCAAGTGAAAACTGCTCTAATAAATGAAAAAGAATCAAGGATGTAAAGATTGGGAAAGATTTCAACGGATTTAGAGAAAAAGACTCGAAAAATTAACAGTACATTTTTCGGTCAAGGTGAGTTACACATGACGAAGCTCCTTAAAAAAGAAACTTTAGAAAATGGATTTGTCAGTGATTTAAATTGTATATTAGGGACAGAAGAAAGGCGGAGCAGTGGAGTCAAAGTCAACACCTTTAAAAAAGTCATCAACAACTTCTGCCAAAAGTGATAAGAAATTACAAGGGAAAGCACCAAGCAAGTAAGAAAATATTAGAAAGCCACTGTTATCACATTTAGCTGGTTCAATGCTGATTAGTGTTTTTATAATAGTTTTTTGTAGCTATAATTCTGCACAATGCAATTCTTTTATCATACTCAGCCTCATCCAAAAATTGCTAATTAAGCAGAAACAATTCTCAGGTTATTAAAGCAGCCTTAGAATCCAAAAAGGAATCTATCTGTTGTGAAAAGAAAGTTTAAACTTGTTGCTGATGAGAAAGATTAGTCTCTTTACCTTCAGATCGTTTCATAAAAAATGTGGCAATCAATTCTCTTCTTATTTAATCATAGTTTACTAAGTAAAGAGTCATTGTTACAGTTTTAGTATGATACCCCCAAAACAGTGCTCGCTGAGCACTTGCAAGATACCAGGTCGCAGCCGCACGACATGTACACCAGTATTGTGACTATCAGTCGGAGAGGGCTGAAAGAAAAATTATATTTCCCCGGAGGGTTTGTACCGGCACTTACCTGGTGGGGAGATGTAGTTCTCCAAACCCCTCGTAGACTGATATGAGGAATACTGGTGTCCAAGCCATTGGAGCACAGTATCTTCCTTCCCCCCCCCCCACCCTGGTACTGCCAATCGATACGGCCTCACTCTCCACTACTGCGAGGAAGAGCGCATGCCATCCGCTTCTATTTCTTTATATTGTGGTATCCAGGCCGCGGCCGTGCGACATACGCTCACAATGTTTATATCTACCTAAGACTCAGGAGCATAGACACTGTTTGGTTAGGGCAACCAGACAAAATACGACTGCATGCAATCAACTAACATCCCATCCAGGGGGAGTAGCAGTACTCCTAGTCGCTTCCTACTGGATAAAACCGGAGATAGCGCTGGCTTGTTGAGCCTCTAGTTTCCAAAAAAGATTTACTTAACCTCTTATGAGTCCACATACGGAAAGCTAGGTGGCTTGTTGTCATGTAACCTGACGTAGCAAGGCCTTACTATATTCAGGTGAAAAGCTAGATTTGTTGTTTATTTTAGAACCTCAAAAACGCCCAAGAATACTTTCAAGGAAAAAGTAAAAGAGCTCCAGGCAGAAATGGAGGAATCTTCGTCAGAGACGCCAGAAAGTGGGTTTGCTAGTCCAGCTGATGAACAGCCATCTCCAAGGTGAGATAAATCAACAAAAAGATCCACTGAGTAACTCGGGACTTCTTGCAAACGTAAATGACTGTTAGAGTACAGTATTGAGAAGTTTTTGGAAAAAAATTTTTTTTTTTTTTTTTTTTGCTTTGTACATACCGTAAAATTTGACTGTAAGCCCTCCCCACGGCCACATAAAAAATAAGTCGCCAATCTCAGACGGAATAATTAGGTTGAGGTCTTGTATGCACCTCTGAGCCAGCATTCCTTCCAAATATAAGCCCAGACAGTTTCGAAACGCAGAATTCTTTTGATGATACCATCTGTCCCCTCCCTCTTGACTTTATCATAACGTCATACACTAATAACGAGACCTTAGGGTCAATAAAGCGTTCATTGTCTATAAAAATGACGGCAAGCTAGCGAAAACAAAGTTTATTGTCAGCTTGGAGCCTTCGTAAGAGTTAACCAGGGATTGCGTGTGTGATGATCAAAACTAAATTTGAGTTTCTTAAAAACTGGAAACAAAAAATAGAAAACGAGTAAAAGAAAGGGGACACTGGTATATTGTGGTTGTCCAAAGGTAAATTATCTATGCCCGCGCTAGCGCTACAAATACGTCAACAGCCCGCACTTGTTCTATGTTTTTATGGAGTTGCACACTCGAATCTCCCGGTGTGACCACCTCCCGTAAGTGACCACCTGTCAAAAATGTTCCCAGTTGAATCACTATTGCCTGAACCTCTCGCAAGTGAGTAGTAACCGCTACCATCATCGACAAAGAAATTCTTAACATCAATCGTAAAATTATTTTTGGAAGCTGGGGATGCCCACGGTCAATGAACACAACAGGAGACTGGTAAGAAGCGGACTGCTGAGGAAATAGCCCCTCGCCGGGTTGGTTGAACAGTGAGGATCGAATTGAAATGCACCTATCACAGCTGACTCTCGTGATTCAATCGGTGACGACCTCAACGCCTGATAAAGACTGGCAGTAAAGAGTCGAAACGACGCGATCTTCGTCCCGATTGACTACATCGTGGGGCGAACGAGAATAAACTACTTGTTGCAACTTGTTTCGAAGTTGCTGAAGAAAAACAAATGGTCATGGAACGATCTGCCTTTCGCTTTCGAGTTCCCAAAGGTTATCCTCAACGCGAAAGACAAACAAAACATGTTGAACTCTTCTAGTGATGTTCGCTCATAAAAAAGATGTTCGCACATAAAACACTAAAATGGCTGCTTTTTCAGTTGCGCGTTAACTCGCCAGAGGATAAATCGTGGTTTTACCAGTAAACGAGTTGCGTGACCTATCATTTTTTTTCTGAAAATGAATACAGGCCAATTTCTGCTGCAGAAAAATAAATTATCGCCAGAAACGTGAATTTAGCCAGTACTCCTGAAAAGATAATTGTGACCATGGGAACGTTGCATGCTTAGAACGAATTGAACGATTAAAATTGTTTACCTCTGTCATAAAAGATGAAATTATTCCTTTGCATTAATGCGCCACATTTATTATTATATTTCACGCATTCTCTTTCTCCCTATTTTTTCTGATCCTGTGAAACGAAAAGTGAGAGCCTCTAACAAAATCGTTTCTGGAAGCTGATATTGTAAGGAATTATGTGATATAAACAAGGTCCTCCTGCTCCTAAACGAATACCGGGATCCCCTTCAGTTTTATTTCGAAATTTAGACAAAGATTGAATAAAAATCTATTGTAAGTTCTATTTCGATGGAATGAACTTGTATTAAAATCCAAACCTCACCATGGTGTCGAGGCACATTATATTGAATTCAGAAAATGTATACAGAGTGAAATCGTCTGAATGTCAGGCACCAACAAGTCTACTGCTCTATTGTCAACCAGGTGAACACACCTAAATAAATTCTCATACTCCTGGGTTCAGCCAGCTAATCATATTTATATTGAGTGAAGAATAGCTCTTATCGAAGTTGAGCACGCCACCCAAACGATCCAGCGGTATTTTTGTGAGTAAACATCAAAGCGAGGCATCGGGTCAACACGATCAGAGGAATGGTGAGAAAGCGAGGGAAAACTATACAGTCCAAGAACTACCCGAAGCGGCCTTTTCCGCTGAGGAGAAGTCAGTATGAGTGGAAATGTCCAAAGAAAATACAAAGAAAGAAAAGAACGGGAGGAAGATGTAGTGCGGACCGAAGCGAAGGCCGATATCCAAAGGTAAGCAGAAAAGATGATTTTTTGTCACTATAAGCAGAAATATCAAGCAACATACTGCCGCACAGGAGATGTGGCCGAGTGGAGGCGACCGTGATCCCTGACAATGTCGGGAAGAAAAAAGAAGAAAAAGAAGCCAAAAAGAAAAGAGAGCAGAGGTGAAGGCGACGGAGACAATGACGAAAGAAAAAACGTAATATACGTAAAACTTAGTGTAATAAGGTGAGCAGAAGGAAAAGAGCGCCGTGCCACGGGCACACAGCCGCTCAGAGAAAGAGAAGAGGCGAGGGGCAGAGCAAAAGCAGACGCAGAAGAAAAGAGAGACAAAAAGAGGCCAAGGAAAAAAGCGAGCCAGGAGAGGAGAAGGACAAAGCCAGAGAAAAATTTTTTTTAAATAAAAAGAAAAAAAAAAAAGCAGGGGAGAAAGTTCCGCAATAGAGTGATCTTCTGTAACTAGTGAAGAGGTCCCGGACAGACGATTAAAAGGCCCAAACAGAAAGTTGAGCTGGTGGTAGAAAAAGAGGCCAGAAATAAGACCCGCCAGGAGGTGAGCCGCCCCCAGAAGAAGAAGGAGTGGTTTTCCGCTTTTCTGCACTTCGAGTCCAGCTCTTTTTTTTTCAGTTGCGATGTTTATATTCCTTTTACAGTTTGAAAATCATATAGTACCATGAAAAATTACGGTGGGGCTTTCTTTGTTTTCTTGTTAATGTTGCGCAGCGGGCCCCTGGTCGAAGAAAAAAAAATTCGGTACGGAACGTTAACGAATTTTTGTCCTCCCACTGTTTAATAAAGATAAGCGCACAAAAAAGAGCGAGTCGCGAGACAGAGCGCAGATGACACGGGGAAGCAATAGTCTTGCAGTCCGTTTGGAACTTCGATTCCAAGTACGCTTCACCATGGAAAAGAACTAAAAAGCCGGAAAATTTGTTGTCGAACTACCTACTATTTCCCTCTCTGTTTCCTTGTATTTGTAGCGAGCTAGACCCGATAGCCTCGTTTTGGCGTAGCTCACCAGAAACCGTGATTTCGCGTGCCACTTCGATAAGAGCGACGAGCGTGGGAAGAAGTCCCCGACGGGAATCGAACCCATGGCCTCCCAGATAGGTGGGCGCTACCAACTGCGCACGAGAGACGTGAGCTAGATACTAGAGTGACCGCGCGAGGACAGAATAATATCCAGTTGGTTAGAGCGCCCAACCGGTATTGGGAGGCAGGGCGACCGGAGATTTTTTTCCCGGAAAATTTCTTCACTTTATCACCGAGCTTAAATTTACATCTTTATTATTTACTACATATTTATATTGTTTTTGCTTTCCAAGAAGTAACCGTTCGGTATTTGATGCAGCTTTGGATAATTTTTAAAAACCTTTCCAAGTAAGTAAACGTACAACTGATGGGCTGCAGCACACACTTTGGTCATAAAATATGCGGCTTGTCATATAATTCCACAGGCAGTTTTCAATAAGACTATAACTTGACACACAGTGACAGTTCTTAGACGTTGGTATTATTCAGCGTTATGAAGCCGACGTAAATTCAGGTCACGAAGCTGTGGTGATGCTGGATACATCAGTCATTAAAACTACCAGTATCCATATTGCTGAATAATGGCTTTAACGAACTTTTCAGGAGGAGAACATCATACTGAAACATTTCAACAACTGCACTGCTCGGCCAGTTTGACAGAAGAAATACACGAACAGTTGATATATCTTTCAGCATTTAACATTTTTCTATCCATTACTGCAGTTCTTGGCAATACGCTGATCCTAGTTGCCCTTCGCAAGGAGTCTTCCCTTCATCCGCCGTCCAAACTCTTGTTCAGCTGTTTGGCTACAACTGATCTCTGCGTTGGTCTTTTTTCAGAACCCCTCGCCGTTACTCGTTGGATTTCTGTTGTTAATGAAGATTGGACTCTTTGTCGGTACGCTTTTGCTGCATTTCTTATTGCAGGCTACACTTTGTGTTCAGTATCGTTGCTTACAGTGACTGCAATAAGCGTGGACAGACTTCTCGCTCTGTTGTTGGGGCTGAGATACAGACAAGTTGTAACTCTGAAGCGAACATTTGGGATTGTAGTGAGCTTTTGGGTAATGTCAATTGCGTCTGCAACATTGTACCTAAGCGACCATCACCTAATACCCCTTTGCTACGGCTATATAGTTATACCATTATGCGTAGTAACCTCAATCGTCTCGTACTCCAAGATTTTTCTCACACTCCGTCATCACCAAACGCAAGTACAAGACCACAGTATTCAACAAGAACATCCAAGCCAAGCAATTCCACTGAACATAGCGCGATACAGAAAGGCAGTGTCCAGTGCACTGTGGGTGCAGCTGACATTAGTGGCTTGTTATCTGCCATTTGGTATAGTTTCAACTACACATGCTAATAGTAAGTTATCCTCATCTGATTTTCTCGCTGGGGCATTTACAGTGACTTTAGTTTACTTTAACTCATCGTTAAACCCATTTCTTTACTGCTGGAAGATCAGCGAAGTAAGACAAGCAGTAAAGCAGACAATTAGAGAAGCACTTTGTTGTTTTACGAATTAGTTCATTGTCGAGTTATTTATGTGTTATCGGCCATACAAAGTAAACTTAAATAGATTAAGATAGCGAGGAAGGATATTTCTTTGGGTTGAAATTGTTAACTCAGTTTCCCTCACAGGAGCTAGAGAAAACTGTGTTGCCTTGAAATACTCTTATGAGAAAGGTTGATAACGGGAAAGTTGTTTGCTTGGAAGCCACCAGGCAATATTATAAGTTTACGATGTCTCGGGAATGATATATCACAACACTGGGCCATAATACAACGCATCGCACAACCTTTGCGTTTAAAGCAGATAAAAATATTTTGTAATTAAAGTCTCTGTTATGTGCTAGAAAAATTATAAATCTTTGTTTATGCTATTCAAATCCTGAGTAAACAGGAAGTCTTTAAATTATTTAAGTAAAATTATCACCTGCTGTTTTAAACGACATATGTCTATTAAAGCCCTTTATTAATAACCTAAAAAGAACTTTCAAGAGCTTTAATAAAATTTTAGTTGCTGTATCGCCACATTTAATAACATATTGTGGATGGTGTCTCCTCTATTATTTAAATTACATCTCATAACTGATTCAGAAGGAATAAGATTCCTAATTCATATGTTGTAGCCAAGTCCTTTTAAGTTCTTAGGCATCATTTTGTAGCGTCACCAATTGAAAGTAAATACTGTTTCTTAATAGTAGGAAAGTTCGTGCAAACCGTGGTATTTATGCCTTGGGCGATCTTCTCCCGCCCAGAAGGAAATAAAAAACTTGTTAATAAATAAAACAGTCCGTAGAAAAGTTTGTTTGTAACCAGAGCCATCTATTTGATGAATATTTTCTGAATAATTTATTGCTGGCGAGCCTTTCCGAGGCAGCAGACTATTCTCCCAGTCAGTCCTTTGCGTGTTTTCTGCGTTACAGCGAACGTTTTCTGTGTTTTAGCGTATCAGCAGAGAAGTTCGAAAATTTTCAGGATATCAACCCCCCCCCCCTCGCAAAAAAACGCCCAGCCTCCTCCCCTTCCCCCCCCCCCCTCAAAAAAAATGTTATCACTACAGTACATACGTAACTTCAGCGGAAAATTCATCCAGACGCGACGAGGTCAGTGCACATGAGGTAAGTATTGTGTCTCAAAATGCACCAGATTGCACCTCAGTACATATTCATTTCAAAAAATTTCCGGGGGCATACCAGCGGACTTCCCTAGGAAGTTTGTGACCGTCGGCCGCTTGGGACTTCTCCCCCAAACGATAATTTCTAGATAGAACCCTCCAGGGTATTTTCTTTTAAAGTTATTTAGCGTGCTTTATAAAAGCTAAAATCTAGAATATACAGTGAACATATGTATAAAGACAGTTAGTGCTTTTCATTTACAACTTCCGCCATTTCGGAGAGCAAGCTACTCGCTGGGACATCCACAAGAAAGCGACTTCAACCAGTCAAGCTTGACTTTTGTTTGTTTGTTTGTTTGTTTGTTGGATGTCCCAGTGCGGATTTTGTGCCATGACACCGTTAGCTGCAGAGTGCCCAACTCTAGTACTTACTGAGACACTCTGAAATAACATTCTCCTGATTTGCTGTGACGAAAGGGTAACACTCGAAACGTCAATTTTTGTAAAATATCTAAAACGCCAAAGGGGCGTTGGCTCCTTTAATTAAATGTCACAAACTTGACTGTCAGCATTACTACAAAACAGTCCCCAATAGTCCATTTGGCAGATACAGCAGCCATATTGGGTTTGCCCCCAGGGCATCCTATAATGTGTATTGATATGATTTATTCTTTTATTGTGATAATTCTGCAATTACCATCATAAAAACTATATTACATATTATAGCATGCCCTGGGGGCAGAATCAACATGGCCACTGTATCTGCGAAATGGACTATATAACCTTCTACGCAGACGTTCTTTTAGCTCGTCTGACGAGCCAAAAGAACGTCACGTCACGCAATCAGAACGTCTGTATAGGAGGCTTTTTCCAATACCATATTCTTACAATCATAATGATCAAACTCAGACTCCACTGTTACTCTGCAAATAGAGCAGCTTTGACGTTGACGTTCGCAAGTAATTATGAGTTCATTAAAACTTGCTTTACTTTTCTTTAGAAAAAGAGGGAGATCAGCAGCTAACTCATCCGAGAAATCTGCTTCAAAGAAATCAAGAAAGGAGTCACCTGAAAAGAATGCCAAATCAGAAAAGAAAACATCAACCAAGGAACTGAACTCATCAAATAAACGCAAAGAATCTCAGCCAAAAAAGGCTCCATCGCCTTCGAAAAGTCCTCAGCGACGCTCGCCTTTCGTGTCCGTGGAAAAATTAACTTCGGCTACCAAGCCATCGTCAAGGTGTGTGTTCGTCTTTCTGTTGATTTTCGTGCCATTTTTCTCGCGATTTTTTTTTTTTGTAAGGGAAAGGTATTATAGACTAGTATTACAGTGGTGGTGTTGGAGTGACAATTAAGGGACGTGTATTTATATATGTACGTTCTGTCGCGTCTTTAATACTGCGGTATGGGGTGAGGCTTAAATTTAAATACAACCCTACTAAATTGGCACTTGCCTTTATGGTTTTTTTTTAATTTTAGTTATATTTATTTAGTAAAGTGACAAGGCTTGTACTGATTGTTTTAACTTAACTCAAAAATCCTTCCCGCCATGGGTTGATATTTACATTGAACTCTTGAAACTATTTTTAAGCCCTTTTTGTCTCGTGTCGCTGACGACAGACGACACGAGATGTCGGGGATTTCCCGCCAGCCATGTGTGAGGCCGCGATTCCCGCCACACATGTTTGTGATCGGATGCCGCCGGAACACAAAGAATATAACGCTAACGCGGAGTAGAGAGAGAAGGGAGTAAAAAACAGGCACGAAAAAGAATGACGTTGTAGCGAGTCCAACAGGAAAAAAACAGAAGCCCACCCGGAGAGACGCCGACCAGAGGGCTAGTCAGAGAGAAAGGGAAAAGGAAAACGAGGAGGGAATGCCTGCCACCCGAGAGCGGATGTGTGCGTGGGGGAGGCGCGGGGGAGGAGGGGGGGGGGGGGGGGGGAGAGCGCGGGAGGTGGGGGAAGGAGGGCGGGGGGGGGGGAGGAGGAGGAGGGGTGTGGAGAGACGGAAGGAAAACCAAAAAGTGAAGAGACTAAGCCCAGAGGGCTTTTGTTCTACTTTAGGGA
Source organism: Oculina patagonica (assembly GCF_052425735.1). Taxonomy (NCBI): domain Eukaryota; kingdom Metazoa; phylum Cnidaria; class Anthozoa; order Scleractinia; family Oculinidae; genus Oculina; species Oculina patagonica. The sequence continues at coordinate 22,876,650 of NC_135762.1, forward strand.
TTGATTTGTATTTTATATCAAGTGTGTCCAGAAAGTCTTGCCATTTCTAAACATGTTAGACCAGTGCATGAGCATGGCGACGCAGTGTTCTTACGTGTACAAATATGTTTTCAAACGCTAACTTTCTTCAGATAACCCCATCTACATGAAATAAAAACACTCGATAATAACTAAAATCAGTTCAGTGTTATTTTCGAAATTATAAGTAGCATCACACAAACTATACGTGGTAGCCTTCCTTTGTTGGCCCTGAAGTGGCATATGTTTTCATAGCAATTGTGTAACGTTTTTATTTATTTATTTTTCTTTTACTTACAGTCCCCGAAAAGCACGAGCAACTAGAAGACTTGGCTCTGAATTAGACACTTTGCCAGAAGATGAGCCCACGCCGGACAGCGGTACCTCCAGTTTAGAATCGCCCAAAAAACCTCTCAGTACAAGGTAAATATATGGAGGATTCAGTTGTCAATTATTTTCAAATGATTTGTGTTAATATTATTTGTTTACCTCTTCCTATGTACAGACAAATATCACACCAGAGTCCCAAAACAAAATCAGGAAACCAAGTCAACGGAATAGTAAGTATCGTTTTGTGTCAGATGTGAAACTTAATCACTTTCATTATGTTTTACTTGTATTGCTCTTTTGTTTTTTGACTTGTATAGCGTCAAAATGTTCTTTTACCAAACTTTTTTCAAGTTGCAGCGCAGCTATTTATTGTTTTAATCAAAGGTTACTATCAACACTCTCCTTTGAACTACCAGGCCTGGTTTCAGGTGTGAATATACTGCATTAAAAAACAAAACAAAATAAAAACAAAAGATTCAGTGGTCCTATAAGAGTCCCTTTTCTCCTGACATTGGATCAGTTGTTCTTTGGTAATAAAGTGTTGTGTTTATATTTGCAGGCGGACAAAAGTCCCAGTAAACTAAAAAGAAAGGTTGGTGACATGCCCGAGAATTTTTTAGGTCAAAATCGTGTTTGTACGTTGTTTCAATGGCAATTCCGAATTCTTCTTATGGAGGTGTGGAGTGGGGACTTTAGGGGGTGGTCCGAGGCGCGAGGCGCCCTGTCACGCTGGGCCGTCGCCCCGGAGTTACCCTGATTCATGTCTCAGTGGAGCCGACGCACCGAGAGGAAGTGCGACAATAAACAATATTTTTTTTTTTTTTATTTTTATTCTTAATGCTGACAGTGGTCTCTTGATTTTGTAGAAAGATACTGCGGAATCAAAACCTAGTCCAGTGAAAAAGAGCAAAGTGTCGGATTCTTCGCCAACGAAACGTAAAGAGCCAGCATTAGTTGTAAGTATTTCCCATAACACTATGTCAACAAGTAAATTCTCTTTACTGGTCTCCATACATTTCATATGAAAGTAGGTGTGAGAATTTGATGTTTTATAAAAAAAAGCATACATACATTATTGTATACCTCCCCTAGGGGGCTCTTCCGCCATGCGAAAATTAAAAAAAATAAGGCTACAGAAAAAAATTAAAAAAATGAAATTCGCGCTGGGTTGTTTTGGACCTCCCTGAAAACCACGTCACGAGACGGGAGCCTCCTCTTGAAAAATTATTATTTTTTATTTAAAGTGTACAAACAAGTACAATACTATTATATAATTATATTTACAAATTAAAAAGATATTTAAAGATGTATTCTCCCAAGTCACCTTACTTAAGGCAGTTTTTATTTTGGTGAAATAGCGTTCAAAAAATCACCGTTGTTTGCTTTTTGTTTTGTTTATTTTTTGTTGTTTGCTTATTGTTAGTTAATTGCTCTTGTTGGCTCGTTCTTGCACGATATTTGCTTGCTTGGCTTGCTGATGTTGTTGTTTTTGTTCAATGTTATATCCTAGTTGTTGTTGTTGTTGTTGTTGTTGTCTTCTTGCCGTTGTTTTTGCTCATAGTCTTTGCCCCATGCTTAAGACCGAAGTTCAGGGTTCGTTTTGTTTGTTTGTTTTTTGTGCTCTATTGTATTTCAAGAACCTTGTAAATATTAGAGTCAGCAGTTTCGAAATGACCCTTCTTATTCTGTTTAAGGTGAAAAGAAAAGTCAGCAAGAGAAGATAAACTCTGTGAGCAAGCATGAACAATCCATTGTACATAGACACCACTTCTTGGTTCTTCATGTTCGTCTCTGTGCCACTGATATTCCTGCTGTACATCTGTTGGCGCTACTTCAAATTGGCGCTCCAAGTGAATTCTATCGCGTTACATGTTAGAGAAGAGAAGAATTTTAACTAGCATTTCTCTCGACGTTGTTCATATTCGATTCTTGTCAGTCCTCTTTGGCTCAAGTTAGACCGTTGTCGTTGTCAGCGGCGTTGCTACGCAACACAACTTTCACAAATCGAGGTGATGTGAAGATTGCGAAGCTGTCTTCGGGACGAATTCGTACTGAGCTTTCATTGGTCTGCTGGAGTCGGAAATCCGTTCGGGTGCTTCAACTGTTGTTGACAATGTGACGTATTGGAGCGGTCAAAAGACTAGTACCCAGGAAAACAAAGAGCTTTTGAAATATTTCTGAACTAAACTTCAGCCAATTCGTGTTGTAGTATAAGAGGGCGGAGAACAACGGGGATACACATGAGAAAGAGGAACGGGAATACCGGGGTACAGGGCTGAGGAGCGGGGTTACAGGGGAAAGGGGAATAAGATTACAGGGGTTGCGGGAATAGGGTTACAAGGGGAGGGGACAATGGGGGTTACTGGAGAGAAGAAAGTGGGAATGCGGAGAGGAAGGGGGAAAGGAGTGAAGGAGACTGAACTGAAGTTTTCACTCTTGTGAGTAGGTTTTAGTTTTACATTACTGCTATTGTTGAATCTCTCAATTTCACATGAGTTCCCACACCCTCCAATCGTTTTAGGGCTTCCCAAGTGCTTGCGTACTTAATTTACATATGGCGGGCTTTTAAAGTATTTGATGCGAGGCATTCCCGTCTTATAGCAAACTAGCATTTCACTTTCTCACCAGCTAGCCAGTTAGCTGAAGCTTGAAGAACATTTTATAGTTATCGTTAGTATAATAATGTAATTAGATTGTGCTTTATTTAAGAGTGTAGGCTTGTTGAAAAGAAATTACTTTTTGTCCGTTTAGGGGGCTAGGACTCCAAATGCGAGAGGAAAAGATGCTTGCAGAATCGAGTGATGAATTGTTACCATAACAGAAAAGGAGGCTTTCTCCTCATAACATAAAGTATGTTCTTCACTCTGTAAACTAAACAAGTAATAGTACTTGGAGTGAGTGAAGTATAATTCAGAGCTTTATCGAGAGAGTAATACCCAGAGGATTTTTCTTCGCTGGCGGCCGAATTGCGGAATACTTTGCTTCGGCGGCCGCGCGGGTCACAAAGACTTGACCGAAACCGGAAACCGCGCATGAAAGCCCCTGGCACCCAGAGTAAGAGAGTAATGTTCAAAATTTAAAACTACGAATCGATTCTCCCAAGGTGTGAGCTAGCCCCCATAACGAGAAGCCAAAAGTAGCCGTTCAAACTTAGAGAGATTTTATGCTTACACAGTTCCACTACCTTAGATTTGGCTTAGTTTTAGTGTGAACTAGATTTTACCTTGAATGTCCGATATTATTCTTTTATTCTTACTCATATTTATGCAGTTTGTCCATTATTACTGAATTACATGCAACATAATTTGATTATTAATAAACGAACTCTTACGAACACTGTGTTTTTGTCGAGCACCGTGCACACGCGACCATAAACGGGGACAACGCTTCGAGAATACTGGCTTTCAAAACCAGCAAAAAGCGCTAATGAGCCCATACATTCGTTGTCAAATTAACAATTAGACGGCAACTATCGGCTGATAGTTGCTGACTCATTGCCCGACTCATAATTTCAGTCAGTTGTAAACGGCGTTTATTATGATTTGAAATTATCCAAAGTAAAATCGTATAGGTAGTGGAAAACTAAACAGATAGATTGTTTATCAATTATAAAAGACAAGGATTATCTAAAAAAAAAAATCTTTCCCATACCGGGAGTCGAACCCGGGCCGCCTGGGTGAAAACCAGAAATCCTAACCGCTAGACCATATGGGATTTGACTGTCCAGGAAGTGAAAAAAAGTCATGTTTTTTTCATTTCGGCGGACAGGTAGCCTACGCAAAAGTCGAAGTATATGGGCTTGTGTGGGGAGAAAGGGTTATATTCTTAAACATAAAATTGTGAGCGAGTTTTGAATGAAAATAATTTATTTCGCTTTACTTTTCTTTATAGGTTTACAAGTCGTTTTTTTATGGCTATTTCTAGCGGTTTGGCTAGAAATAGATCACTTACCTAATGTTGATTGTGTGTTATTGTGAGATTTGGTGGGGTTTTGGGACGAAGGGGACGTCAGCGGCAGGTGAGAAATTAATCGTCCCAAAACCCCACCAAATCTCACAATAACACACAATCAACATTAGGTAAGTGATCTTTAAGCTTTATTTATCTGGCTTACAGTTTATGGTAATTTAGGAACAAAGGATCTCAAATTCAGCGATTTATGGAGCATTTTTCGATCGTTTGAGTCGAACCGAGAACGATCGTTGCAAATTATAAACGAAGCCATCGCTTGGTCTGCCTGTGGTTCTACTGTATTTTGACTGTTGCATAAAACTTCATACCGGTAGTACCCGACGCCGAAGTTGGAGCTTGGGTGAACTGTGCGAATCTGCGGAGAGGACGTGGATTGTGATTGTGCTTACATGTTCATAGTATTGAAAAGAACACAGTTTTTATAAGCAATATTTGTATTTCTATATTTATCTTTTTTGAGCAAAAAAAATAAGAAAAGGAACAAATTTCGCGTCGTGTTTTTTTTATGACATTTTATTTTTTTTTTTTTGTTTTTTTTTTTTTTTTTTTTTTTTGTTTTTTTTGTGTTTTTATTTTTTTAAAATTTTTTTTTTTTAAATTTTTTTTTTTTTCCTTTTTTTTTTTACAAAAAAAAAAAAACACTTTTCTCCACTATATATACCCCCCTATCCCTCACAAAAATCCCTCCGCGATCTTTTTAACGGAGCGGGAAGGCTGAATACAGGCTATAAAGGACAGGGCGAAGAAAAGAAACCGGCGAGCGAAGCGAGCCGAGGGGGGCCTGGGAGAGAGAGAAGGCACGCTCAGCGGCGCTTAGATCCGCCTTGCCGATTTCTTTTTATACGCTCGCGCCCTGCTCCACTTTGGAGCCTGTTCGCAGGGTATGTCGTTCTCATGTGCACAGGAGTAAATCGGACTCGTGTGGACGAAAAAAATTGAATGCGTTCGTAGAAGTAATCATTACGTAACGTATTTTAGTTGTCAGTCGCGATTGTAAATTTAACGTTTTAAAATATTATCCATATTCGAAAGGGGAAATAAACAAAAAAGATACGTAAGGAGGTATAAAAAAAGAAAAAAAGGCCTTTCTATCGAAAAAAAAAAGAAAAAAAAAAATTAGTCTTTCCCATACCGGGAGTCGAACCCGGGCCGCCTGGGTGAAAACCAGGAATCCTAACCGCTAGACCATATGGGATTTGACTGTCAGTGGAGGGGAAAAAATTTGTGTCTTTTCATTTCGACGGATATTGTCTCCCGCACCGTCTCCGGTACAAAAGTCAAAACAGATGTCTCCTCATACACGCGCGCACTCCCTTCGTTAATTTAAAAGTAGGTGTGTGTTGTTGTTTTTTTTTTGTTAAAAATTGCTCCCTTCCCCTCTGTTCTGCAGGCTAGTATAGAGTTGTTAGTTGACTCGTACTCGATCAATCACGAGTTTATACCCCAAAATCTCTTTACAGCCGTCGAGACGTTCCCCTAGGTGTATAGAATTACCTCAGATCTTAGCTGGGTAACCCCAGGGTTCAAGGCTGTCTCGCTTGCTTGTAAACATGTCAGGGGAAAAAAGAAAAAGTAAAAAAGGTCCTCTAGTTAGCGAATTTAGCTGGTGCTGTAACTGATAAAAAATTTACAAAATGCACTGAATGGAGCTTCGTTTAGCGAGACACCCGCTTCTCAGCTTGAAATAGTTTAACAGGCTGAAAAACAAACAAACAGTACTTTGCAGAATTACTTGTTTCTGACCTGTTTTAATGAAAGTACTTAAACCGGTAATAAAAAAAGCAAACGTTGCTTATTATAACCTCTGGATTTTTCTCCTTGCAAACAATTCAACGCCAACATTTACCGGGTGTCAGTGAAATCTGCTCTTCTGGCTTAACAGCGGCCTTGACAAATTAGGGTTTCTGAAAGCAAATTAAGCTTGGAAATTTAGCTGGGAAGATTTTGCGGTTATTTGAACTTTTTCTGAGAAAGAGCCGTTTAAAATAAGATCGAAATGAGTCAAAACCGTTCAGGCTCTACTTTGCTAGTAGACCAGGTCAAGCAGAGAAGGGCATCACGCTCAAAGCCTCATCTTCCAATTTTTCAAAGGTTTTCCTTTAGCGTTGGACACGTTTTAAACGATGCCGTAGTTGGAGCGTGGGTATCCTATATGCTGATTTTCCAAACGAAAGTTCTTGGGATCTCAAACAGGACAGCTGGCTTCCTATGGATCGTATCGAGTTCTGTAGATTCTGTGCTGTGCATTGTAGTGGGTTACGTCTGCGACAATTACAGATTCCCGTTTCTTGCAAAATATTACGGTAAGCGCAAGAGTTTTCACTTGCTCGGGACCGTTCTCGTTGCGGGATTTTTCCCGTTTCTTATGATGCCGTGCTTCGTTTGCGGAGAGGACTCTTCCGAGTGGATATTGGGAATTTATTACGCCACCATCATGATTATTCACAACATTGGGTGGGCTTTATCACAAGTCACTCATTTGGCGCTAATACCAGAGATCGCAAAGCGACCCAGCGAGATGGTGGAACTCCATGCCCTACGGTGAGTACGAAAATGTTTTTATTTATCCTGTAATCGATGTTTTACGCGAGAAGATTTCTTAGCATATAGGAAAGGCGCTTTTAGTCTAAGAGAGAGAGAGAGAGAGAGAGAGAGAGAGGAAAAAAAAAACAATTTTTATCCCGCTAAAGTTGTTAACGAAATTTGACAAGATTTTGCAAAGAAAACCCACTTTCACTATTCATTCTGGAAAACTGTTTTCTTGAAAGCGAAAAAAGTAAAATCTAAAATTAGTTACCAAATCATTTGTTTTTAAAATTCACGGAGCAAAGTTTTGTTTCTGTTTTTTGAAGGCTAAGGAATTCTGAGCCGATTTTAAGAGCACTACATCAACTCAAAATGTAAAAAACCAAGTTAAACAAAAGAAACGACAGCTACTGTTGAACTTTGGTCGTCTCATTACATAATCTACTGGGGACATTATTGAGCTTAACTCCAGCTTTGCGACAAATATATTAAGTTTCTGTTTTCGAAGCAAAGCCAAGAAATTAATGACACTTCAAAACAGAACTTGATAGAAACGAGTTTTAACAATGGAAACCTTATCAAAACACCTCACACGTGTGCAAACACGTGATCAGTAAATATCCTTTGCGAGTTCTGAGAAAGCGATAAGCTAATTATTTAACGGGACAAAAACACTTAGCGACCGGCTGACCCCAACATGCAAAGATTTGAAACATTTCCGAAATAGGCGACCTCAACTGCGCAGAAAAACACCCGGTACGCTTTTCACCGACCATAGCCAGGCTGAACATGCAAGCTCCAAAAAATATAGTCGGCGAAAAGAAAATTCAAACAGGCTTTTGCAACACGACTTTGCGATGAAGAGTAAGGGACGGACCATTTTTTTTTTGGAGGGGGGTGGGGTCAAAAATATTTTAAAAAAATTGTTTCTAGGGCCTAGAAAGACAAAACGAATTGTTCGCAAACATGATATGTACAACAAAACAATACCAACCATGGGAGAAGTTGGAAAGGATTTTTTTGTCCCTAGTGGATTAAAATGGTTTTATCAAGGACGCCAAAATTTGTTCTGAAAAAAAAAATATATATACGGGTGACACAAAAGAAAACAAAATAAAATAGAAATATAATACAAGGATTGTGATCCGCTATGTTGTCAAACCGGGTGGTGCATGCTTTAACCAATCAGAGCTAACCTTTCATAAGCACAATTATGTAAAACAAAACATAGTGACCGTGAACTTGGTTAACACCGGCGTTTATCCACTGAAACTCGTTCAGTTGAATTCCTACGGAAAAGCAACATGAAAAAATTATGGCCTGTTTACAAAAAAAGACTACGTACATCACCGGAATTCGCAACTTGAATAAATGTTATTTGTCTTTCTTCCGCCGTAGTAACCGCATCCTTGTTCATTTTTGGTCTGTTAAAGGAACTGTATCACGGATTTTAGCCAAATTTAGGCATAGGAAATGGCCACCAAATTCGGTGAAATATAAAAATAATTGCTCAAAACAGTGAAGGAACATTTTAATAACACAGCAAAATTAAAAGACGTTACGGATGGCCAAAAGTGAAGAAGATTGAAATGGATTGCGATATGGGATTTTGAAATACTGTTGGGCTGAACAGTTTTCAAAGTTAATCTCGTTTGCTTGTAATTTTGAATTATAACGCCCGTGAGACACATTTGGTTGTTACAAAACTATGGTTTTGTCATTTAGATCCACAGACATAATTTCTTTGCAAACATTAAGTTTCATAGCGAGTATTTGGCAAAACTTCAGTAATAAAATAAACTTAACTCTGCCGTGAAACAGTCCCTTAAATACTCCTTCGGTGTTTTTCGACCTGGGAATACCATTATTTTGAAACTCCTTCAAATTTGAAAGTGATTTTGCAAATCAGAAAAAAAAATATCGTGACACCGACTCCTTTAAACGGAAATAACGGAATGAACTGTATGTGTCTTTACGCCGGGTAAACGATATTTTAACCTACAATGTTTTAACGGAAATCCGAGGTTGCAAGCTATTATTAAAAAGAATGTTCTTCGAGCTGTTAACACCCATATCACGCTGTGATATTTATAGCGTTTTGTAGTTTTTGGCAGCTTTACAGTATAGTACAGGATAGTACTGTACATCACTTTATACCATGCCATAGAAAATACAGCCAATCAGAATACAGGAAAGCCGTTGTATATTCGACGGTATTCAACCCAACCTTCCCATAGTGCGCTGCGACTGTATCTCGATTTGTACGCGTATTTTCTATAGCATGGTATAAAATAGTTACACCCGTGGGGATATCCCATTGTCACTTGTTTTTCTTGCATACACACCGCCTAAGGCTCGGTGTAACCGAGAAATACGGACCGGGGATATTCCATAGTATACCACTCGAAAGCGTTGCATAACTAGTCTTTATCTCACTCGCTGTGGTACAAGTAAAACCGGGTTCAAAGTAATGAGGGATTAAAATTGTTTAAAACTTGTTTAAAAACGGATGCGGTTTTTAATTGTGGCCAGATAAATAATATTCCAGCTGGGAATTTACTTGTATACCTTGCGTTGTAGAATTGGTGTGCTGACGTGTTTAGCACTGGGTTAATAAATTCTGTATCAATTCAAAATGGTCAAAAATGAATATTCTAGAGAAATATCTTTAATGACTTTTATGGACGGCGCAAAGCCACGCAATGTAAGTTTTTAAGTACTAATATCAACGTAATATAAATTGTATAGCTCAATCTGAACAGAATGTTTTTCTTTCATTCTCTGTTAGATCCGGTTTTACATTTCTCAGTGGCATCTTCATGTATGCCATCACGTGGATTGTCCTTAGAACCGACGGTGGAGACGAAAGCATTTCTTCCAGTCAGTGGAAAGATTTCATGGTGAGTCTTGTTTAGGTTTTCTTTGTTTGTCAGGCTTAAAGTTGGGTTACCTTCCCTTATAAATCCGATCGCGTTATCAATCGGGTATTTTACTCAAGAAGGTGATTGAATTAAGCAGGTTTTAGACATGTTTTAACTGTTTTTTCAAGGGATCGAAAGGGAATTCAGCGTGAAAAAGGGATGGGAAAGAGAGCGGAGCGAGAGGGGGTGAGCTGGGAACGAGATTCTTCAATTTAGTCGTACAAGCGGCAGCCTGTACTTTTAAATAAACAGAATTATTTTTTAAACTAACTTTTCTTGTTTGATTTCCTTTTTTCAGGAAATAGCAGTGACCGTGGTAGGCACAGGTTGTTTTTTCTCGTTAATTTTTCACTTGGGAACCAAGGAACCTCTTGAGACTGTGGTTGAAAAGAACAAAGGTGGGTAAGACAGAACATCTTAACGACAATTAATGGTATGAAGACAAAATTAAGTGAGATCCCTCATCTCTGAATAGAAATTTACTCGGTTAACGCTTTGTGGAAGAATTTTTGATGTTAACAATATTATTTTTATTATTAATGTAATTGGGGGGGGGTTGAAACACTTACAAATTTCCACCCATTTAGGTACCACATTCAGTATTTAATACCCCCCCCCCCCCAACCTCCATTTCAATGCTGTTGTGTGTGCAAAGCCTGGCAAACCCAAACCCCATGAAACAACACTGAGTAGGGGGAGAGGGTGATAAAACATTTTTACCCGCTTGAAAGGTGTCAGGACATTTGCGAAAAATGCATGAAATGCGTTTGTTCCAGCTAGTTCTGTCCAAGATTGTTAGATAGGATTTTTTGTATCATATATAAAGCGCAGATAGATATACTGTCCAGGACGTTGTGTAAAAGAGGCGTTATGTAACATTTCAGGTCCCTCTGGCAGCTTTATTGGTCGAGAGAGGGCGAGAAGTCGTACAGCCACCCTTCCTCTTCCTGACAAAGCAGTCGGCGTGTTCTGTTTGTACGATGAAAGCGAGCTCGGTGTAACACCTGCACAAACCGAGTCCATGGAAGTAATACAAGAAGAACAGGGGAACACCGTGCTAGAAAATGGAACTGTTGAAGATAGATCTTCTGATCCACATGGAAAGAAGGACGTTGAAACAACAGCCGGTCTAGATAAAGGCCAGGGCGGTAACGAATTTAGCTTTTCAAATCCAGCATTTCAAACCGATGAGAAACTAGATATGGAGAGTGAAGAGACTGTCACCAGCGATTTGAGCGAGGATTCGGAAACTCAACCACGTACAAAGCACACGGAAAGCAAGAAAGATAACGACTTCAGTTTCTCTAATCCTGCGTTTAAAAGTGAAGACAAGCAAAGTACAGACAGCGAGATCTACTCGAGAAAGAAGCGTAACGATAGAAGATTCCAAAAATGAAAATTTGTTGGAAGAGAGGCAGAGTAATCGATCGGATTCTAGCCGTTTTAGCGAAGGGTATGCCTCATCACCCGAAACCGATTCTGTTGACTCCATCGAATGCGTCTACGCAGAGAAAAAATCCCAGACAGAGAAATCCGAATACTTAAAACCAACGGATTACATTTCTCCTGAAACTAGACCCAGGTCACTCTCATCTCGTCGAAGCCGCGGAAGCTCATTCACAAAGGGGACTGATACGAGTTACTCTGGAGTCAGTGTTATTATCGAGGAAGTAAATGAACATGAAACGAAGAGCAGTAAAACAACTAAAACCTGGATTGACTGGTTTAAGACTCCAATGTTCTATAAGGTAGGTTTGACGAGCTTTCTGTACATGTATGCATACTTTCTTTATATTTCAGTTATTTTTATTTTTCCTATCTTCACCCAACCACCACATTGCAAGGGAAAGTACAACATCTAGTTTAAGAATTTTTCACACTGTTCGCAGCCCAGGAAGAGAATCGCGAGAGACCTGGCACCAGCGTAAAACGGGAGGCGCGAGGGCTTAACGCGAGGGCCCTACCCCCTCGTTACGGGCTTCGCTCTCGCTGATTCATGTTCACTCGCGTTTACCCCTGTGCTTAAGAAGCTACACTGGCTACCTGTCCGCTATCGTATAATTTACAAATTCTCTTACTAGTCTACAAAGCTCTCCATGGGGCAGCGCCTTGCTACATGCAAGAGTTACTTTACTATCACACCTCTCGGAGATTTTTAAGATCATCTACACAGCACCTTCTGGCGACCCCCAAAGCAAAATTAAAAACATATGGAGAGAGAGCGTTTGCCGTGGCAGCCCCAAGGCTGTGGAACACTCCATGAACTTAGATTAAGTCCTTCTTGATTTTTAAAGACATTTAAAAACTTACCTTTTAACAGGCTTTTTAATTATTATTATTTTTTTTAGGTACATTTGAACTTATATTTGTAAATATCCGTTTTTAAATTTTTTAGAGTTTTTAACTTTTTAACATCATTTTATTAATATTTTTATTGTAAAGCGCCATGAGCAATTAGTGGATTTTGGCGCTATAAAAATACTTTTTATTTTTTATTTTATTTTTTTCATTACGCTGAAAAATAGACCAGGCTGTGAACAGTCTGCTATTTTTTAGGATATGAGTGCAGCAAATAAAATTAGAACAAATAAATCACTAACTGGGTGATGTTGTCTTAATGTACTACTTAATTCTAAGAACTAGCATTGAAGGAAATGTATGAGAATTAGTAAGGAGAATTACTTTTTCGAACCTGAGATTCAAAGGAATAGGCATTTAAAGAAAGCGGCAAGAAAAGTTGGATTTTACTCGTACCTTTGACTTGGGATAAAGGCGGTAAAGACCGTTTTTGCCAAACCTTTGAGATACATTTGATTGAGACAAACGCCGTCTTTGATTTTGATCAAAGGTAATACGCTTTTGACGTTTATTAAAGGTGTGACAAAGATACAGTGAAATGTGACTTTGAATTGTGTCTAAGGTGTCTTGCCTCGCTTCAAGTCTTTACTAACTTTGACGTGCGTCAAATCCCTGTCAAAGGCAATATCAAAGGACTTGCTTACACAAGTGTCAAAGGTAGTCAGGTCCGGTCCATCTTTGTCTCACCTTTGATGCGAATCAAAAGTGAGCAAAGCCAACTTCTCGTGCTGTATAAATATAGTAATAAAAATCGTAATGATCTTAATAAAATTCACAGATCTCCTTCGCTTACATGTGTGCAAGACTTGTTCAAGTACTGAATGCCTCCTATGTGCCGCTGTATTTGACCGAAACGCTCGGATTCGAGAAGGTAAATCGCTAACTTTGAATGAATCCTTTTGGCATTTAAAATAAGCAGCAAGCTTCAATCAGATCAGGTAATCATTTCATTTCTGTAACGTTTGGCCCATATCTTGCAGGAATCCATCGCTTACTTCCCTCTGGTCATCTTGATCAGCGGTGTTTTCTCGAGCTTATGCGCAAAGAAACTTGATAAAATGTTGGGAGAAAAGGTAAGAGAGATTATTTCAAAAAAAAAACCCGTGTAATATAATGACGTCCATGTAAAGTAGTGACAACATGATCAAATTTCCAAGCGCCAAGTCACGCAAAACATGATTGGTTTTGATTTTGCATTTGACTGGCTGGAAAAATGGATCTTTATGCGATATTTTCTTAAAACGTTTTTACATAGAACGCTTCAAACTCTTACAAAAATTAAACGCAACGGAAACCGAGAGTAATGTTGAGTTTTTTTCTCGTTTGACCACTCTGCTCCCCTCATTTGTTAACGCGTCTAACTCGTTCCCAGGGTCTCTCTTTCCCGGCCTCCAAAAGCGAAAGAGGAGAGCAGGGAGAGAGACCCTGGGAACGAGGTTGTTAACGCACGTGCGTTTCACCTTTTTCCCGCGTCACGCTAACAATGATTTTCTTTTCATTACAGTGGACGTACTGCATAGCCTCTCTTTTAGTGATTGGTTCTTCAGCCTGGTTTTACCTGCAAGGCGAATCGGGAAGGAACGCTGCCTATTGCGCAGCAATCCTTGTGGGCTGCGGAGGCTCTGTGATGTATGTGACGTCACTGGCTTTGGCTGGGAAGCTTATTGGTGACAATAAAGAGTCTGGCGCGTTTGTGTTTGCGTCTATGAGCGTTTTTGCCAAGCTGGCTTGCGGTGGTTCTATTTTGGTTACTCAGGAACTATTTCCAACCGGCGGGTAAGTGGCACGCACAGTTTTGAACTCAAAACACAGCTACTGTTAAGCCCGGGTTAGGGGGGGGGGGGGGGGGGGGATACTTAGGTATGTTTTGGGTGGGTATGCGCCGCCCGATCTCCAAAATAGCACCCTGTTTTAGTGAATTTTTAAACACCCTGTTTTGGCTGCTTATAATTTCAAACTTTCATGCGTTCGAAATATCATACCCCGTTCTAGGAATCGTCTCTATAATGGATACCCCATTCTAGATTGGGAGCACAAAATCACGACCTCGTTGGGCGGCACATAACTGTATTGGTATTTTTAGGGAGTAACACCCTGCACCCTATCCTAAACACCCTAAGTGGGACCAAAATTAGTAAGTTACACCCCTAAGAGAGACGACGAGTACATCCCGTCCCTTTCTTATGGGAGTCTTTTCCCGGGTCCGCGCCTTAGAAAAGAGCCATCCTAAGAGGCGTGTCCGCACTGAAAGAGGTGTCCATCGAAGGAAAGAGTGTACTTTATAGGCGCACACAAGGATGCGCATCTTAGAAAGGCTTCTCCAAAGAGGGGTTAGAGAGTTGTTAGCCTGAGAGAGGGTTCTTCTTCGGAGCCCGCGTGCCTTTTCGCTCCCTTAGAGGTTTACACTGGTAATATGATTCGCCATTTTTCAACAGAGCCACCGGCGAGTACGTCCGTTACGTGTTCTCCTTGGGACCAGGCGCTGGTTCATTGCTGGGTTTCGTAGCTGTGATTGCCTTTCTGCCAGCGACTGTAAGATGCAGGAAAGTCGGTAAGTAAAGGCAACCAGACAGGGGAAACGAAGCAATAAGAATGTGTCTTGGTTCTATTTGCTTGATTTAGTTTAGAGCCTTTAAAAACACGCAGTCAGCAATAGGTCATGACTACGGTGGGATATCTCTTATTTGCGTCATCAAGATGGACAACGTTTGGGCTATTTCATGATCTCTTCTTTCGGTACTCCTTCCCTCTTAAGGCCACGCCCTAATAATGAGGCGAAGGCGTCCCTTCCATGCTATGATTGAAATGCATTGCGGTGATGATTACCCAGGGGAGACGCAGAACACTCTGCGACGCCTGACACTTTTTTAATTTAAATCATTCAACAAAATATGACGTCACATCCGGTCAAAGAACGCTGAGGAGCTCGTTTCTGCAAATTTGAAAAGTGTTGTTACGATCGGATAGGATTTCTTCGTATTTGTTAACCAACACTTTCGTGGTATCTTGTAATGAGGATATCAGCAACACAGTAATAAGTCATAAAATGCAGAAAATACACCAACAATTGCGTCATTAATCGTATCTATAACAAAATTCTCGATTTTGATTGGTTCTGCGCGCGACTATTTGTCACGTAATCGGCGCACGATCACGTGGGTGTCCAATTACAGCTATCCAATTTGAACAACTTCAAAATTGGATACCTGTAATTGGACACCTACGCCATTCGCGCGTCAATCATGCGCATTTGAATGGGTTCTTTCTTGCTGTTTTCCTGCTTTTTGGACAACAATTTTCACACAAAAAAGGTTCTCCAAGACTTCCTAACCTCGAATTTTGTTATTGATACGATTTATTGGTAATTGGACTGAGTGGAGTACAATTCAGAGAGTAATCGTGCTCGTAATTTCAAATCGGCCTCGTGAAATTACTCGCCCGATTACTCTCTGAATTGTACTCCACTCAGTCCAATTACTATTACTTATTTAACAGTAACTTGTGCAGGGCAGCTATTACTAGCTTATCTAGACATTTTTTAACAATATTCGTTTCGTTTCCTTCCTCACTTTAGTTCACACGGTAGACTGTTCAGTTCAGACAGAAGAAACGACTGAAGCCCTGTACGCTTACGACAACCCAGCCGCAGTAGATAATAACTACAAGGGGAATGAATTTGTTGTAGATATCAGCGATAAAGCTCGTGTTGTCAACTAAGAACTTAAGTCGAAGTTAGCAAAACAGCTTGGCTGACAAAGCGCCAATTAAAACGCCGAGGTTTTGCGCAAATGTACAACCTCGTTCCCAGGGCTCACCAAGGAAAAACCCTGGGAACGAAGTTGCCAAATGTACTAACAGTCGAAACTCTCCATACGGACACCTCTAATACGGACACCCCCTATCACGGACTGTACACCCTTTATGAAAAGGCCTAAAACTGTTGTTAACTCTACTTCTGTAACATGGTCAAATCTATAATACGGACACTCTTCCATGTCCCTTGGTGTCCGTATTAAAGTGGTTCGACTGTAATAGCATTCCAGGCCATTGTTTCGCTCGTCACGGTCCGAAGTGTTGCGTGACGAGCTATATTGTGGCCGCAAAAGAGACTTAAATCCTATTGACTCTAAGAGGATTTAAAATGGGCTAAAATTAATGCAAGGTTTGGTTAAGTATGATCTGTAAGCGCATACGCGTGGCGTGGCGTCTGCAAGTTAAGGGGCAACTAAAAATCCGTTGAATTAATCTGACTAGTGTCACTTAAACATGTTATGACAATGGAAGACGTAAACGTCTTCCTTATGCAGGTATCGGTGGCATTCCCCTATTGTGTAGACCCTCGGTTGATTTAAATGACAGGGTGGGGGAGAGAGACGAGTGCTCGGAGGAGGGTGACGAGGGTGGGGGAAGGGATGGTGTACCTAGAATGCTGTGAGCAAGTTTGATTTTCCCAAGGCTGGAGTGGGGCAGTTTTACCCAGAGTAGTGCTTTCCTTAAATTCCATTCTGGTAACTGCGCTATATACTACCGTACGCCAGAAAACATAATGATGTTTCTTTTTATTAAGAACCAGAAATGCTGGATACCACGCAATGGTTGCACTTATAAAAACACGCCTGGTGCTAGTGATCTATACAATGTGCTGTAATGTTCTGATAACAAATGTGAGAAATTTGAGATGTTACGCTTTGTTAACGTTTTCCTGCGAAAAAGACCGTTAAATTGATCCATATCAAATAGTTACAACCGCACAAATCTAAACGACAAACGACAATTGTATCTCTAACTTCTTATAATTATTAAATTTCACATAATAATGAATGGCTATGCAAACCTAATACAATCTATCAATCCAGGTTAAATGTATTTGCTGAAGCAACGCAAGAATATGCTTGATCACGAAAACTGCTGTCACGTTTACACAGTTTCATATTAGTTAGTCTATTCGGTTATCAAATAGTTACAACCACACAAATTTAAACGACAAACGATACTTTTATCTCTTACACGATGATAATTAAGGAAGTGTAACTAGTTTCCTTTCGTCAACTTTCTTATTATTAAATTTTACTTATAATAATTATGAATGGCTTTGCAAAACTCATACAATCTATCAATTCAGGTTAAATGTAAATGCTGACGCAACGCAAGAATATGCTTGATCACGAAACTGCTGTCATGTATTTAAATTTACACAGTTTCATTTCGAAACATTAGTTAGTCTGTCTGTAAGCTGTTTGATGTCTCTTTTAATAAACAAACCATTTTGACGGCGAGTCGCTATGTTTGCATTCTTTCGATTCACTTGTTTCTTTCCAGTTACACCGCTGACCACTTTCGTCTACCTCGCAGTGCTCAAACCGCCTCCAGCAAATCGATTTCCACGTGCGAGACAGCTCACGTGCCTTCTGTTCACATCCGGGTAACCTCTGGTCGCATTCAGAGTCTGATCCAGAACACTTGTGAGGCTTGAAGCGGCATTGTCGACACCCCGCCTCATAGTACCCCCGAAGGTTCGCTTTTTGACGTGAGGTCACTTTGCCCCAGGGCTCCCGCAGGTCAGAGAATTTCGTGAACAGCTTACCACCTTCGATAATATCGCCGTATATGAAGTACTCTGTCCCCATTTTGATCCCAAATGGTCCAGAAACTGTGTCTGACATGTAACTGTAGGGTGTATAGAGCTTCGTCGTAAGTTCTGTGTCCAGCACGCCAAAAGCTCGTTCTTGTTGGCCGCGTGAGATTCCTTTGAAAACTTCTTTAACGGTGATGACGAAAACGTCATGATGGCCCACTTTTTTAGGCCCTGATACAACAATGGCTCGTATCACTAGAATAAAAAACAAGGGTTATTATAATTTGTTTTCCTAAAGGCCAAAAGAGCACTCTAAGATGAGGGACCTGAAGGGGTAAAATGGGAACTGGGATTTGCCTGTTTTTTCATCCTCAATATTCCACTGGAAAATGAGATTTGAGACACTGGGAGTAGGAATCACAAACCAAAAATAGGACCTGGACTGGGATTTACTGGATCAGGGCAAAAAATGGGCTCGCAAAAAAAATGGGATTCATGCCCCCCCCTCCTCCCCCCCCTTTCAGGACCTAATACAAAATATGAAAACTGAAATGATAAACCCAAACAAAGGCTTGGTAAGCTTGTTACAGTGCCCTCCACCTTTTCGAATAATACTATTGATAATATTTTTAAGGTATTGACTAGAAACGCTTAAAATAAAAAAGAGAGAATGGGTGCAAAAAGTGAAAGCAAAATTTTAGGCAACAACTCGAAGCATGATACTTTGCAATCGTGTTTGCTGGTTTGGTTTTCTCGCAACTTAGTTTTTTCGCGGGATCTCGCGTGACTAGAGCGCGAAGCCGGCGCGAAAAGGGGGTTACGCGCGCGCAGGTAATGACTAAACTAATCCAAGCTATGATTTCGCAGTTTAACAAAACGACTTAAATACCGGAAGATATTAATTTAAGACATATTTCGCAACTCGTAACTCCGGAAACAGACAACGGCTCACTTCTTTCAGTTACGATACTGTTTTTGCGGCCCAGACCAATTCTTTAAAAGATATTTACTGTTGTAAATGAAGTAAATTCTGCCATAAAATTAATATTTGTAGAACTTAAAGTATAAATCCTGAAAAATTTAAGTGACTGATCTTCAGGAAACCGCAGATTTAATAACGTTAGTGGATACTTGAGAAATAGAACTTTGTTTCTTTTAACCGCTCAGATTTGACAGCGTGAATGTTAACGAACACGACTAATTTAGAGCAAAGAAAAAAGCGCCGTAACGCTCAACCGAAACGCGTATAAATTCATCAAATGTTGAGTACAAAATCCCAAAATGTTCTTTATACTTAACTCGAATGAGATTTTTTATGGTTTGATATTCATTTTGACAGAAGAACACGACCCATTTAGAGCAAAAAAGCGCTGTAACGCACGGCTGAAACGCGTACAAATCCATCAAATCTTGAATGACAAAATCCCGTAATCTTGAGTTTTTCAAAGCACAGTAGGAAAATTACGACTTCTTTTTATTAAGAAGCTGGCCGTCCCGCGTTCTTTCAATACGTTGGCTATGTAATTTGCCTTTCAAAATTTCTCTCTTCTCTCGGCACAAAAATGACAAAATTTCCTTTATCGTGAATTTGTAAACTTACCGAAGTCTGCTTCACAAAAAGCTTGCTGTGGGTGTTCCAACTGCATAAGTCCTGCGTAAACGATAGCATAAGACGAAGATAGGACACATAAGATCACCACTAGATAAAAGTGGGCTGCCATGGCATACGACTTGTACTTTAGTTTTTTGATGAAGTACTTTCTCGCTTTCTTCAGGGAAGTTCTTCTGATTTGAGCGTGGTTTTGTTCATCTGTATTTATACCCTGCATGTGGGCATGGGAGAGTTAGTGTAGGCGTTTCTTTAAGGAATTCGACACATTATCTCCATAACTCGAATTTCTGATTTTTAAGTGTTGAGTTGTGTCTTTTCCGCCGAATTTTCCAGCCCTGCAACTCCTTAACCCGACAAGACAGAAGATAATTGTAGTTTTCTACTCGTCCAGACATATTTATCGTTTCTAGCGTTTCTTTACGGATTAGGCAAATAGTAATCACGGGAAAGAATAGTCATGGGTGAATAGACTCCTGACACGGCCCATTTTCACCTTGTGTGAGAAAAACTGTTATCTGTCTACACTCATCTTAGCTAGTGGATAATTGCAATGTAAACAAGATTAATTACGCACACATTTACAAACGATAAAAAAGTCACGAAGAAGGGTCAAGACTTCGTTCTAAAACAGGAAAGCTGGCACGCTTTCCAATAAGCTCTGGGCTATTTCCCTTCGGATTATATGTATTTTTGTGGCCCTTCGTTTTCGCCTGTCCTTGCTAAATTATTGCTAACAACCTGACTAAACAACATAGGTCAATCTTTACTCTCGCGTTTATTTCAAATTATCCCATAAATATTGACTTTTCTATAAAAACAACATTGATTAATTTACAGTGTTTTTCGGACAAGAAACCTCACAACATATATTATATGTTTTTTTTATTAGCGACGGCGAACATGTTAAATCGAGTTAAACAAAAGGCGCGCACTTTCTAGCTCTGTCGGATGTAGCCCTTACCACACCTTCAGCCTTTAGCCATCTTTTGCGTTTAAGTGAAAAAAAAAAAAAAAAAAAAACTGAAGTCTTACATAAACAGGAAGTTTATCATTCGTTTGTTTGGCACCGTATAACGTGCTTTAATTAATTGTTTCTTGTGGAGTCTTACGTCGATTAACTCAGATTTGGTCACGTCTGTTTACTCTGTTAAGTTTTCCCGCCTAATTTGATTGCTTTGCGTAACTGCACCGACCGCAAAAACACCCAAGAGCTCGAGATGAACAGAAAATTACTGTAGGTTTACTTTAGAGAATGGCTCATTTCAACAAAAGAAATAACTTAAATATTTTCAACTCCATGCACCAAGAATTTTGCAAACATTCTCCGTCACCGCACCATGCCCGGCTGCGGTGAAATGAATCGGTTTTTCCTCAGCTCGTGTCCAAAAAACATCCCAACGAATCCCAAGTCAAAAAGGGTTATTGAGCTTTATTCTAAACAATTTGAGAAAGTTTGCTACTACTGACCTAAAGTTTTCTTTAGGCCAATGGGAAATGAATGAAGAAAGGGAAGCGGTATATACGTGCCCAGCCTCTACACTCGAGAACTAGAGCTAAGAAAGTACGTGTATAACGTGACCGTTGCGCGTGAAGTCCCTCACTCGATCAAGTTCCTCGTTTTTACGCAACGTAGCGAAGGAGACAAACGCATGCCTCGCGTTCCCCAACTCGAGTAAGCACGTTTATAAAATAAGAGATTAATAATATAATACACTGCCAATCAGACATGTGCATGGTGAGAAGAAAGAAAGCTATTGAGTAGATATTTCCACCACAGTCCTGATTTGAACTTGGTTGAAATAGAGGAAACACATAAATAGAGGATTCTGGAAATACGTGCACCGAGGGTTACAGTCAACAACAGATGAATTGTCACGAAAACCTCTCACAAGCAATCTTTCTGGAAATAAAAAAAAAAATATGCATTTTTTAAAAAAAATTCCTGAGTGGTGAAATGTAAATGAAATAGGAAGATCTAGAAGTTATTTTTGACACGTGCTTTTTTTTCTGTCACTGAAATCTGTTTTCATCAAGTGGGTAAATAAAAAAAGAAATTAATAAAGAAAATAATCAAGTAGAGGATAATTATATATAATCTCGATGTACTATATATCAAATCCTCAGAAGCGACATTAAAAAAACCATGGCAACGAGGAAAAGAAATTCACATGCAAAACGAGTTAAGGCCTGGAATAGACTGATTTACTGAAACATGCACAACCTCGTTCCCAGGGCCTTCTACGCATGTCAGAATATTGTTAGAAGGCGCTAGGCGGACAGAAAGTCATATGGAGCAATACACATAATCAGACGACGAAATCAGCTTAAGCAAAGAATCGATCTAATATAAGATTTTGAATAGTTATTATTTTATTTTATTTTCGAATTTTAATAGCCGGCTTAGCAGGCGTGATGAGGTTTCAATTTCATCAGCCGATCACGCCAAATGTTTCTGTCAAAAACCAACTGTTATGATAGTCTAGAATTTGGACGGTAAAACAAAGAAGGAACTGTTTTTATATTACAGACAACTAGGTAAACCGTCTGATTCATCAGAATCCGATCTAATAACGCAAGAGGTTTGGCATCACAACTGTACAAAGCAGAGGATTATTTTTTTCTGAGGTACCACCCCTAGAAAAAAAACTTTATTGGCCTGAAATTTGGGTGAACTTTGAGGCCTGTGACAGAGGTGTCCTAACAGAGTGTAGGTAGATGGTTAAGTCCCGTTCGTGGGAACAGAGAATTTTCGTATAATGGTACAAGTCTTGTAATAATCTCTAACAAGAGAGTTAAACGAAACCAATGCTCTAGAAACTCACATTACCACGCATTATCTCTTTGAGATGCTGAGGTATCCTTTAATCCATAGTGTCACATTTCATTAAATGGTAATTAAGTGGATTTAGTTTTTTTGCGGAAACTTTAAAAGTATAAACTGCCTGCGGTTGGAGCTGGACTGTCGGTCAGGTCAAATATGGGGTGTTATTCAGTTTCAGGGTGTTATTTCGCAAATACGAATGTTTGGAATGTAACGGTAACGTATATCGCAGCTGTGATATCTGTGATAATTGTATATTTCTAAAACGACTGCTCAGTTTCATAACCGCAGTGTATATTTGATTTGACATCAATATATCGGTAATAAACAAATTAGCTTTAAAATATTTAAATCGTGAGTTAGTTTGAGTTGCCAAGTCAGAGTCGGGAAAAAAACCCAGACATTTTTCGACCGGTATCTTCTTTGACGCCTTCTTTCTCCCAAGCTCTTTTCCAGGCTCTATGACAAACATATTTCGTATTTTTACCCAACTGCCCTTAAGTTTAATGTCAAATATATTATTGGAATTTTTCCGTTGTCCTGTCCAAGTCCATTTAAGGCAAGTTAAGCTCCAGGTTTAAGATTTAAGGCTTTATCCGGTGGCGGTAAGTCAGTTTTGTTAACGTTGCTGAGAGCAGCAGAAATTTACCTCGCCTACACATTTTTTAGGGGAGCAGATTTTAACACCCACCCCGGAGATATCCCAAGCGTGTTTCAGCGCGCAATTTACTGTAATAAATTAAGAAACGCGATAAAATTACCGGAAACGTTTCTGTAGACAAGTTAAGATAGACGTGAGCCGCTTTTTCATTAGGTACTTCTGCTTCATTAGGTACTTTTAGCTTGATTAAAAATCAGGTTCAGCTTGTATATTTCCAGTTTGTATATGTTTGTACATCAGAGGGGCTAACGCTAAGCATTACATATTAAAAAAAATAACTAAGTTGAATGACAGAGGAAGAAAAAAAATTCATCTTGCACACCGAACTTGAAAATGATGCATGCAGTCATCGAAACGTCATTCGTATCGTCAAGTTTTATTCCATTTTTTCCGACATTTTATTTTATTTTATTTTTTTTTATTGAAACAAAACAAACATCTACAATACTCACATTAACTACTTACTTACAACAGTTTGATTTTAATTACATAGTTACATTAATTGTTAATAAATATTATTGATTAATAAAGAAAAAAATAAGCTACTGACATACATAAATGTACAAAATTCAGAGACAGCTATACACAGAGTAACCACAGCTTTGAAAAAGATGGGTCTAATATCGAGTTCCTTATTATGGGTTTACAATATTGAAAGTTATGAGTTCAGATCAATTCGCTGATATGTAAGCTTGCGTTAAGCAGCTGTCAAAGCAATCAAAGGTTTCCATTTATTTATAAAATCCTTATTGGAAAGTGTTTGTTTCTCCTAACGTGCATGGTGGTATATAATCTTAATAACGGCTGAAAGCTGTGGCAACGTCTGCTGCAATTTACAAGTGTATAAATAATATCGTGCAATTAAGGAACGTAAGTCAAGCAAAATGGAGCAGGATTCTGTGTTAAATCCTAGTGCAAGAAGTTGATTGATCTCTTCATTTCTGTTTAGTAATCCGCGAGAAATAAACCAGGCATTCAAAGCTCGCCAGATATTCTGTGATATAGGGCAGCTCCAAAAAAGATGGTAAAGCATTTCTTTATCTGACTTGCAAAAGCTGCAGAGGTCATCCTCCGTTATCCTAATCTGTTTTAAGAAAGCGTTTGTTGCTATTCTTCGGTGATTGAATTTAAATTGGAAGTTTCTAAGTTTTGAGCTTTTGGTACAAGAGAAAGGCTTGATATAAATCTTTTGCCAAGTACAGAAGTCTATCAGTTCTCTTAAACTACAGTCTGTAGTCCACTTGGCTTGACTTTTATCTGGTTTAGTTTGTACTGTAGCCACCAAGGTTTTGTAAATTGTTCTACTAACTTTATTACAAGTTGAAATTTTTTCATACCATTCGCTTTCTATGTCCTGGTCATCAATAGGCTGTTGCTGATTAATACCTTTTCGAATTTTACTCAATGCTGTTGTTATACCATAGTACTCAATAAAGGATGTTTTAATATTGTATAGTGCTAGAAAGTCTGTGTATCCTAAAAACAGGTTGTTTTCTGTGATCTGCTTTACTTTGTTAATACCTTTATGAATCCAGGATTTGTAATTAACAGGTTTGTTTCCTACTCGTATCAAAAAATTGTTCCACAAATGCATGTTGAGGAAGTCATTAAACGACGAAGGACTGTTCTTAAAACTGATATCTGACCAAATTTCAAGAAGTTCTCTTAAAAACATATCTTGTATATTCATTTTTTGTATATCCTTTTTATCTAGATTACATTTAAAGGCATTGTGTATAACAGAAAAGTTTTTTCCATTTACCATTGTTACTCAAGTCTAGATATTTCTTTATCCACGTTACCTTTAATGATTGGTTAAAGGTCACAATGTCTATCATTCTGGCACCTCCTTCTTTGTAGTCATTTATCATTATTGAGCGTTTAATCTTGTCGCCTTTACCGTCCCATAGAAATTTATAGAACAAAGTGTTAATATCTTTCAAAGCACTATGGTGTGTTGGAAGAGGCGTCAAAATATAAACAAGTTGAGATACTAAGAACGTTTTGATGATTGTTATTCTTCCGAACATATATATAGTTAGGCGCCGTGCTGCCCAGTTTTCAGTAATGTTCCTTATTTTCTCCGTTTTTTCTTTATAGTTTAACGCTAAGGATTTTGTACTGTTTATAGAGAACCACACACCCAAAGCTTTAACTGAATCTTTGGCCCATTTTAGATTTCTTTCAGGAAACAAAACTTGTTCGTTGTTGCTTAACGCTCCGATCCAGAGAGCTTCAGTTTTTTCGCTATTCATCTTTAAACCAGAGATATTATAGAAAGCGTCCAGCATGAACAACGAAGCCTCTAAGGATTTTTTGGTACCGTTTAGTATCAGAGTTGTGTCATCTGCGTATTGACTTATTTTCACCTCTGTATCTTCTACTAAAATTCCTTTTCACTTGCTTTGCTTTTTTCGTGCGACGAGGTGTTTTCGCTTTCCAAAACTTTCGTTAATTGAGTAATCTCATTTTCTAGTTGGGCTTCCTGGTTCTTCAAAAGTGTTTTCTTTTTCTTGGCATATCTTATGGAGCTTTCTCGCACTTTCAGCTTGATCATTTCCCAAAGCAGCGAGTCATCAACATTGTTATCATTCTCGTATTCTTTTTATTTGTACCGCTGCGATGGTTGATTTTATCCATTCAATGTATTCAATTCCGCTTAACAAAGACGTGTTAAGTTTCCAGTAACCTGGTCCCCTTGGATTGACATGTATGCAAATCCTTGGTTAATCAAATATCATGTATGCAAATCCTTGGTTAATCAAAAAATAATCCAATCTGCAATGTATTTCGGGATTTTTTTGTCTCCATGTAAATCTGTTATCGTCAGGATGCATATCTCTCCATATATCGGTCAAGTCTAGGTTAAGTGCGGCTTCGCTTAATCTTTGTGCGGCTTTTCTATGGGTTTTGGGATTGCCCCCTTTCTTATCCTTTTTTAAATCCTGAACCAAATTGAAGTCTCCGCCAAAAATAATGTCATCGCAAGTAAAATCTAATAAGAGATCGATAACTTTTTGTATAAAATCAGGATCATCCTTGTTCGGAGCATAAATGTTAATCAGCGTTAAGATTTTTTCGTTTGTTTTTATGTCAACTATGGCGAATCTTCCATCTGGATCGGAGCGTTGTTTGAGAATTTGAAAAGAAAAGTTATTGTTAAATAGAATGCAGACTCCTGCTTTGGAGCTGGTGCAGTTGCTAAATATTGCGTTATAGCCCCATTCATTTGCCCATAGTTTCGAGGTTTGTTCAGTTGAGTGCACTTCTTGAAGGAAATAAACAGAGTATTTTTTGTTACGTAGCCATCTAAAGGTTTCACGACGTTTAGTGTCGTCTACTAAGCCTCTTACATTCAGTGAGCATATTGTAAACTCAGTCATATCACAGCAATGTAGAAAAAAAAAAACTGTGTGTACAAACCCATTACTGTAATACCGTGATAGTAGGCCCAACAAGATTGGATATTATCATAATTGCTGTCTAACACACAGAAACAACTAAATGAACAAAAATAACAATAAAAGTTTAACAGTGTAATGTGTTATCTCAATTGTCAACTTCATTGTCGCGGCCGGAAATGCACACGATCGCATCGCCTTCCACTAGCGAATCACAGAGAACTATGAACTATGAGTGTTAGCTAGGCGGAGAACGCCTAAAATTGAGGGAAAAAGAAAACTATGTACTCACATCAGCGCTTGAAGCGATTCCTTGGCTTTAGCCACGGTAAAGTTCAAGCCAAATATCGTTATGACCGCCGGCGCCTTCAAATCAGCCCGTATAGTCTAGTTCCGAGTCCTAATTGATGTGGCTAAAGACCTTTGCTGTCTAAAGCAAGCTCAACATTATCTGTACCTGGCAAAACGAGCCGACCGGTTATCTGTGTTTAACCGCCTAAAGCTCGGTTTGAGGTACGATAACAAGCGACGCACAACTTGCAAATCGTAAGACTTTCACCTTCCTCCGGCAAACTTCCTTTAGACAGCAGAATGGAAAGCTATAGATCAAAACTGTTCTACTAGCTAGCGCGCGCACGCAACTAACATTCAAATGATAGAGAGGGGTTGGAGTTAGAGACTGGGCTAGACTAACCACAAGTAAATCTAGAGGGAGGGAGACGGGGGGGGGGGAGAGACAGGAAGGAAGAAAAAAAAAGTAAGATTGAATTCACTACATTAGACAGGGCGACATTTCGTTGGAAGAAAGCCGAACAATTCTCCGTATCCTCAAAAAAAAAAAAAAAAAAAAAAAAATGAAACCCCATACATTTCTTAACAACCCGATAGCCACCTTTTATCAAATCAATTAACAATCGACAATCCATTGAACAAATTTGTGCACAAGAATAAGTTATTTCTGTCCTAACGCAGCTCTGTGAATGTAAAATCCATCAAATTGAAACAAGAACCGATTTAATGAGCCAAATTTGAGGAGTAATGAATTAGCTGAGTTTGAGTTTCAGTAAATCAAAGCTTTAATCTTAGATGTCACCAAGCAGTAACACACACACACTTCGTTGGAAGAAAGCCGAACAATTCTCCGTATCCTCAAAAAAAAAAAAAAAAAAAAAAAATGAAACCCCATACATTTCTTAACAGCCCGATAGCCACCTTTTATCAAATCAAGTTAGATTGTGCACAAGAATAAGTTATTTCTGTCCTAACGTAGCTCTGTAGCTCATTTCAAGCGATAATAGTCCACAAAGTGAATGTAAAATCCATCAAATTGAAACAAGAACCGATTTAATGAGCCAAATTTGAGGAGTAATGAATTAGCTGAGTTGGAGTTTCAGTAAATCAAAGCTTAAATCTTAGATGTCACCAAGCAGTAACACACACACACGTAGTATGACCTTTTAAAGACCATTAAACCTAACAGTAATCGAGTCTGCCCTCTTATTTGACAAGGAATGGGTAAACGAGAGTGAAAACACGACTTTGGTTCAATAATTCAGCTAAAATTTGTCTTAACTCGACAATCCATTGAACAAATTTGTGCACAAGAATAAGTTATTTCTGTCCTAACGCAGCTCTGTAGCTCATTTCAAGCGATAATAGACCACAAAGTGAATGTAAAATCCATCAAATTGAAACAAGAACCGATTTAATGAGCCAAATTTGAGGAGTAATGAATTAGCTGAGTTGGAGTTTCAGTAAATCAAAGCTTTAATCTTATAGTGCGGTCCGGTATGTTCGAAAAATCGCTCCCGTGGGATTTTCGTGCCGAAATTGATTTTTTCGCTGTTTTGCACTAATTTTGGGCCGAATAATAAGAATCCGATGGGGTTCAAATTTTTCGACCGCATCTTCCCGTGTTTCTGGCTACTTGAGGATTTAATTTATGCTAATGAGATGCTAATTATATGCAGGAATAAGTTTTGCGAATATCTTTGCTCTGATTTAAGACTAACGTACCAAATGTTATACGAAGCTTGCTTTTGATTAGTTAAGTCATTTTACTTAAATTGGTTTCCATGGCAACCGGTGATGACGTCAGAATTAACTACCTGCTATTTTGGCGGCGGCCATCTTGGATCCGCCATCTTGGATTTTTGAACTCTCACTTTTCTGTAGCAAAACAAAGCATTTTAAATAAACTTCAACTAACGAATGATTTCCAGTACGAACAATGTCCAGTTGAGTGCAAAACGTTCTTTATTCAAAAATATGATATTCAAAAGTATCATTGACTTTTGTTAGTCCCATAGTAACAACGCAAACGCTATTTGTCTTCTTTCTGTTACTGATGTTTTATACTATTGAAGAGTTCCTTTTAAAGTGTTCGTGTATTTAAACGGTTTTGTGGTAATATCTTTGCTCTGACTCCATTTTACACCGAAAAAACTTACAACGTAGTTTGACCTTTTGACGTGCGTCGTATGACTAAAGTTGTTCTTTCTTGTGGGTAGAAAACCTATTTAAGTCAATTAAAGTTCGGTTCGTCAGGTAGAAAAGCACAATGATGTTTGTTCCTATTCGTTCTGTCCTGGGTTTCTCTTTTCTTACATAAAAGAAGGAGAGTAACCGATCAAGGTAAGCGTATTTTAAGTTTTATCAGAAGGGAAAGCTGTAAGTAAAGCTTTAACATTAAAGTAAGAATAATTTGAGAAGCGTTATTGTACGCCAATCAGGAAACATTTAGGGGTATTCTTTGGAGATCAAAAATCTGCCATTTATTAGCACACTTTCAAACCCAAAAAACAAAGCTGTAAAAATCAAAACTTTAGGCGTATTTTCGCAATTTCGAGTCCTTAAATGAAACTCGTCAGCTCGAGCTGCACATTTAAGCGAATAGACACAAAACACAAATTATTTATTTCAATTTGTCGTTGTTGTTTTGTTAAATAAGAGTCAAGTAGTAGCGATGAAGTCATGTCTCATTTGGTGTGTATTATCTACAACGAGGGTTTTGCATTGAATAAGACTCTAACAAGCAACCCTTTAATGATTGAGCATCTGTACAAGTACCTTGGGACAGACTGACATCAAGTCACTTACAGACCGGTGAGTGCCGCAAACCGGTCGATAACAAGGGTATGATTGAGCGACTAAGAGTTGCAAAGCGGGCCTAGACAGACAACTCCTCATCCTCTATTCGGCGAGGCCCTGGTCGTCCTTCTAAGTCATCAACCTCTTCGCGGCCTTAAAGGGCAAGAACACTCCCTAAGTCGCAGCCCGGTGAAACTGTAAAAGATTTACCGCGTTTTTTTTTCAGATCAAGTGGGAACAACGCTATTAGAAATGAGGAAAAATACGCAGGGAATATGCAGAAAACGCCTCAGCACTTAATCGATAACCACAGGAGCTGTTAGCGTTACGCTCAGCGCACCTTCGGCGCTGATTGTGAATGTGGTTCTGTAAAATAAGTTGTTCGTTCGGCGTGCGATGTAGAATTAGTTCTGGCAGTTCAAAACACGCTAGCGGACGATAGCGCCAGCTTGAATATGGCTGAAGTAAATGACATATACGTGGCGATATTAAAAAGATATTCGATGGAAATAAGCGAAACAGGAAATTACTAAAAGTGATTAAAACAACTTTTAAGTGAGCAGCTTCCAAATCTTCAGTTTGTAAGTCGCTGCGTAAAAATGAGCCTAACAAAGTTGTTTAGTTAGCAGCTGTCAGCAAGGCTATTGATGTTCTGTCAGCTCAAATGGATAGCAAGTAGGGATACCATTGAGGGTTTAGAAACTATGACATTGGTGTTGCGGCGAGAAATCATGTAGCACCGGAATTGTTCATTCACTGGAAGCTTTGAAGATTTTCCGAATCCGTCCTTACTCCAGTTTTTTCTCATACATTTGCCGTTTGGCTCGCACGCACTCGATGTTTCGGGAATGCGTGATAAAGAAGTCAACAAAATTGTTAACTTAGCAGGTCAGTTCGATGTCCAAAACACAAGAAGTCAAGTCAAGGATCAACCTAAGGCAAACAAGGGATTGAAACACACCATGCAAACACCTCTCTCAGTCAGTCTGCCCCTCGCTATTCAACCAGTTAGCCAACGGAGAACTGCCTACTCAAGTTAAAGACCTAGAGGAAATT
Source organism: Oculina patagonica (assembly GCF_052425735.1). Classification (NCBI taxonomy): domain Eukaryota; kingdom Metazoa; phylum Cnidaria; class Anthozoa; order Scleractinia; family Oculinidae; genus Oculina; species Oculina patagonica. The sequence goes on from NC_135762.1 coordinate 22,906,991, forward strand.
GTCTGCCAAGTGTACTGCAAAGCGGGACCTACCACCCTTGCTGAACTTCGATGGGAACTCTTTCGATCCAGGAACTTGGAAGCTGAGATGCTGCCTCCAATGCCTGCTTTTTTACTCCCCTTCATCATCCGCGCAAACTTCAAGGCCATGCGCGACATCTCCTTTACCACCAGCTGCCCGGATCTTCCATCCCTCAAAGAGAATTGCTTAAGCAAACACCAAGGAGCATACGTTCCTGTTATGTGCCTGTCTCTCCCTGCACTCTAAGCTGTTGTGAAGCTTAATAAATGCAGCTGCAATTCGGACTGCAAGGGACGCTGTGGTTGTTCCAAGAACAGGCTTCCACGCACTCCTCTTTGTTAATGTTTTGAAAAAAAAAAACGATTCAAATCCATTCAAAGGTGACACGCAGGTTGATGATAAGGAAGAGGATGATGCTGCTCTTAGTGCATAAACTTAAGTCAACTTAACGGGACTCTAGCTACGCTACATTAGTATTAGACATAACAGGAGAAAGACGAGTAGAATACTATGGTACTAACAAAGTACATGCGCTTAACTAAAAAAGTACATGTGCTCAACAAAAGAAAGAAAAATAAAGAAAGTTCTGCCCTTATTTGGACATCACTCGTAATGGAAATCATTCGTTAGTTAAAGTTAATCAAAAGAGGCTATGTTTTGCTTTTGAAAATGAGAGTTCGAAAATCCAAGATGGCGGATCCAAGATGGCCGCCGCCAAAATAGCAGGTAGTTAATCCTGACGTCATCGCCGGTTGCCGTGGTAACAAATTTAAGTCAAATGACTTAAATAGTCAAAAGCAAGCTTCTTATAACGTTTGGTACGTTAATCTTAAATCAGAGCAAAGATATTCGCAAAACTTATTCCTGCATATAATTAGCATCTAATTAGCATAAATTAAATCCTTAAGTAGCCAGAAACATGGGAAGACGCGGTCGAAAAATTTGAACCCCATCGGATTCTTATTATTCGGCCCAAAATTAGTGCAAAACAGCGAAAAAATCAATTTCGGCACGAAAATCCCACGGGATTACATACCGTACCGCACTATTAGATGTCACCAAGCAGTAACACACACACACGTAGTATGACCTTTTAAAGACCTGTAAACCTAACAGTAATCGAGTCTGCCCTCTTATTTGACAAGGAATGGGTAAACGAGAGTGAAAACACGACTTTGGTTCAATAATTCAGCTAAAATTTGTCTTAAAGAGAACAATAGGGGTCACGTGACCAAGACTTACCACACTACGGAGTGAGAGCTAGGGTTATGCTTAACCCATAATAGTGCCTGGATTTGGGTTGCAGGTTTGGGGTTTATGGTTTAGGGTTAGGGTTGAGTTGTTGGGGTTAGGGTTAGATTTAGGCTTAGGGTTGCATTTTGGGCCTGGGCTAGTCACGTGACAGGCACTCCTACCACACTGAATCACCTTAGTTGAAGTAAGTGTAGCCTTGTGACTGTATTGGGCCTAACTAAAGTTTGTGGTCAAGCTACAATTTCAAATTATTTACTCCCCTTGCTTCGATTTTGTGCTGTGGTCTGATTACAAAGGTTTGAGGGCTAGTGCCATGACCACCCTCCCTCCCTAACTTCTTGCCCTTTGCTCGAGTTGACACAAACATTTGCATAGGTACTAGTATTGACAGCCTTGCATGTTTGAAGAGTCTCCGAGTTCGAAAGATGAATTGACTGGCAAAACGAGCCGACAATGGAAGACGTAAACGTCTTCCTTATATACGTATCGGTGGCATCCCCCTGTTGTGTAGACCCTTGGTTGATTTAAATGACAGGGTGGGGGAGAGAGACTGCTCGGAGGAGGGTGGGGAGGGTGGGGGGAAGGGATGGTGTACCTAGAATGCTGTGAGCAAGTTTGATTTTACCAAGGCTGGAGTGGGGCAGTTTTACCCAGAGTAGTCCTTTCCTTAAATTTCCATTCTGGAAACTTACTATATAAACTACCGTACGCCAGAAAACATAATGATGTTTCTTTTTATTAAGAACCAGAAATGCTGGATACCACGCAATGGTTGCACTTATAAAAACACGCCTGGTGCTAGTGATCTATACAATGTGCTGTAATGTTCTGATAACAAATGTGGGAAATTTAAGATGTGACGCTTTGTTAACGTTTTCCTGCGAAAAAGACAGTTAAATTGATCCATATCAAATAGTTAGAACCGCACAAATCTAAGCGACAAACGACATTTGTATCTCTAACTATTTTATAATTATTAAATTTCACATAATAATGAATGGCTATGCAAACCTAATACAATCTATCAATCCAGGTTAAATGTATTTGCTGAAGCAACGCGAGAATATGCTTGATCACGAAAACTGCTGTCACGTATTTACACAGTTTCATATTAGTTAGTCTATTAGTTATCAAATAGTTACAACCACACAAATCTAAACGACAAACGATACTTTTATCTCTTACACGATGATAATTAAGGAAGTGTAACTAGTTTCCTTTCGTCAACTTTCTTATTATTAAATTTTACATATAATAATTATGAATGGCTTTGCAAAACTCATACAATCTATCAATTCAGGTTAAATGTAAATGCTGACGCAACGCAAGAATATGCTTGATCACGAAAACTGCTGTCATGTATTTAAATTTACACAGTTTCATTTCGAAACAATAGTTAGTCTGCCTGTAAGCTGTTTAAAGCCACTTTCAATAAACAAACCATTTTGACGGCGAGTCGCTGTTTTTGCATTCTTTCGATTCACTTGTCTCTTTCCAATGACACCGCTGACCACTTTCGTCAACCTCGCAGTGTTCGAACCGCCTCCAGCACTGAATCGATTTCCACGTGCGAGACAGCTCACGTGCCTTCTGTTCACATCCGGGTAACCTCTGATGGCATTCAGAGTCTGATCCAGAACACTTGTGAGGCTTGAAGCGGCATTGTCGACACCCCGCCTCATAGTACCCCCGAAGGTTTGCTTTTTGACGGGAGGTCACTTTGTCCCAGGGCTCCCGCAGGTCAGAGAATTTCGTGAACAGCTTTCCACCTGCGATAATATCGCCGTATATGAAGTACTCTGTCCCCATTTTGATCCCGAATGTTCCTGAAACTGTGTTATCAATGTAACTGTAGGGTGTATAGAGTTTCGTCGTAAGTTCTGTGTCCAGCACGCCAAAAGCTCGGTTTTGTTGGCCGCGTGAGATTCCTTTGAACACTTCTTTTACGGTGATGACGAAAACGTCATAATGGCCCACTTTTTTAGGCCCTGATACAACAACGGCTCGTATAACTAGAATAAAAAAACAAGTGTTATTATAATTTGTTTTCCCAAAGGCCAAAAGAGCACCCTAAGATGAGGGACCTGAAGGGGTAAAATGGGAACTGGGATTTGCCTATTTTTTCATCCTCAATATTCCACTGGAAAATGAGATTTGAGACACTGAGAGTAGGAATCACAAACAAAAAATGGGACTGGTACTGGGATTTACTGGATCAGGGCAAAAAATGCGCTGGAAATGGGATTCATGCCCCCCTCCCCCCTTTCAGGGCCTAATACAAAATATGAAAACTGAAATGATAAACCCAAAAAGGCTTGATAAGCTTGTTACAGTGCCCTCCAGGCCACCTTTTCGAAAAATACTATTGAAAATATTTTTAAGGTATTGACAAGAAACGCTAAATAGAAAAGAGAGAATGGGTGCAAAAAGTGAAAGCAAAATTTTAGGCAACAACTCGAAGCATGATACTTTGCAATCGTGTTTGCTGGTTTGGTTTTCTCGCAACTTAGTTTTTTCGCGGGATCTCGCGTGACTAGAGCGCGAAGCCGGCGTGAAAAAGGGGTTACGCGCAGGTAATGACTAAAGTAATCCAAGCTATGATTTCGCAGTTTTACAAAAAGACTTAAATACCGGAAGATATTAATTTAAGACATATTTCCCAACTCGTAACTCCGGAAACAGACAACGGCTCACTTCTTTCAGTTACGATACTGTTTTTGCGGCCCAGACCAATTCTTTAAAAGATATTTACTGTTGTAAATGAAGTAAATTCTGCCATAAAAATGATATTTGTAGAACTTAAAGTATAAATCCTGAGAAATTTAAGTGACTGATCTTCAGGAAAACCGCAGATTTAATAATGTTAGTGGATACTTGAGAAATAGAACTTTGTTTCTTTTAAGAAGATAAAAAAGCGTTCTCTGGTAAAATATTTTAAAAAAATTATGAGCTTTCGACAGCCAGACTGCTGTCTTCGACGGATAAAAATGAATACGGTGGCTATGCAATTTGCCGTTCAAAATTTCGCTCTTCATTTTTATCCGTCGAAGACAGCAGTCTGGCTGTCGAAAGCTCATAATTTTTTTAAAATATTTTACCAGAGAACGCTTTTTTATCTTCTTACAATGAATTCTGGTATCGGATCCTCAATATTTTTTTGTTTCTTTTAACCGCTCAGTTTTGACAGCGTGAATGTTAACGAACACGACTCATTTAGAGCAAAGAAAAAAGCGCTGTAATGCTTGGCTGAAACGTGTAAAAATCAATCGAAAGTTGAGTACAAAATCCCGATATGTTCTTTATACCTAACTCAAATGAGGTTTGTTATAGTTTGATATTCATTTTGACAACGTGAATGTCCAAGAACACGGCCCAAAATAGAGCAAAAAAGCGCTGTAACGCTTGGCTGAAACGCGTACAAATCCATCAAACCTTGAATACAAAAACCGTAATCCTCTTGATGCGTACCTAACTCGGAAGAGTTTTTCAAAGTACAGAAGGAAAATTAGGCCTTTTTTATAAAGAAGCTGGCCGTCTCGCGTTTTTTCAATACGGTGGCTATGCAATTTGCCGTTCAAAATTTCGCTCTTCTCTCGGCACAAAAATGACAAAATTTCCTTTATCGTGAATTTGTAAACTTACCGAAGTCTGCTTCACAAAAAGCTTCAGTGTGGGTGTTCCAACTGAAAAACTCCTGCGTTAACGATAGCATAAGACGATAGGACACATAAGATCACCACTAGATAAAAGTGGGCTGCCATGGCATACGACTTGTACTTTAGTCTTTTGTTGAAGTACTTTCTCGCTCTCTTGAATTTCTTCTGCCTGGAGCGTGGTTTTGTCTATCCATATTTATACCCTACAGACCCTACATGTGGGCACGGGAGAGTTAGTGTAGGCGTATCCGAAAGGAATTCGAAACATTATCTTCATAACTCGAATTTCTGATTTTCGAGTGTTGAGTTGTGTCTTTTCCGCCGAATTTTCCAGCCCTGCAACTCCTTAACCCGACGAGACAGAAGATAATTGTAGTTTTCTGCTCGTCCAGACATATTTATCGTTTCTAGCGTTTCTTTACGGATTAGGCAAATAGTAATCACGGGAAAGAATAGTCATGGGTGAATAGACTCCTGACACGGCCCATTTTCACCTTGTGTGAGAAAAACTGTTATCTGTCTACACTCATCTCAGCTAATGGATAATTGCAATGTAAACGAGATTAATTACGCACACATTTACAAAAGATAAAAAAGTCACGAAGAAGGGTCAAGACTTCGTTCTAAAACAGGAAAGCTAGCACGTTTTCCAATAAGCTCTGGACTATTTCTCTTCGGATTATATGTGTTTTTGTGGCCCTTCATTTTCGCCTGTCCTTGCTAAATTATTGCAAACAACCTGACTAATCAACATAGGTCAATCTTTACTCTTGCGTTTATTTCAAAATATCCCATAAATAATGACTTTTCTATAAAAACAACATTGATTAATTTACAGTGTTTTTCAGACAAGAAACCTCGCAACAGATATCATATGTTTTTTTTTTCATTTGCGACGGCGAACATGTTAAATCGAGTTAAACAAAAGGCGCGCGCTTTCTAGCTAGCTCTGTCGGATGTAGCCCTTACCACACCTTCAGCCTTTAGCCTTCTTTTGCGTTTAAGTGAAAAAGAGAACTGAAGTCTTAGATAAACAGGAAGTTTATCATTCGTTTGTTTGGCACCGTCTAACGTGCTTTAATTAATTGTTTCTTGTGGAGTGTCACGTCGATTAACTCAGATTTGGTCACGATCGGATTAATTGCTTTGCGTAACTGCACCGACCGCAAAAAAACACCCAAGAGCTCGAGATTTGAGGAGGCACGATTGAACAGAAAACTACTGTATTTTTTTTTTAATTTAATACTTTATTAAATTAAATATACAGTTACAAGCACAGATATAGATACAGATACAGAAGTTTGAAGTACAATTACACTTTGAAAAAATACATAGTTACGGGTGCACTACAGTTACAATTTTTAATTTTGAAATACTATTACAATTACTCTGGAAACAGTTATGCTAAAAAAAAAAAAAAAAAATAAATAAATAAATAAATAAATAACAAAAAATAACAAAAATAACAATAACAAAACAAACAAAACAAACAAAAAAAAAAAAATAAATTCAAAAAAAGAACGAAAAATGGCAGACGTTGCATACATTTACTTTAAATAAGTTTATCTAAAAAATTTTCCCATTTAACTAAATGGAGGTGCAATTTATTTTTCTGCTTAGCAATAAATTCTTCTATTTTAATAGTTTTCCTTAGTAGAGCATGGAAGACATTCAAACTGGGATTAGTAGATCTCTTCCTACAAAGTACAATTGTTTGTTTTGCCACAAGAACTATGTGGTTTACAGCCATAAAATGTTCCTCGAGATCAGGCAAACCAAGTATAACATTGACTACTTCTGACAAATCAACACTAATTCCAGTGACACACTGTTGCAGCCAGTTGAAAATTTCATTCCAAAAGGCACTAGAATAAGAACATAATGCAAAAAAATGTTCAGGGGTTTCTTCCTCCTCTCCACAAAAGGTGCACAAAGGCGACTCCACCAAGCCAAACTTACACAATTTAGAATTTGTAAATAAGATTCTATTAACCACTTTGTATTGAAATTCTCTTGTGTGCGCATCTAACGCAACCTGGAAAGGCAAGCTGTATATTTTACTCCAATCACGCTTAGGGTCAGGGAACATTTCATCGAATTTCCTTTGTGCTGTTGGTTTTTCACAAACCCTTGAGACCAGACTCCCATACAGTTTTTTGGAATTTACTTTTGATGTGGGTACTTTAACTGAATTAATAGTTAAAGTGGATTCATTTGAATCCGAGTTCAAGATATAAGGACCTGTCATGGACTTAATAGCTTGTTTCCATTTAACTGGTATTGCATCGATTAGACCTTGCCACGAAAGAAAGTTTTTCATTTTAAGACCTTTGTTATGCAAATCATTCCATGTCAAAAATTTACATGTCCCATCCAGTTTAATCATGTCACCAATTTTGTTTATACCTATATCCATCAGTTCGCTAATAAAACATGATTTATTATTTATACAGATGTGTTTATTATTCCAAATTATTTCGTTTAAAATTTCATCACTTGTTTCAGGCATTGAACCATTTAATTTTGACCATAAGGTCAAACATTCGTTATAAAATGGGGGGATAGCAATTTTCAAAGAACTTGGATCAAAATTGCATGTTAAGAGGTATGGGCCTCCCACAGGCTGTAGAAAAAAGTTGAGAACATGTTTCCATTCGGCACCATCTTCCGGATCAGAGTACCGTTTCAAAAAGGATATCTTCTGTGCTTGAATAAGGGATTCTAAATGTATCATTCTTAATCCACCGTTCTCAATATTATTAATCAAAGCACGTCTTTTCACTTTGTCTTTACCCTTCCAAATAAATTCGTAGATGATCGTATTCGCTCTCTTGATAACGTCATCTGGAAAAGGTAACTGCGACGCTCTATACAGGAATTTAGGGATAGCAAACGATTTTATAATTTGAATTCTTCCAAGAATGGTTAAATGTCTCCACTTCCACAGATTAAGAGTCTTTTTCAGCGAATCCAGGATTGAATCAAAATTTAATTTAACGGCTTGCTTCTTATCATATGAGAAAAAGATGCCAAGTATCTTTAAAGGTTTATCCATATTTTTAATACCGATATCAAGCTTTATGGACGAGTCGCCAAGATGGAGAGCCTCTAATTTACCGTTATTTACTTTAAGGCCTGAGCAGCATCCAAAATCTCGCAACATTTTTAAAAGATTTTCGAAAGATTGTTTATCTTTCAAGAAAGTCGTCAGATCATCAGCGAAAATGGTTAACTTAATTTCTTCGTTATCTGAAAGTTTAAAGCCTTTAATATTTTTACTGCTTCTAATATTTATAGCAAGTATCTCGAGAGCAATAATGAAGAGGTACGGAGACAAAGGGTCACCTTGCCTAACTCCTCGCTTGACGTCAAAATGAACGGAGGAGAAGCCGTTGTTTGTAACACAGCTTTTAATGTTACAATAAAATGTGCTTACCCACTTGATAAAAGATTCACCGAAATTGAAAGCCAGTAGGGCCTTATTTAAAAAAGCCCAGTCAAGAGAGTCAAACGCCTTCTCGAAATCGATCGCGACAAGCAGTCCACCTAAGTCATTAACTTTGGTATAAGACATGATGTCATCAATAATTCTCGTGCTATCGGAGATCAGTCGGCCCTTGACATAGGCATTTTGATTCCTGTGTATTATGAAAGGCAAAATGCATTCCAATCTCTTCGCTAAAGCCTTAGACGCAATCTTGACATCGACATTTATTAAGGAGATAGGCCTCCAATTTGCTATATACATCTTGTCCTTATCTTTCTTTTCAATTAATTTAATAATAGCCATTTTTTGTGACGTTGATAATTCTCCATGCTCATGCGCTGCATTCAAGCAGCCCACTACCAGATTCCCTATAACTGGCCAAAAAGCTTTGTAGAATTCGACTGTCAAGCCATCGTTTCCGGGTGCTTTACCATTTTGAAAACTCAGTAGCGAACGATAACATTCATTGAAAGTTAATTTCCCCTCACACTTCATCTGCATTTCCTTGTCTAGTTTTGGTATGTCAGGGTTTCCTAAGAAGATTTTAGCACAGCCCTGATCAATATCCGCCCCGTTGTTTTGGTATAAGGTGGAATAGAAGGACTTTAGCTGGTTTAAAATAACAGCAGGTTCCGTAATGACATTCCCGTCGTCTTGTTTTATTTTCCTTATGCAGGATTTGTTATGATTAAAGTTTTCAAGTCGCAGAAAATAGCTGTTACTTTTCTCCCCTTTTTCATACCATCTAGCGCGAGATCGAATCATAGCACCTTGTGTTATATAATCATACATAGCTACTGTAGGTTTACTTTAGAGAATGGCTCATTTCAACAAAAGAAATAACTTAAATATTTTCAACTCCATGCACCAAGAATTTTGCAAACATTCTCCGTCACCGCACCATGACCGGCTGCGGTGAAATGAATCGGTTTTTCCTCAGCTCGTGTCCAAAAAACATCCCAACGAATCCCAAGTCGAAAAGGGTTATTAAGCTTTATTCTAAACAATTTGAGAAAGTTTGCTGCTACTGACCTAAAGTTTTCTTTAGGCCAATGGAAAATGAATGAAGAATGGGAAGCGGTATATACGTGCCCAGCTTCTACACTCGAGAACTAGAGCCAAGAAAGTACGTGTATAACGTGACCGTTGCGCGTGAAGTCCCTCACTCGATCAAGTTCCTCGTTTTTACGCAACGTGGCGAAGGAGACAAACACACGCCTCTCGTTCCCCAACTCGAGCAAGCACGTTTTTAAAATAAGAGATTTATAATATAATACACTGCCAATAATACATGTGCATGGTGAGAAGAAAGAAAACTATTGAGTAGATATTACCACCACACTCTAGATTTGAACTTGGCTGAAATAGAGGAAAATACAACACATAAATAGAGGATTCTGGAAATACGTGCACCGAGGGTTACAGTCAACAACAGATGAATTGTCACGAAAACCTCTTACAAGCAATCTTTCTGGAAATAAAAAAAAATATGCAATTTTTTTTAAAAATTCCTGAGTGGTGAAACGTAAATGAAAGAGGAAGATCTAGAAGTTATTTTTGACACGTGCTTTTTTTACTGTCACTGAAATCTGTTTTCATCAAGTGGGTATTAAAATAAAAAAAGAAATTAATAAAGAAAATAATCAAGTAGAGGATAATTATATATAATCTCGATGTACTATATATCAAATCCTCAGAAGCGACATTAAAAAAAACCATGGCAATGAGGAAAAGAAATTCACATGCAAAACGAGTTAAGGCCTGGAATAGACTGATTTACTGAAACATGCACAACCTCGTCCCCAGGGCCTTCTCGGTGACGTGTCACCGAGAAGGCCCTGGGGACGAGGTTGAAACATGCACTGCGTCGTGGTTCTTAAATTTAACTGGTCACGTGGCTGAGTGGTAAAGTTACGCCAGACGTCTTGTATGCGAAACAAACTAACAAACTGACTACGCATGTCAGAATATTGTTAGAAGGCGCTAGGCGGACAGAAAGTCATATGGAGCAATACACATAATCAGACGACGAAATCAGCTTAAGCAAAGAATCGATCTAATATAAGATTTTGAATAGTTATTATTTTATTTTCTTTTCGAATTTTAATAGCCGGCTTAGCAGGCGTGATGAGGTTTCAATTTCATCAGCCGATCACGCCAAATGTTTCTGTCAAAAACCAACTGTTATGATAGTCTAGAATTTGGACGGTAAAACAAAGAAGGAACTGTTTTTATATTACAGACAACTAGGTAAACCGTCTGATTCATCAGAATCCGATCTAATCAAAGATCTCTTCGAGATATCGACTTTTTTTGCATGAGGTTAGTATGAGTAGAAGGTTTATCCTGGGCATTGTTGTTCGAACATATCATGGAAGAATTCAAACGTCTTTCAGTTCAAGCATTTTTTATTTTCGCGGAGTAAATGCTGTATTTGTAAGTCGCGACGACTGGGTGCTTTGCGACTCATATACTTTGGCTTGGTTAAAAAAGGTAAACTTTGACGTTTGCCTTTAACATGTTTAATCGAAATAGTTGTTTCCTTTCGAGTTAGAAAGATTTCTACTCGGCCTAATGCAGAAAAATAACGCCTGATCGCAGTTTAGGTTACGCACGACAGAGTTACCTTTTGTCTCGTCACGCAATCTTAACCCCACATTGAGAAGTAAATTTTCGTTTGGATACAGTCGAAGCTCTCTTAACGGACACTCTCGTAAGCGGACAGCTCTACTTACGGCCGCCTTGTTTGAAACCCCTTTTTACTCCCATACAAACTCTGTATCTTTACATTCTCCGAGATTACGACTTAGACTTTTTCTTTGTTTTTAAGCTCCCGTAAGCGGACACCGCAAAGAAAATCATATAAAAAACCTCTGTATCTTGTATTAATCAATCAACTTCACATCGCCGTTCGTCACAATGATTTTACTGTAATTACAGTACCATATTTTAGTGTTTGTTTTGTCGTCATCCATGTCCGGTTACATTTCGAAACACCACTAACATGCATATTACCATTATGTTAGCTGGGCAAGCTCCCGTAAGCGGCCATCTATCCCCTACACCTCTAGTGGCCGCTTACAAGAACCATTCTCGTAAGCGGCCAGCTCCAGTTGCGGACACGTTTTTCGCGTCCCGAGGGTGTCCGCTTACGAGAGCTTCGACTGTATTACCAAAAGCCTCTTCTCCTCGCGTTATTCTTTACCTTACAGCTACACATGCCATTTCTAACGACTACATTTCCAGCAAAACAGTTGCTGTTATTTTTCTAATGGCGATCTTTTAACGTTTACTGCTTCCACCGGAAGTAATTTCACAACAGGCTACAAAAACACTTATAAATATCACTTAACACATTTAATGATGTTGCAATTAGCGAAGCGCACTAATGACGTTACAGAATTTGACCCCCGGTGTGAGTCAAAATTCAAACAAACAAACCGCTCTCTGTAAGAGCAATGTATGGTTGGCGGGCACTTTGGAGGCATATTTAGCGATTGTTTCACAAAACCATGGCCAGATTGGCTCGGATTTCGAGAGAAAGCCTTACCTGTGCAACGTAGAAAGCTCAAACCGTGGTTTGAAACAAAAGGTTTGTCAAACAGAGCGATTATTCAATAAATGTGTAAAATGTTTTACTCTCAGTTATTGAATGGATTATAAAGGCCCGATTTGCTGCCGGGATTTGCTGAAGGAAAACATTTATTTTTATGAGAAATGCAAAACGTTTACACTGTTCTTAGTGGCACATTTTCCAACACAACAGAGCTAACCTCAGATTTATGCCACCACAAAATTACACAAAGAAACGCTCGTCCGATCGGTCCCCTTGCCTGACCCGAATATTTTAAGAGGTCAATTTCGTTACACAATTGTCGCGGCAAATACTATTTAATATACACTGATCGAGCTCGGCAGCTGTAGCTGCAGTCTGTAATAGTAATGGGGATAAATAACAGCTTTATTAAAATCAAACCCGCCGTCAATTCCATTAAAAAGGCGTTTGAATAGCATAATATTTTCGCCCTCTATCTATCATGTGTCGAAACAGATCGGATGACCGGCGATCAGTGCCGTCAAATTCGGGAAGAATTCTGAATTTCTTGCAACCGACGATCTTTCCGGTGCCTAAATGAAGCAATCCTTCGCAATTATATAATTCGATAGTAATTCGCTATCCGCCGCTTAAATTTCTCGGCAGCCTGAATAATTTTGCAGTGGGAATCAAGGTGTTATTGCCGGATCTTCGACTAATAAATTCAATTTTGGGCCATTTTTTGGATACCTTCAATCTGTTTTCACTTACTAAAGCAAAAATGTTTGGAATCTATCATTTTTCGAGCCTTTCGAGAATCTCGGCGTCACATTGTGCCTTTCTCGCCCCTTTTTTCTTGTCAAGAATGCGTCCCCTCCATACAAAGCCTTTGCCCAAACTAAAATTGTTGTCCGACTCACGCGGGGGGGGGGGGGGGGGGTATCATGTGGCGAAATCTATTTTTAGTAATAGTGCGCTTCGCTAGATGATGTTGCAATTCTAAATTGTGCAACTCAGCAGAAATAATCAATTGTCACGAAATGAGTTCCCTTTGGTTAACTATTAGCAACGTTTTAGTGCGTGAAAGACTTGTACGAGTACAAATTTGCGTTGTTAATCGTTTTAGGTTTTAAAACTAATATTAGGCAGTTTAAGATACGCTACGGCGAGGCGCTACTACGGCTGCCGGAAGTAATTTTCTCCAAATATAAGATACTGCGCATGTCAGTCAGTCACGTCCAGCCGTAGAGTGAAATCTGACTACGCGAGTCGGGAGGTTTTGCCGTAGTGGTAGTACGTCGGATTTTATTCGCTTCTCTGTCCTTTTTCGACGAGTTTCTCAGCATTTTAAGAGTTCCAACGAATACTGTATCCTTTGAATTTAATTGTAGTCGAACAATTGTCGCGTTTGTCGCTCATAAGCTTAAAATGTCTTATTTTGAATTTGACGAATTCGTTCGGTGCAAGTGTCGGTATGGACAAGAAAAGTACTCGTGTTGAGCGTGCGATTTTTTTGCCTTCACAGTTTAGTGGAGATGTACTATAGCTGTATAAGTATCCGCTACCATTTTGCTTCGGTGAGTACTGGTATATTTCAGTTCATAACTCGGTGTTCTTTGCGATATTCGTATTTTTAAAATTTTACATTTCATCGATTTTAATTGTTGTTGTGTTGTTGTGTATTGCTGCTGTAGAAAGAATCTCTCGCTCAGAACAATTCTGTTAGTCCTAGCAAAGCAAACAACAACTATATATTTTTTGAGCGAAGCCATTCGGCTGTGGAAAACTAAATAAAAGAGATTTTCAACTCCTTTGCCTATGTTTCTTTGTATTTCGCCTTGCTTTTACACTAAATTTGGCGGACTGCCGAGACGTACTCTCCCCAGACCTTTTCGGTTACGGTAGCCGTAGTAGCACCTCGCCGTAGCGTATCTTAAACTGCCTATTAGCGCCTAAAGACTTGTACTAGTAAAAATTGCGTTCTTAATCGTTTTAAACTTCACTGCCTTCGAGCGCTGAACCGCTTACATTCTTAATTGGTTATGTGACCTAAGATTTGGGCTACTCACGTTTTTGATTCTTATATAATGTTTGTAAATTTGACAAGTCACGTTTTTTTCTACAAGAACGGAAGTGCTGAAGCACAACTATAGAGTGACACTTACAAGTCACGCGCTTTGATCACCCACAGCGGAAAGTATTCCCTCGAGAGTTAACAAGAATGCGATCCCTTCCGGTTCAGATTTGAGTCCACTAAACGCTATTCGATCATGACTAATACACCACACGAGTACTACGAGTAACATACGGGTAACATACGAGTAACACACGGAACATACGGGTACATACAGGTAACATACGAGTAACATACGGATACATACGAGTAACATACGGATACATACGAGTAACATACGGATAAATACGGGTGCATACCAGTTCCTATTTCATTTAACGTTATTTTATCTTATTTTTCATTTTTATTTTATGCTCCCCCACCCCCCTTCCGCTTAACAAGGTTGCGCGACGAGCCCAAAGGACAAAACGTGTTGCTGGATTTCACTGTCACGCAACGAAAAAGTGTGACACATACTAGTAAAAAAGTCAAGAATTTGAAATGTTATAAGATCAATAGCTCGTCTTCTTAAATTCACTTACATACGATCTTACCCGTAACATACCAGTAACATAAGGACACAAACGGGTGCATACCAGTTCCTACTTCATTTCACTTTATTTTATTTTATTTTATTTTTTAATTTTATTTTATGCAACACAAGTAAACCAAACAAAACATACGGTTACTTACGGTTACATACAGGTAGCATACAAGTGAAAAAACAATAATCGAAAAATCAAATATTGGTCATGATGTTACCCGTTTCTCCATCGCTCTCCCCTCCAAAAAAAAGATTGCGTGACGAGCCCAAAGGACAAAGAGCATTGCTGGTTTTCACTGTCACGCCATGATAAAGTAAAAAAGATCAATATTTCAGGGAGCCGTGTTTGGCCTGTCACTTTTTATATTTTCACTTAAGTCGGCTTGGCTGGTAGATACGTATTGCTTTGACGTCTGGCACTCGTATGTAAGTGAATTCAAACAAGATGAACTATTGATCTTATAACATTTCAAATTCTTGACTTTTTTACTAGTATGTGTCATAATTTTTCGTTGCGTGACAGTGAAATCCAGCAACACGTTTTGTCCTTTGGACACGGACACTGCCTATATAAGGAACCTTGGACTGGGCGAGCCGTCAGTCATTTCACTCTAGACACCGACCCGTCAACATCAACCCAAAAGCAATGTGCTGTTTTAGGTGGTAGTGTCGCAAGTTACCGAGCGTAGAACGCCTGAATCTTGGGAGAGATATATATTTCTTTCAATTTTTTTTTTATATACTTAGTTCTATCCTTTTAGTTCTCAGTTCAAATGTTCACCTCGGTTTGCGCGGCACAACAACGTGAAATTATGTCTGGGCGCTTTGAAAATTAGAAACGGTTGCTTCAATATAATTGTATATGTGGGCTGCTTTTCCCTTGTCGATTGAGTAAGCGAAAACAAACTCATTTCCCTTTGAAAATTCCAACACTCGTTTGAGGTCTATAATCGTTTGAATTCAAATAAACGGCACGAAGTAAGCCCAGAACCCAGAAAGGTCAAGAAAGCAATTTGATTCCCCTTGATTCATTCTGTTTCTGCAGGAATCTATAAACACCTTTGAACCTCAAATATTTTGAGGTAGCAAATAAATCCGAACTTCAAAGTTGTAGCGAATCTTTTTACTATATAATACTCCTATATATACTCAGGAGCAAGCAAAACTATACTGGGATAAATCAATAATATTTAGAAAGACCTTAGTTGTAAACTGTGATGCGATATGCGACAAAAATCTTCACCAGACACAATGCAGATAATTTCATTGAACACTTTCAGTATGAAATCGAAATGGTTTGTATTACTGTACCTCGATCATGTATCTAAAAATCCACCTCAGTGAAACACCCTGGTGTAATTCAGGCTATAGGCAGTCGATACAAAGATTTTCCCCCTGGGTCGATACAGCATATCCGCCGATACAGCTTGGGTCGATACAGCAAACGTCAGTCGCAGAGCGCACATTCAACGCATAAACGTTCCACTACAAATGCATTCATTGCTTTTATTAGGTGCTGTACAGCGTACAGCGTCCTTAGACCAAACAAATAATGCACGAAAGGTTTTCCTTAAAGACCTGAGACCAATATTACGGTGAATCTCTCCATCGGCCAAAACGCAACCGGTCCAAAGTCAAATGATATCCTACATAAGCTTCGCATGGCGTTCAAGTATCGATCCGAGTGCTTTCAGAAGAAGGCATCTTTTGGCTTTTTCTCTGATGAATCGGCCAAAAAAATATCAAGAAGTAAAGCCGAATTGACAATAAACTTAAATATTAAAATCAACGAATTAGCGAAGAAGGCAGGGTGGTTCGATCCAAGACAGAAGTTGCTTTTCTAAAATGGCGCAACGCCCGCCATGAAGCAAACAGTCATCTTCTCAAAGGATTTTATTTGTTTGTTAACCATTAAACCACGACTTGAGCATGCTTTAATAAGAAAGACCACAAGCCATTCATTTTGAGGGCTCAAAAAGGCCCATCTCAGCTGAGAGGAGTCTGTGTGCCATTTTGAGCATCTTGCCATTGGGGGAACCGTTACGGGCGCGAAATTCAAATTTTGTAAGGCAAAATTTTAGATTTTAGCTACAAAAGAGGTATTACTGGTGTTTTTTGGTTTCATTTTATGAAAGTGAGTATTTTAAAGTAAAATTAAAGATCAGAAGGTAGGATTTGACTTTATTTTCGGTCAAGGAATTTTCCCCTTCTTGCTCGCATAGTCCGCCATATTTGATTATGCCGTTGAAACAAGGATTTCGTGACAAAGAGGGGGAGGAGCTATCCCTTTTATAGGCAGTGTCCTTGTTTAAGCGGAAGGGAGGTGGGTGAGCATAAAATAAAAATGAAAAATAAGATAAAATAACGTTAAATGAAATAGGAACTGGTATGCACCCGTATGTATCCGTATGTTACTCGTATGTATCCGTATGTTACTCGTATGTTATCTGTATGTACCCGTATGTACCCGTATGTTCCGTGTGTTACTCGTATGTTACCCGTATGTTACTCGTAGTACTCGTGTGGTGTATTAGTCATGATCACGCTATTCTCCTACTTTTTTACTTGTAAACAAGCAAAAAAAGTCGAAAAAACGCAAGAGGTTTGGCATCACAACTGTACAAAGGCAGAGGATTATTTTTTTCTGAGGTACCACCCCTAGAAAATAAACTTTATTGGCCTGAAATTTGGGTGAACTTTGAGGCCTGTGACAGAGGTGTCCTAACAGAGTGTAGGTAGATGTTTGTATGGTTAAGTCCCGTTCGTGGGAACAGAGAATTTTCGTATAATGGTACAAGTCTTGTAATAATCTCTAAACGAAACCAATGCTCTAGAAACTCACATTACCACGCATTATCTCTTTGAGATGCTGAGGTATCCTTTTATCCATAGTGCCACATTTCATTAAATGGTAATTAAGTGGATTTAGTTTTTTTTGCGGAAACTTTAAAAGTATAAACTGCCTGCGGTTGGAGCTGGACTGTCGGTCAGGTCAAATATGGGGTGTTATTCAGTTTCAGGGTGTTATTTCGCAAATACGAATGTTTGAAAATGTAACGGTAACGTATATCGCAACTGTGATATCTGTGATAATTGTATATTTCTAAAACGACTGCTCAGTTTCATAACCGCAGTGTATACTTGATTTGACATCAATATATCGGTAATGAACAAATTAGCTTTAAAATATTAAAATCGTGAGTTAGCTTGAGTTGCCAAGTCAGAGTCGGGAAAAAACCCCAGACATTTTTCGACAGTATCTTTTTTGTCGCCTTCTTTCTCCCAAGCCCTTTTCCAGGCCCTATGACAAACATATTTCGTATTTTTACCCAGCTGCCCTTAAGTTTAATGTAAAATATATTATTGGAATATTTCTGTTGTCCTGTCCAAGTCCATTTAAGGCAAGTTAAGTTTCAGGTTTAAGATTTAAGGCTTTATCCGGTGGCGGTAAGTCAGTTTTGTTAACGTTACTGAGAGCAGCAGAAATTTACCTCGCCTACACATTTTTTGGGGTAGCAGATTTTAACACCCACCCCGGAGATATCCTAAGCGTGTTTCAGCGCGCAATTTACTGTAATAAATTAAGAAACGCGATAAAATTACCGGAAACGTTTCTGTAGACAAGTTAAGATAGACGTGAGCCGCTTTTTCATTAGGTACTTGTGCTATGAGCAACCGACTGTCGAAAAAGGCACTAATTATTCTTTTTTCCTACGTTGCACTGACGGCTTTAAAAATCAGGTTCAGCTTGTATATGTTCAGTTTGTATATGTTTGTACTATTAGGGAACATCAGAGGGGCTAACGCTAAGCATTACATATTAAAAACATAACTAAGTTGAATGAAAGAGGAAGAAAAAAAATTCATCTTGCACACCGAACTTGAAAATGATGCATGCAGTCATCGAGACGTCATTCGTATCGTCAATTTTTATTCCATTTTTTCCGACACCTTATGCCTTTAGAAGGATACGAAATTGCAATAAAAATTAAGCTGAACAAAACAAGCATTTCTTTACTTCTTGACTTCATTTTCGGCTCTTCTCATATTTTCATTTTTAGAGTGATTGACGCGTTTTATATTCATATTAGTGGCTTAACCTTGATTCATTTTATTCTCAACTTTTAATAGGAATCATGTCACTACTTTTTTAACCATTTTTCTGCTGTACAAAATACATTTATTTTGAAGTAAAATCCTTCATAAACCTAAAATAAAGAAGAATAGGTATATTTACAATATGAGAACGGTAAAGAAAATTGGCCAAGTTCCAACATGCGCCGTTCAGTTAACATTCGCCTTTGTAAACAAAGAAAACAAGATATGCTGACGTCATCACTGAGTTGCGTCGATCCTGATGTCACGACCCTCTAAAGTGAGTTTGCTTTTTTCGACGGTTTTGCTTGTTTACAAGCTAAAAACGTAGAATAGGGATTAGTGGACAAAATTTGGAACCACATATTTGTAAACTCTCAAGGGACTTTTTTTAATTTCTCAAGGGACTGTTTTAATTTCTCAAGGGATTACTTTCCGCTGTGGGTGATCACTTGCGATCTCGTGAAAAAAACGTGACTTGTCACATTTACAAACGTTATATAACAATTTTAAAAGTGACATGTCAGCTTTCTTATCTCAACGCACGTGTGTCTGAAAGGCGATCTATAAAAAGCGTCGCACAAACAATGGATTGCGTAACTAAAACACGAATAAATAATCACTAGCACTTACATCGTTTAAAAATTACAAACGTCAAATATAAACCATACCAAAAAACTCGCTCTTTTCAAAGATATTATTGAAGTTAAAACAAATGCGAGATGGGGGCTTCTTTTAGCTTAGGAGCGGTTAAAAATTAGGCCAAATTTGGTCGCTACATGCAAGCGCAACTCTATTTCGTCATCAGCCTAGGTCGTTAGGGACGTGACCTCGCGTTGACAGGGAATGACAGCAATGTTGCATGAATCGGCTTTACAACATGCGATCGTATCTACGCAGTTCGAGTGGAATTTCAGTCAAAGACAGCAAAATTTTTTCTTATTTCATCTTCAAATATAATTCGAAAGCATTCACTGTATATATGGCTTTTGTTTAATCCTGGGTCTTGATATCCGACCCTCGCAGAGCCTAGACAAAACGCAGCTCGAGTGTAACGATTTGTTTACGCTGCAATTATATTTTGCTGTTTCATTTGCTAATTTCGCTGCCGTAATCGACTGCCTCGAAAGGTCCTTGCAATTTTAAAGTATAGAAATGTCAGATCTTGGTGAAATTTGCACTGTTTATTTGTGTAATGTTAAGGAATATGTGTATAAATACCCGGCGCGGACGAGCCATTTTTGACAAAATTATATGGCTGCATTTCCTCCGCGAAGATAGGAAATTGTTAAACTAAACTACAAAGAAACTGTAATGATAAGTTCGAAGAACAATGCACAGGATAAACCTTCGACTCGTACTTCATGCAAAAACGTCGATATCTCGAAGAGACTTTGATTATAGTTGCCATTTGTTTCGCAACACCGGACATGAACTATTGATTACGTGACTCCAGGAAAAATATTTTGAGAGCTTATCGCTCAAATGCTGTTCCTGGAACTATTTCCTTGACGCGTTCGCGAGCCCGGACGATCATCGGATACTCAGCAAAGCTGTACTAAAAAAGCGGGTATTGCATCCTACCAAATACTAAAGTAGAATTTGTAAGGATCAGTAAGAAATTTGGGTTTGAGCTGTAAAATTATGCGCTTTTTGTCACAACGGAAAACTCGTTTGTGAAACTTCTGCGCTTCTGCGAAACAGTATAAATCCCAGTATATAACAGACAAATTTTTTTTGGCCAGAAATCAAGCTCAAGTAAGGTACTTTCTCTTAACCAAATTAGTCTAAATAAGACAAGAAAACATTGCTTCTATATTTTCTGACAGTTATTTTCTAAAAAGTTATTTTTGTACAAAAAATGCTAAAAATATCGCACTTTTGTTAAGGGTAGAATAAGACAAGAAAGCTTTGCTTCTATATTTTCTGCCAGTTAGTCCCTAAAAAAGTTCTTTGTGTACAAAAATGCTAACAAATATCGTACTTTTTTCTAGTGTAGAAAATGAGATTTTAACCGTCATTTGTAAACCATTTATCTACAAGCTTAGCTCAAAATATAACTCAAAATATAACTTTTTCTCACTGACTACCATAGTTTCTTTCAATATCGGCTGTGAGAATTTAGTGGCACATCATTACCGATGTTGTATGGAGAAATTAGAAATTGGTCATGCATTCTTGGGACAGGAAGTCTTTACGTGTCCTAGAGAGCAACTCTTAACTGAAGTGTTTCTCAATAAAAAGAAAGAAAGAAAAACTTCCGGCCACGAAAATTTCGACAAGTACGTGCCGAGGTAATAACAAATTTTCTTGAAATGCCACTTGTGACGTCATTGGTGGAGTTCATGGCATAAGATGATAGTTTATCAATTAAAAGAGAGAAAGGAAATCGTCCGGTCGCGTAAATTGTGACGTCATTGGTGGAGTTCATGGCATATATATATATATCGAACATGTTGTGACAATGGAAGACGTAAACGTCTTCCTTTTGTACGTATCGGTGGCATCCCCCTATTGTGTAGACCCTTGGTTGATTTAAATGACAGGGTGGGGGAGAGAGACGAGTGCTCGGAGGAGGGTGGGGAGGGTGGGGGGAAGGGATGGTGTACCTAGAATGCTGTGAGCAAGTTTGATTTTCCCAAGGTTGGAGTGGCGCAGTTTTACCCAGAGTAGTCCTTTCCTTAAATTTCCATTCTGGAAACTTACTATATAAACTACCGTACGCCAGAAAACATAATGATGTTTCTTTTTATTAAGAACCAGAAATGCTGGATACCACGCAATGGTTGCACTTATAAAAACAAGCCTGGTGCTAGTGATCTATACAATGTGCTGTAATGTTCTGATAACAAATGTGGGAAATTTAAGATGTTACGCTTTGTTAACGTTTTCCTGCGAAAAAGACAGTTAAATTGATCCATATCAAATAGTAAGAACCGCACAAATCTAAACGACAAACGACATTTGTATCTCTAACTATTTTATAATTATTAAATTTCACATAATAATGAATGGCTATGCAAACCTAATACAATCTATCAATCCAGGTTAAATGTATTTGCTGAAGCAACGCAAGAATATGCTTGATCACGAAAACTGCTGTCAAGTATTTACACAGTTTCATATTAGTTAGTCTATTAGTTATCAAATAGTTACAACCACACAAATCTAAACGACAAACGATACTTTTATCTCTTACACGATGATAATTAAGGAAGTGTAACTAGTTTCCTTTCGTCAACTTTCTTATTATTAAATTTTACATATAATAATTATGAATGGCTTTGCAAAACTCATACAACCTATCAATTCAGGTTAAATGTAAATGCTGACGCAACGCAAGAATATGCTTGATCACGAAAACTGCTGTCATGTATTTAAATTTACACAGTTTCATTTCGAAACAATAGTTAGTCTGCCTGTAAGCTGTTTAAAGCCACTTTCAATAAACAAACCATTTTGAAGGCGAGTCGCTGTTTTTGCATTCTTTCGATTCACTTGTCTCTTTCCAATGACACCGCTGACCACTTTCGTCAACCTCGCAGTGTTCGAACCGCCTCCAGCACTGAATCGATTTCCACGTGCGAGACAGCTCACGTGCCTTCTGTTCACATCCGGGTAACCTCTGATGGCATTCAGAGTCTGATCCAGAACACTTGTGAGGCTTGAAGCGGCATTGTCGACACCCCGCCTCATAGTACCCCCGAAGGTTTGCTTTTTGACGGGAGGTCACTTTGTCCCAGGGCTCCCGCAGGTCAGAGAATTTCGTGAACAGCTTTCCACCTGCGATAATATCGCCGTATATGAAGTACTCTGTCCCCATTTTGATCCCGAATGTTCCTGAAACTGTGTTATCAATGTAACTGTAGGGTGTATAGAGTTTCGTCGTAAGTTCTGTGTCCAGCACGCCAAAAGCTCGTTCTTGTTGGCCGCGTGAGATTCCTTTGAACACTTCTTTTACGGTGATGACGAACACGTCATGATGGCCCACTTTTTTAGGCCCTGATACAACAACGGCTCGTATAACTAGAATAAAAAACAAGTGTTATTATAATTTGTTTTCCCAAAGGCCAAAAGAGCACCCTAATATGAGGGACCTGAAGGGGTAAAATGGGAACTGGGATTTGCCTATTTTTTCATCCTCAATATTCCACTGGAAAATGAGATTTGAGACACTGGGAGTAGGAATCACAAACAAAAAATGGGACTGGTACTGGGATTTACTGGATCAGGGCAAAAAATGCGCTGGAAATGGGATTCATGCCCCCCCCCCCTTTCAGGACCTAATACAAAATATGAAAACTGAAATGATAAACCCAAAAAGGCTTGATAAGCTTGTTACAGTGCCCTCCAGGCCA
The DNA here is from genome assembly GCF_052425735.1 of Oculina patagonica. Lineage (NCBI taxonomy): Eukaryota > Metazoa > Cnidaria > Anthozoa > Scleractinia > Oculinidae > Oculina > Oculina patagonica. Next base: position 22,930,054 of record NC_135762.1, read on the forward strand.
CGTTTTCGAAAAATACTATTGAAAATATTTTTAAAGTATTGACAAGAAACGCTAAATAGAAAAGAGAGAATGGGTTCAACAAGTGAAAGCAAAATTTTAGGCAACAACTCGAAGCATGATACTTTGCAATCGTGTTTGCTGGTTTGATTTTCTCGCAACTTAGTTTTTTTCGCGGGATCTCGCGTGGCTAGAGGCTAGAGCGCGCGCGAAGCCAGCGCGAAAAAGGGGTTACGCGCAGGTAATCCAAGCTATGATTTCGCAGTTTAACAAAAAGTCTTAAATACCGGAAGATATTAATTTAAGACATATTTCGCAACTCGTAACTCCGGAAACAGACAACGGCTCACTTCTTTCAGTTACGATACTGTTTTTGCGGCCCAGACCAATTCTTGAAAAGATATTTACTGTTGTTAATGAAGTAAATCCTGCCATAAAAATGATATTTGTAGAACTTAAAGTATAAATCCTGAGAAATTTAAGTGACTGATCTTCAGGAAAACCGCAGATTTAAGGTATCAGTCAAAAAACCGCCCCCCCCCCCAGATTTAATAACGTTACTTGAGAAATAGAACTTTGTTTCTTTTAACCGCCCAGTTTTGACAGCGTGAATGTTAACGAACACGAATCATTTAGAGCAAAGAAAAAGCGCTGTAATGCTTGGCAGAAACGTGTAAAAATCAATCGAAAGTTGAGTACAAAATCCCGAAATGTTCTTTATACCTAACTCAAATGAGTTTTGTTATAGTTTGATATTCATTTTGACAACGTGAATGGCCCAAAATAGAGCAAAAAAGCGCTGTAACGCTTGGCTGAAACGCATACAAATCCATCAAACCTTGAATACAAAAACCGTAATCCTCTTGATACGTACCTAACTCGGAAGAGTTTTTCAAAGTACAGAAGAAAAATTAGGCCTTTTTTTTTAATAAAGAAGCTGACCGTCTCGCGTTTTTTCAATACGGTGGCTATGCAATTTGCCGTTCAAAATTTCGCTCTTCTCTCGGCACAAAAATGACAAAATTTCCTTTATCGTGAATTTGTAAACTTACCGAAGTCTGCTTCACAAAAAGCTTGCTGTGGGTGTTCCAACTGTATAACTCCTGCGTAAACGATAGCATAAGACGAAGATAGGACACATAAGATCGCCACTAGATAAAAGTGGGTTGCCATGGCATACGACTTGTACTTTAGTCTTTTGTTGAAGTACTTTCTTGCTCTCTTGAAGTTCTTCTGCCTGGAGCGTGGTTTTGTCTATCCATATTTATACCCTACATGTGGCCGTGGGCACGGGAGAGTTAGTGTAGGCGTATCCGAAAGGAATTCGAAACATTATCTTCATAACTCGAATTTCTGATTTTCAAGTGTTGAGTTGTGTCTTTTCCGCCGAATTTTCCAGCCCTGCAACTCCTTAACCCCAACGAGACAGAAGATAATTGTAGTTTTCTGCTCGTCCAGACATATTTATCGTTTCTAGCGTTTCTTTACGGATTAGGCAAATAGTAATCACGGGAAAGAATAGTCATGGGTGAATAGACTCCTGACACGGCCCGTTTTCACCTTGTGTGAGAAAAACTGTTATCTGTCTACACTCATCTCAGCTAATGGATAATTGCAATGTAAACAAGATTAATTACGCACACATTTACAAAAGATAAAAAAGTCACGAAGAAGGGTCAAGACTTCGTTCTAAAACAGGAAAGCTAGCACGTTTTCCAATAAGCTCTGGACTATTTCCCTTCGGATTGCATGTATTTTTGTGGTTTTTTATGGCTCTTTTCGCATGTTCTGGCTTAATTATTGCAAACAACCTGACTAAACATAGGTCAATCTTTACTCTCGCGTTTATTTCAAATTATCCCATAAATATTGACTTTTCTATAAAAACAACATTGATTAATTTACAGTGTTTTTCAGACAAGAAACCTCGCAACAGATATTATATGTTTTTTTTTTTCATTTGCGACGGCGAACATGTTAAATCGAGTTAAACAAAAGGCGCGCGCTTTCTAGCTAGCTCTGTCGGATGTAGCCCTTACCACACCTTCAGCCTTTAGCCTTCTTTTGCGTTTAAGTGAAAAAGAGAACTGAAGTCTTAGATAAACAGGAAGTTTATCATTCGTTTGTTTGGCACCGTCTAACGTGCTTTAATTAATTGTTTCTTGTGGAGTGTCACGTCGATTAACTCAGATTTGGTCACGATCGGATTAACTGTGATCTGTTTACTCTTTAAGTTTTCCCGCCATTGCTTTGCGTAACTGCACCGACCGCAAAAAAACACCCAAGAGCTCGAGATTTGAGGAGGCACGATTGAACAGAAAACTACTGTAGGTTTACTTTAGAGAATGGCTCATTTCAACAAAAGAAATAACTTAAATATTTTCAACTCCATGCACCAAGAATTTTGCAAACATTCTCCGTCACCGCACCATCCCCGGCTTCGGTGAAATGAATCGGTTTTTCCTCAGCTCGTGTCCAAAAAACATCCCAACGAATCCCAAGTCGAAAATGGTTATTGAGCTTTATTCTAGACAATTTGAGAAAGTTTGCTGCTACTGTCCTAAAGTTTTCTTTAGGCCAATGGGAAATGAATGAAGAAAGGGAAGCGGTATATACGTGCCCAGCCTCTACACTCGAGAACTAGAGCCAAGAAAGTACGTGCATAACGTGACCGTTGCGCGTAAAGTCCCGTCTCATTCGATCAAGTTCCTCGTTTTTACGCAACGTGGCGAAGGAGACAAACACACGCCTCGCGTTCCCCAACTCGAGTAAGCACGTTTATAAAATAAGAGATTAATAATATAATACACTGCCAATCAGACATGTGCATGGTGAGAAGAAAGAAAGCTATTGAGTAGATATTTCCACCACAGTCCTGATTTGAACTTGGTTGAAATAGAGGAAAATACAACACATAAATAGAGGATTAATTTATACATTTATATAGCGCTAAAACTATAAATATTCTAAAGCGCTGTTTACTACTGTGTAAAAATAATATAAAAATATAAAAATTAGAATGAACCTACATACAAATCAAACTAGAAACAGTGTGATTGAAAAGTTAAAACGCTTAAACGCGAAATGCTTTCTTAAAAAGGAAAGTCTTCAATTGACTTTTAAAAGTCTCCACTGATGACGCTTTGCGAATGTCAACAGGAAGCTCATTCCACAGGGAGGGGCCTGCCTTGGCAAAGGATTATGGAAATACGTACACCGAGGGTTACAGTCAACAACAGATGAATTGTCACGAAAATCTCTTACAAGCAATCTTTCTGGAAATAAAAAAAATATGCATTTTTTTTTTAAATTCCTTTAGAGAGTGGTGAAACGTAAATGAAAGAGGAAGATCTAGAAGTTATTTTTGACACATGTTTTTGTTTTTTCTGTCACTGAAATCTATTTTAATCCATGGGAAAATGAAAAAAAAAAATAACAAAGATAACACTCAAATAGAGGATATCCTCGATGTACCGTATATACAACCTCGTTCCCAGCGTTTCCGTATATATTAGATATTTAGAGTGACATTTAAAAAAAACATGGCAATGAGAAAAAAATTCACATTCAGAACAAGGATAAGGCCTGGAGAAGATTGATTTACTGAAACATGCACTGCATCGTGCACGTGGTTCATAAATTTAACTGGTTATGAGGTGGAGCCACTATTAAAAAAATATAGTACGTGTCTCGTTGCCAGGTAGATTTGCAAAAGAAATTTCAAAGGAGAAGTAAAGTTACGCCGGTCTGATATGTGAAACAAACCTACAAACTGCAACGCTTATCACAATATTGTTAGCAGACGGACAAAAAGGCATATGGAGCAATACGCATCACCCCCCCCCCCCCAATCTGTCTGATTCATCAGAATCCGATCTAAAAACGGAAGACTTCGGCATTACAACTGTACTAAGGAGACGAGTATTTTTTCAGAGGTTCCACCCCTAGAAATTAAGAAAGTTTATTGGCCTGAAATTTGGGTGAATTTTGACGCCTGTGACAGACGTGTCCTAACAGAGTGAAGATAGAGGTTTGCATGGTATAAAAGTCTAATTTGTGGAAACAGGGAATTTTTGTCTGGTACAAGTATCTTGTAATATAATATCTAAACGAAAGCAGTGCTATGGAAACTCATATTAACACTTATTATCACTAGTATGTGCTGCTGAAGTGTCCTTTTATCGAACGTGCCACATTTCATTTAAAAGATGATTAGGTGGATTTAGTTATTTGCGGAAACTTAGAAAGTATTAAAAACTGTCTGCGGTTGGAACTGGACTGTCGGTCAGGTCAAATATGGGCGTATGCTTGGAATGTAACGGTAGCTTTTATCGCATCTAGGATAGTTGTGTATTTCTATGACGACTGCTCAGTTTCATAACCGCAGTGATTTGATTTGACATCGGTAATGTACAAATAAACTTTAAAATATTAAAATCGTGAGTTAGCTTGAGTTGCCAAGTCAGGAGTCATTACAGTATCTTTGTTGACGCCTTCTTTCTCCCAAGTCTTTTTACCCATCCGTCCTTAAGTTTAACGTTTAGGTCAAATACTGGAATTATTCCATTATCCTGTCCAAGTCCATTTAAGGCAAGTTAAGGTAAGTCCCAGGTTAAAGATTCAAGTCTTTATCCGGCGGGGAAAATTTAACGTTACTGAGAGCAGCAGAAATTTACCTCGCCTACACATTTTTGGGAGGTGTAGATTTTCACACCCACCCCGGAGATATCCGAAGTGTGTTTCAGCGCGTAATTTACTGTAATGAATTAAACATCGCAAGAAAACGCGATGAAATTACCGGAAAAGTTCCTGAAGACAAGTTTAGATAGAAGTGAGCCGCTATTTCATTAAAAGGGTACGTTGCACTGGCGACTTAAAAAATCCAGTTTAGTTTGTATATGTTTGTTATACTACTAGGAGACATTAGAGGAACTAGCGTTACATAGAAAAACATAATTAAGTTGTATGACAGAGGAGGACATCGAACTTGAAAATGATGACATGCAGTCATCGAGACGTCATTCCGTATCGCTAATTTTAATTCTTTTTTTTTTCCCGAAACCTTCTGTCATTAGAAGGATACGAAACTGCAATAAAAATTAGGCTGGACAAAACAAGCATTTCTTTACTTCTTGACTTCATTTTCGGCTCTTCTCATATTTTCATTTTCAGAGTGATTGACGCGTTTTATATTCTTATTAGTGGGTTAACCTTGATTCATTTTATTCTCAACTTTTAAAAGGAATCATGTCACTACTTTTTTAACCATTTTTCTACTGTACAAAATACTTTCATTTTGAAGTAAAATCCTTAATAAACCTAAAATAAAGAAGAATAGGTATATTTACAATATGAGCACGGTAAAGAAAATTGGCCAAGTTCCAACATGCGCCGTTCATAACAGTTAACATTCGCCTTTGTAAACAAAGAAAACGAGACATGCTGACGTCATCACTGAGTTGCGTCGATCTTGATGTCACGACGCTATAAAGTGAGTTTGCTTTTAATAGTTGCCATTTGTTTCGCAACACCGGACAGGAACTATTAATGAGTGCTTATCGCTCAAATGCTATTCCTGGAACTATTTCCTTGATACGTTCGCGAGCCCGGACGATCATCGGAGACTCAGCAAAAAATACAGTTTTTACGTGCCTCAAAGGCGCGCGCTACGATTTTCTGCTTGACGTCATTATTGCTCGCGCGGCCTAAAATGGCGCTAGCAACTCTCACTCTAAACAGAAACGAAAAAGAATTCCATCTGTTTTACCGCGCATTACCAACTTTGTATACAAATGAAAACTTCAAAATACTTTCAGATAGGTCTCAAAACCTGGGACGGTAAGCAATACGACAAAAAGTATGGATAAACAGCCGACAGAGAAGTTCTAATTCTGTCTTTCATTATCGCTCGCGACGCATGGCGTCATATTAGCGCGCGCTCGCACGCGCAATTTGATTCGCTTCGGAGGTCGAAAAACCCAGATTTTGATCCAGATTTTCTCGAAAACGTACCGTACAACCTATTATGAAACTCTCATAATTAAATTTAAGGTGTAAACCACGTCCACGGCCAAAATTTTGAAAAAATCTTAGACAGATTTTAAGCTATTTTAAAAATGGGCAAAATATCACATTTTCCTACTTTGCGAAAAATCTGTCTTACAGATTTTTATATTATTTTGCATGAATGATAAATCAAAGCCAATTTCTTATTTGTGAAATTTTGAGGTAGGGTCGTACGGCAGATTTTGAGAAAAACGCCGTATAAAATACTAGTGGCAGTCCCCTCATAAGCACTCGGCCGTTCATTCTGTTTATTAGCATTTTTATTTTCCAAATATCGCATTAGATGGTTTTAGGATGTAACAATAAGTGATAAGAAAAAGACAAAACTTTTCTGAAGATTGTACAAGAGAGTGAAAGGTTGGACTGATTTGCCCTCTCAATATTGTATTATACCACCTTAAAAATGCGGGTATTGCATCCTACCAAAAACGTATAATTAATTATAACTTGTAAGGATCAGTAAGCAATTTGGGTTGGAGCTGTAAAAGTATACACTTTTTGTCACTCTCTTGGAAGATACGACCCGGCTAATTATAAGACTCGCAGGTCACGGGCAACAACGGAAAACTCGTTTGTGAAACTTCTGCGCTTGGTGAAACAGTATAGATCCCAGTATATAACAGACAAATCTTTTTTGGCCAGAAATCAAGCTCAAGTGAGGTACTTTCTCTTAACCAAATTAGTCTAAATAAGACAAGAAAGCATTGCTTCTATATTTTCTGGCAGCGAGTTCCTAAAAAAAGTTATTTTTGCCATACTAAAAATGCTAAAAATATCGGCTTTTTTCTAGGGTAGAATAACACAAGAAAGCACTGCTTCTACAATTCCTGTCAGTAAGTTCCTAAAATAGTTATTTTTGTACAAAAATGCTAAAAATATCGTACTTTTTTCTAGTGTGAAAAATAGAATTTTAACATTCATTTGTACACCTTTTATTTCCAAGCTTAAAATATAATTTGTCTCCACTGCCTACCATACATTTCTTTCAATATCGGCTGTGAGAATTTAGTGGCACATCATTACCGGTGTTGTATGGAGAAATTAGAAGTTGGTCACGCATTTTGGGAGGACATGACAGGAAGTCTTTACGCGTCACGTAATAATCACAAACCGCCCCCACTTCTAAAATTAGCGAGTCCCAGAGAGCAACTCTTAACTGAAGTGTTTATCAATTAAAAGAAAGAAAGAAAAACTTCCGGCCACGAAAATTTCGACAAGTACGTGCCGAGGTAATAACAAATTTTCTTGAAATGCCACTTGTGACGTCATTGGTGGAGTTCATGGCATAAGATGATAACCTCCAGTTATAAATAAAAAGAGGCGAGTTCCGTAGATAGCTAGCATCTCCAAACTGAAGTGTTTATCAATTAAAAGAGAGAAAGGAAATCGTCCGGTCGCGTAAATTGTGACGTCATTGGTGGAGTTCATGGCATAAGATGATTACCTCCAGTTATAAATAAAAACAGGAGACTGAGTTGCGTCCAAAAAGAGTCAAACAAGAAAGAGGTTATCGAAGAACAGTCAACTCAAGTCAAGACGAAGATTGCTCGAACAGCAAAAGCGAGGAAGAACTCATCGCAGAACAGTCAGCACAAGACAAGAAGATAACTCGAACAGCAAAGACAACTAACATGTCTTCTGTCTTCTCGGTTGTGATTTTACTTTGCATTGGTACTGTTATGGTCTGTCACGCCTGTATGCGGTGCCGACGAACTGACCCTCGAGATGAATTCTGTAATGCAGAGATCGGTAAGTAAATATAAATTGCACTCTAATTTGATCGTTGTTGTGACTTGTCACTCCGTATTGGGCTTCCATGGCGTTCAACTCCTGGCGGAGGATTCGTTAGCTATCAGATAGAGTACTTGTTTGCCTTTCATCACCAGAAATTTACCAACAGAGCTGCATTCATAGTAGTGCTTTCATGAGCCAGGTTCGACAACTTTAAAGCAATAAAATATTGTGTATTATTAATAGAGAAAATATCAATTTCGTAGCAACAGACATTGTATGATAAAAAAAAAAAAAAAATAGCACTAGTAACTCCAATTTATAAGGCAAATAGTAAGGAGGAATTTTCAAACTATAGACCAATATCTGTCCTTCCATGTCTCAGTAAAATACTAGAAAAAATTATATACAAAAGAGTACTTAAATATTTGGATAAACATAACATGTTGTTTCAAGGTCAATATGGTTTTCGTAAAAACCATTCAACAAACTTAGCGACTATAGAGCTTACGACTAAGTTACTACAAGCAATTGATAACAATGAATACACAATAGGAGTATTTTTAGATCTTGCAAAGGCATTTGATACTGTGAACCATGAAATATTACTTAAAAAGCTTGAACATTATGGTATAAGGGGAATTGCCCTTAAGTGGTTTGAAAATTACTTAACAAATAGGAAACAGATAGTTAAATATAAGTTAGAAAAATCAGTAAGCTTAACAGTCAAGTGTGGAGTGCCTCAAGGGTCCATATTGGGACCTCTTCTTTTTCTTATCTACATGAATGATATCTCTAGGTGTTCAGAGATATTATCTATTATTTTATTTGCAGATGACACAAATTTATTTTTCAATCATAAAAATCTAGAAACGTTACAAAAGACCATGAACAATGAGCTAAGTAACATAGCATCTTGGCTTTCCGCAAATAAACTTTCATTAAATATTAAAAAAACACAATTCATAATTTTTAAATCCAGAGGGAAGAAAATAAATCAAAATGTCTCAATTAAAATAGATAACCAAGAAATTGAACAAGTAAAGCACACAAAATTCCTGGGTTTAAACATAGATAATGAGCTATCCTGGAAATATCACATTGACCAAGTGGCATCTAAAATATCAAAAATGACAGGTATACTGGCAAAGGCAAGACACTACTTATCTCTCAAAACTTTACAGACAATTTATGACACTATGGTACAACCTTACTTGACATATTGTAATATTGTTTGGACAAGTACTTATCCAACAAGACTTAACTCACTATTTATGATACAAAAAAAGATAGTTAGAATTATGACTTTTAAAAATTACAGAGAAAAATCTAGGCCACTATTTGTAGCATTAAATATTCTTAATATATACGAGTTAAATATAAGCCAAATATCACTTTTTATGTATTCCTACTTTAATGGTAGACTTCCAAGTTATTTTTGTAATTACTATAGATTAAATGAAAAGATCCATAATCACAATACACGAACATCCTCAAACATATATATCGATTATAAAAGAACAAACTATGGGAAATTTTCATTAAAATTTAGGGGGCCCCAAATTTGGAACAATTTACCTAAGGATCTGAAGACACAGAAATCATATCGACTTTTTAAAAAATCAACTAAAGACTATATTCAAAATCATATGTATTCCTTTAATTATATAAGCTAGATTGTAATTAGTTTATTAAAAACTAGCAAATCCCACTTAAACATATTCAATTAATAATTACATCCATCTGCTAAATTGTAATTAGTATACTTATGTATGGGGATCTTCTTACAAAAGCTCATTAGAGCTTGCTGAGATCTCCAGCCATTATATACATTATCTTATGTAGCAGATATATTTGACATTTTTGTAAAATAGAATGAATATAATGGAAAATAAAGTTACTTACTTATGATTAATCTCTGCCGTGGGTAGGTAAGGAAACATAGGGCATCAGTGAGAGCGCTCGCATCCCTCCCGCTCTCTCTGTCTAATGTGTTCCTGGTTCGAATACAGGACCCGAAGTCAAATGTTGGTTGAGTTTGTTGTCGGTTCTCGTCACTGCTGTAAAGGGTTTTCCCCCATCCACAAAATCCAACACTCCAAATGTTACCTTTACTTTTTTTGGGGTGTGTAAATTAATCATGATAGAATGACATTTACATCAAAACATCATCCTTCTCGTCTGTTATTTATAAGATCATAGTTCAATAAAAACTCTCTTTTTTTCAATAGTACTACGTGCCAGAGTTTGGTCGGAACCAAGAGACGCGGACCCTGTCAAAGGTGACGAATTTAGCTTTATTATTCCTGATCAAGTTTACAGTCTAAAGATCATTGAAATATTCAAGGGAAAAGAAAAAGTGAACCAACTTCCAGGGGCCTTGTCTGTCGGTGTCCGCAACTTGGGTCTCCTGATTGACCTTCACACGCCGACCAGATTTATATCCTGCAGTTTCCGGCTCCAAAAGGGCAAGGAGTATCTTCTGTCGGGTTACATCCGCAACAACAAGCTGCGATCGTCCTTCTGTAGTTTGCGTTGGAGGTGGACACACGTGCCCACACAGCTGAGGGCGGTACTTAATGGACAGTACAGTGAGAGCTGCTAATAACCGTGTGAAGAATCAAATGTATTATTAACAATATAAATTCAAGCGTGAGATTTTAACATGTTTTAACACTTTAACTATCAAGAGTGATCAAAATCAAATTTTATTATTTCGTCATAATGTTGTAAATACTTAAAGGCGCGTTTACACGACAGAGAAAATTGGGTAAGGACCCGTCAGAAATTCGGTCCGGCCATACCACTTTTGTAAAGAAACAATCAACTTTACTCGGGGCCATAGGCGCTTATGGCCCCGAGTAAAGTTGATTGTTTCTTTACAAAAGTGGTAAGGCCGGACCGAATTTCTGACGGGTCCTTACCCAATTTTCTCTGTCGTGTAAACGCGCTTTAACAAAAGCTAAGATAAGGTTATGAGAATGATCACTAAAGGCAAATTGCTTTAATATTTAAACAAGTTCTCCCAACTAATACTACAAGAAAATGTAGAGAGATCAGTCACGAGAATTTTTATGTGAATATTTATTAGGGCTTTTAAAAAGCGTAAAGTGAAAGATTATAATTCTGGTTTGGATTTATTGGCGTTGTACTTGTGTAGTGTAAAGTTAAGTTTTGTATCCAAGTTGCAACGAGTTTTTCGTCTGTCTGTAAAATATAAAATATGCTTGAATAAATAAGTGTAAATATGTTTTTTGTTCTTGAACTTGTATTCCTGTTAATTCCACAATAAAACGCATTTTCCGCCCTATTTCAGGACAGATTTGGCGCAATGTTGACTTTAAAGTCATTGCAGGAATGTTCTTACGGTGGCGCTATTAAAGCAATACCTTTATACGTTGGTTAAGCCCTTTCCATCCCCAAGGCTGATCAGCATTATGTTTCTCCCAACAATTTCAATACAATAGCAATCAGACAAGTAACGAGAATAAAAAGAATCATCAGCTAGGAAAGAACAAAATAATAAATGCCAATTTTGGAAATGTACGCCGTTTGAATAATATAGTTTTATTTTCTAACAGCAACTCATTTTGTACTTTTGCTATTAGTAAAAAGGTATTGTGCACATTAATTTCTCAGGCCAAGAGACGAGACGTGACGTGTGAATTAATTAGTCACCAACAGTGATTTCCCCTGCTCCGAAGATTTTTCTTCGGGCTCAGTCCCAGTCAGTCTATCTTTTAGTGTGTGATAGCTCTCTCCTCCGCAGAGGCTCCTTCAGCCGGAGGAAGGCGAAAAACACGAAAAATGGTAAAATAGGGGGAGCGCGGGGGACGACGGGAAAGGCGAAGCGGCAGTGTTCCCCGCGCGCTTTCGTTTCGATTACCCTCAGGCTCCGCGCGCTTACTTTTCACCTCTCCCGATTTCCCTGGCCGTACGAAGGAGAGAGGTGTGATAGACCGTTGAAACGAAAATCGCGCGTAATTAGGACACCACGTAGGGTTCAAGCTTTATTGCAGCTTTTCAAAGGGAAAAGGAGATATTATCAACTAATTGTCAAATCCATACAAACGCTGATAGTACGCTCAATTTTAAATTTATACAATCTTTTATAGTAGGCTTTGGTCACTTGTGGTTCAGTCTTAATTTTTCCTTTCTGAGTTTTCCTTTCTAAATTCCAGTTCGATCTGAGGATTTTTATAGATATACGGAAAGTTGCAAATAATGTCTGCGCTGCGGCCATCTTCCTTTCAAAACTCAAAAGTGTGTGTTCCAACCAGGAAGTGCGAATCATTTGTAATAAAGAAGACATAATGGTTATGTCCTTAATGATGAAGCATACGAAACGTTAAGTTCTTAAAATCAAAGGTGTTTCCGACATGCGTTGTTTTGTCATGTTTGTCACCGCAGTGTGTTTTTATTTTTATTGAACATAATGCTTAACCCGAAGGAAATGGACATAGATTGGGCATTTACTCCGGCGATGTGGTTAAAGAAGGTTTGTTCTGAACACCTGAGGAAAAGCGAAAACGGGGAAGGCCTAGAACAACTTGAAGAAGATCTGCGGAGAAAGAACTGACATCCATATGCACCTGACCTGGAATTGGATCCGGAAGGCGGCGAAAGACCGCTCATGCTGGAGAGAGACTGCGGAGGCCGTATGCGTCCCATAGCGCGTTTAAGGTGGCTCCATAGGGTTTTGAGATATTACGGCGCGCGCACAAGTGATGCACCCATCAAGAGATCATTTTCGCGTTATTTTTTAAACTAGTTACATAAAAGCTGCCGAAATATTAAAAACAAGGACTAAAATATGTTGTGCATTATTCTTTTTTAAAATAACGGCCTTTGTTTTTGAGCTACATCTACTCAAAAAGTCCTATTTTTTGGTGTTTTTATGGCTTTGATCTTAAATTTCTTTAATTTTCTTCGGTGAAAATTTTTAAAATTCTCCCAACGGATTGAATCTGATGAGAAGTAACTTTTAAAAACAAAAAAATGAGGGGTTGTCCAGGTCGTTTTTGAGTTTTTGGTTATTTTTTTTTTTGACTAAGCAAAAAAACTGGCTTACAAATTTTTTTAAAAAAATGGCAAAAAGGGCAGTTAAAAAGGTATAACATCTATGCCAAATTTTAAGGAATTTCACCGAAGGAAACTCTAGTAAATACCAGGGGAAATTTTCTATTTTCGCCCGAATAACAATTACGTCATCAGAATAGAAATTGTCCAAGATCGCTATTTGAGCATGCGCGAACTTTCGAACCATACGAGTTGATGTGTAAAGACGAGCGTTCCCCGTTTTTGTCGGTTTTTGTGCGAATATCTGTTAACCCAAAGGTTAGTTAGAGACATACCTTAATCCTTTATGTAGCAGAATCTCTGAAATTCTACTCGAAGTATCTCACAATCGCGGAGACTATTCTTTATTTTCTCTTTTGCTTTCGATCGTACGAACTTTACAAAAGCGGCCAGAAGCACCGCGGACTTTGGAAACACCTTTTTAGGGTGTTGTAAACTCTTTTATCTGCTCAACACAGGAAAGCACGGGTATTGTTTCATTGGCAGGAAGCAAGTCTCGCGTTTTCTCGCCGAAAATTTCACGCTCACGTGAAGCCGCCATGTTTGTTTTGATTTGCCGGCATTTCAAGCTCGCCCTTTCGTACCCATTCTTCGCGCGGTCAAGAAACCCTATGGAGCCACCTTAAGGACTGATGATGAAGATCAAACGAACATCTCTTCTCTTCTTGACTTTATTCCAAGCTCAAAATATAATTTGTCTCCACTGACTACCATAGTTTCTTTCAATATCGGCTGTGAGAATTTAGTGGCACATCATTACCGGTGTTGTATGGAGAAATTAGAAATTGGTCACGCATTTTGGGAGGACATGACAGGAAGTCTTTACGCGTCACGTAATAATCACAAACCGTCCCCACTTCTTAAAATAGCGAGTCCTAAACAGCATCCTACTAACGGAAGTGTTTATCAATTAAAAGAGTGAAAGAAAAACTTCCTGCCGCGAAAATTTCGCCATATATAATAAAATATTTTCTTAAAATGCCACTTGTGACGTCATTGGTGGAGCTTATGACAATAAGATGATTACCTCTAGTTATAAATAAAAAGAGGCGAGTTCCGTAGATAGCTAGCATCTCCAAACTGAAGTGTTTATCAATTAAAAGAGAGAAAGAAATCTTCCGGTGGCGTAAATTTCGCCAAGTGCGTGCCGAGGTAGCCGAGGTTATAACAGGTTATCTTGAAATGTCACTTGTGACGTCATTGGTGGAGTTCATGGCGTAACATCTTTACCTCCAGTTATGAATAAAAAGAGGCGAGTTGCGTCTGAAAAGAGTCAAACAAGAAAGTGGTCAAGACAAGAAGAAGATTGCTCAAAACAGCAAGGACGAGGAAGAACTCATCGCAGAACAGTCAGCACAAGACAAGAAGATAACTCGAACAGCAAAGACAACTAACATGTCCCCTGTCTTCTCCGTTGTGATTTTACTTTGCATTGGTATGGGAACGGTCTGTCACGCAGGTCCCGTCTGTTTAGCGTGCCTACGGAATAACCCTCGAGACGATTTCTGTTATGCAGAGATCGGTAAGTGAATAAAATTGCACTCTAACTTGTCATTCAATATTTCGGGCTTGCAAGAGATTCAGCTCCTGACGGAGAATTCGTTTGTCATCAGATATAGTACTTGTTTGCCTTTATCTCCGGAAATGTACCAACACGAACAGAACTGCATTCATAGTTTTAGACTGCGAACACAAAAGGAATTTTACCTATTTTGTGTATTAACGATGACCGTGTTTGTACGCATGATTAATCTGTACTCTGGCAGGGGAGGAGGGATGTGGCAGTAGTGAGAATGTTCCGGCCTCCATGTAACGTCTGCAACCTGCCCCTGGACATAGCGTCATATTAGCGACCTTCCGATTGGACTACAAATACGAGATTGAGTACGAGTACGAGTTTCCAAACCAAATTCGTGTGCCTCTTATAATCACTTAACACACCAATCGTATCCCTAACGTTTATTTATGTGTTAGTTAACAACAGGAGAGAGTTATAGTTTGGGTGATACAATTGTGTCGAAATTCCAAAGTCGTACTCGTACTCGATCTCGTACTCGTAGTCATATCTGAAGGTCGATAATTACTCCAAAATTTCGATCGCCATGAACGTTTAGTACGAGCTCTTGATCACGACTACTGACGTGTTACATGCAAATCAATCTTGATAGAATGTAATGTACATTAAAACTTCTTCCTTGTCTTCTGTTGTTTTTAAGATCATAGTTCAATGGAAACTGTTTTATTTTTCAACAGTACTGCGTGCCAGAGTCTTGTCGGAACCAAGAGACGCGTACGACGAATTTAGCTTTATGTTCAGTCCTGATCAAGTTTACAGTCTGAAGATCGTTGAAATATTCAAGGGAAAAGAAAAGGTGAACCAACTTCCAGGCGTCTTGTCTGTCGGCGTTCGCAACTCGAGTCTCCTGATTGAGCTTTTCACACCGACCAGATTTGATCCCTGCAGTTTCTGGCTTCAAAAAGGCAAGGAGTATCTTCTGTCGGGTTACATCCACAATAACAACTTGCGATCGTTTTATTGTGATTTGCATTGGAGGTGGTCAGACGTGACCCCACAGTTGAGGGCGGGACTTGATGGACAGTACAGTAACAGTTGCTAGTTCAGTTACATCATGTTCGGAATACTAAGCAGTTTTTTTGTGTATTAGTCAAGAATAACCATGCGCAGAATCAAATGTATTATTAACGATTTGAGCGTGACATTTTTACATGTTTTAACCCTTTAAGTATCAAGAGTAAATAAAATTAAATTTTATAATTTCGTCACAATGTATATCAATACTTAAACAAAAGAAAAGGTTTTGAGAATGATTACCAAAGGAAAATTGCTTTAATCTTTTAACAAGTTTTCCCAACTAATACTACAAGAAAATGTATAGATATCAGTCATGAAAAGTTGTATGTTGATATTGGGCTTGAAGTGTTAAGGGGGGGTGGGGTGGGGGGTGGGGGGGGGGGCGTCGTCAAGTAAAGGAGAATTATAATTCAGGCGTGGATTAATAGGCGTTTGACTTGTGTAGTGTAAATTTAAGTTTTGTTTCCAAGTTTCAACGAGTTTTTTTTGTCTATCTGTATGTAACACAAGATAAAATATGTGACCCTCCACGGGAAATCAGGTAAAAAGGTGATGACACGGGCACGCATGCCATGACACGGCACGCTAATCGTGACATTTGACACGGATATGCGCATATTTAATAAGCGAAACAATGGGTGTCACGGTAGCTTTTGTTTGGCACGACTTTAACACGCTAAGCTTTTGTTTAAGTTAGTGTGTTCAATGTCACGCTAAGCGTGCGATATAACACGGTAAAATCGTGCGATATGACATGGCAGTGCTTCGTAAAGCAATAATAGAAAATCAAAACATCGTCGCGGTCTCGCATAACAGCTTCACTATCGGATGAGACAAGCATGTTCGCATCGGTTCACTATTATTAATACAGTCGAACCCCTATTAAGCGGCCACCCATTAAGCGGCCACCACCTATTAAGCGGCCAGTTACTAAAGTCCCGAAAATATTGTCAGTATAATACTGTAAATAAAACCCCTTTTAAGCGGCCACCCCTATTAAGCGGCCACGGCCACCTTTCTTCCGTCCCGATGAGCGTTCTTCTTTTGTTTTTACCTCTATTTAGCGGCCAATAAGAATGTAATATACGATATTTAAATAAATTTCCAACAAGCTCAGATCGTGACGGCCGATAAAATCATTCAAACACAGGTTTATTGTCGTCTTCATGTGATTTCGTTATTCCTTTTCACCTTATTTTGTATTGAAATAATGTAACCTTCTTAAAAGACCTTATGCTAATTTCTGACAAACCCCTATTAAGTGGGCGTCCGTGTAAGAACCGACCACTCGATTTTCGGCCCAGAACAGAATTCCTTCAAATTTTCTGTGCAAGACAATTGATCCATATGATAAACAAAAATAGCAATATTTTGGCTTGTAGTGTTATTTGTCAATATTTTTGGCGATGATTGCTGAGAACGGTCAAAAACCGAAAAAATCATCCTGTTTCGAGTCAAATTTAGGCGTCGCGCTCAACGCGCTGAAAAATTACTCTTTAACTCAAATAAAATGAAACTTGTATATCATTTTATTTTATATCTTGTCTATTAGTTCATGTTAAAATATTTGAAATCGGACTTAACAAAAATTAATTATGATTTTTTTTAAACACCCCATAAAGAGCCATCGCAAAAATCACGCAAACATACTGTTGGTTAGAGAGGTTTTTCTCAAAAGTTTAACGCGATCTAGAGCCCTGGACACTATCCACGATTAGTACTAGGGTTGGCGTACTAGAAACAAGAAAAAAAAATTTTGGGCACTAAGCTTTTCGAATTTTAGGAGTTCTATCAACAAAGCCTATTTTTAACGGTCGTAACGCGCGTCACGCAATTTCTTACTATTGTGTTTCCTATCTTTCCCACATAAAACAGTTGTCCGAGGGAGCAAATATTTTCGAAACTAGCTTTCTGCTCGGAATAAGGCATGGACAATCCTACATTTATCAAATATCGCCCCAAAAATAAGAATTAAGAAGGTTTTAAAAATCATAGCGGCTCCGGTGTGAGTCTTTAGTTTCACCGGAAAGCTTCGAAAAAGACGTTTCCGTGATTTGGATATCATAAGGAATGAACTATGAAAAAACCCTTCGCGCATTTTGACAACGAGATTTTTAACAACGAGAAGTTTTATTCATAGTATAAAGTGCCTTAAAAAATTATGTACGGCGAATTTACATCGACTTATACTACGGGGAATCGACTTACATCGACTTACTACTGCAGGGAATGTAGATTTCAATCGGCTAACACGCTGGAATGTAAATGTTATTTTTAGGATGTCACGTACATTAATATTTTGCCCTCCCTTTATACTTCATTTCTTAAACTGTTACGTTGGCAAAGCAAAACGACTTCTATAATTGGTTTCGACTTTTGAAAATAGCCCATATGCCGTCATCAAATAATTCTCAGTCTTCGCTGAATTCAATTTATGCAAATTTGTAGAAGGTTTACACGTCGTGGCGTATCAAAACAAAGTTGATTTCAATTCTGGTAAAATTGACCCCCCAAAAAAGAAAAAAAGAATTGGATGTCTAGTTTCTTTCTCTCTGCTTCCACTTTAATTAAAAGATACTGTAAGGCTTACATCGATGGCGAATCGTAAAAGAAGAGAAGTAAGGGACCTGTCAATGCAATCGAAACATTACTCAAGCAAGCGTTGTTGTAACAACTGGCGAAGCTGAAATCTATAACAGTCAACTGTGCAGCGATTTCTACCCAGCCGATTTCGTTGAAACTTGCTCAAATGAATTTTTGGATAATTTTGACTTATTGACAGTAATAAAAAAGCTATCGTTGCGTTTAGAAAAATAGTATTACAGTCGAAGCTCTCATAAGCGGACACCCTCGGGACGCGAAAAAAGTGTCCGCAACTGGAGCTGGCCGCTTACGAGAATGGTTCTTGTAAGCGGCCACTAGAGGTGTAAGGGGATAGATGGTTGCTTACGGGAGCTTGTGTTTCAAATTGTAACCGGACGTGAATGACGACAAAACAAACACTGAAATATGGTTCTGTAATTACAGTAAAATCATTGTGACGAACGGCGATGTGAAGTTGATTGATTAATACAAGATACAGAGGTTTTTTTATATGATTCTCTTTGCGGTGTCCGCTTACGGGAGCTTAAAAACAAAGAAAAAGTCTAAGTCGTAATCTCGGAAAGTGTCCGCGGCCGCTTACGGGAATGTCCGCTTACGAGAATGTAAAAATACAGAGTTTGTATGGGAGTAAAAACGGGGTTTCTAACAAGGTGGCCGTAATAATAAAAATAGAGTAATTTAAATATGCTGATATTTCCTGTTCATTTATTTCGTTTATTTTATAGTTCTAGTTTGTCATTACGACTACCGAAAAATAAGAAAAATCGGTTTAACTTTCCATGCCCAAAATTCGATTTTTAAAATAGCACCTCCGCTAAGGGTACCCGCGGGCACCCTTAATAGACTCCAATTTGGGGAGGGTCACAATTTTTGGTTCCAGTGTGGGGGAGGGTCATAATTTGTTAGCCCACTTTTTCCACAATTTCGTGGGCCCTCCACCCCTGATAAATAATGACCGGTCCCTAAAGTGGATAGTATAACTGACTAATTTAACTCAGCAACAAAAAAAGAACGACTTTAATCCTTTCCTACATTAACAGTAATACAGGGCTTTAAACTATTTTTATTTTCTCGGTTCACAGAAAACTATTATTAAACGCTTGAACAACAGCCGAACGCATCCGCGAATTGAATAGATAGCATTTGAACGTTTTTTCCTATTGGCGACAGTCACATTCTTAAAAAAATGAGAACAAGTTCACTACTAGATTTTTTTCCGATCTCGTGAACCAAAGACAATCTCAAAATATCTTAATATCTCCTTAAGCATAACTACACTGAAACTGTCAAGACTCTCGTCTCGTGCCAGGTCACACAGGCAGTAAGAATCATAGCAGATTGGATGCCTGGGACTGAGTTCAGCGGCGACGCTCTCTAGCACTTCACGCCTTTCTTCCCCTTCCTCCTCTGCGTACACATCCTCCATCTGTAACTCTTGGTTCCCCTGCTTTCTTCGGGTGGCCGCTAGTCTCGAAAAAAAAACCCTGTACTTGACTTTTCGTGAGCCAGTCTTACCTGTCAAATATCCGCAAACCATTTGGTCTTCTTGCTGTTCTCATGTCTGCAGCCACTTTTCCGGGATCTGCCTTGTTGCCGGTTCTCTCTCCAAGGTCGAATTACATCGTTAGGTATTGTTTAACATCATCAGGAAATCGCACACCTTGATTTCGCACCTTGTGTAGAGCCCAGCCAAGCTGTAAGTCACTGCAAAAACTAGGAGCTTGATATTCAAATTCGTCTCCTCGCTCATCGCAATGTGCTACCGGTGCACTGCTTCTTCCCTCGTTGTTGTCAACATTAAGGAATTTCTCGGCCCAGTCTCTTCTGAGTTTGTCATACACCGTTTCGGACCCTCCGCGCATTTGGCGGTGCTCGCCAACATCAAGATGATTCTCAAGCTCACTAACTTTTTTGAAGACCATTTGACACCCAGGCTCAGGGCAAGAGAAAAGACCGCTGGTTTCCTCGCCATCAGTTGATGTGGCGTCATGGATTCGTGTTTCCTTGACTGGAAAAAAGTCGACATCTATAACAAGATCTGTAGGACCCTGAGGCTTGACGATGATGTCTTGGTAGGGAATGAGCCTCCCTTGCCTTACATTATAAGCTCTCCAGATCCTAATGCCATTTGATTCACATTGAAAGTTATGATACCTGCTGAAATGATCTGTCATTTTTACTTCAAGTGTCTTTTGAGACTCATTCACAGAGCAAACACTGGCAGTTGTGCCTCGGACAGGACGTTCGGAAAGCGCTGTACGCATGTCCTTTGCAGAAAGAACATCGTGTCCCTCGTTGCAATAGCGTCGGATAGCTGACTTCATCGGGCAAAGGATCCTATCACAGACATCTTTCCCGTATTGTGGCTCGTAAAAGTCGTACCGTGTGACGGTGATACCAACTCGGTTCCCAGCATCTCTTACGGCCGCCACGAGAAAGTTGTTGTAGTAACAGCCTGCTTCGTCACTTCTAAAGTTCACCTGAGTTATGTGAGGATGTTCCTTCTTTAAGGCCTCCAGTGTGTTCTCGATGATCGAACAGACTGCATACCAATTCTGCTGGCAGGAATCAAGGATGTGAGCATATGATTACCAGTGCTGACATTCTTGGTTATGACGGTGGATATATGCCAGCTGAGCCCTCGTTTTCCGAACCATTCGGACTGCTTCTCACGATATTTCAGTTGAAGAAATTTCATGGCCCAGTCCATTATAACAATGGCGGACGTCGCGTCGGCTGTTTTCAGTAAATCTTGCTTCGCCTCTTCCTGGTTTATTGAGCGGACAATGTGCGCTTTCCATAGAAAGATATCTGACTTTGCGCGGTCAAAGTCGTACAGTAAATCTTCTCGTTGTTCTGAATTAACTGGCGTCCAGGATGGACCTTCGATCTCAAGTGGTAGTTCCTGAAGTACTTTCTTTAGCCCTTGGCAGTCATCGCAAGTGAATAAGTGCTGATGTGAACAGGACTTTTGAAATTCGGGTTCTACCGGATCACTAAGTGCAAAATTCCTGCAGTGGTCGGGTTCGAGTCCTGGCCGGGTTCAATATGTCGTGTTCTTTGGGCAAGACTGGGGGTAACCCTGCGATGGGAATACTCCTAGTCGCTTTATGCTACGGAAACGTGATGGGCCCCTAGGCTCGTATACATGCTTTACCTTTTTATATACTTAAACTTGCAAAATTCTGCTCATTAATATACCTAAACCATACAAATGGGCAGAACCTCCACGTATAGTAATCCCCCCCTCCCCCACAATCGCCTTCAACCAACCCTGACCCCTGTGTTCGCAGCAAACTTGAAAGTGTAATTTATTTAGTCACGGTTAAAAACATCAGGTGTTGCAAGCTATGTCACTAAGAATAAATTATTTAAGTCGCGTTCAAATTACTTTATAATAACATTTTATCCTATGTTTGAGCCGGTCTCAGGTAAGCTAACAGAACGCGTCCAGAGAACAGTTGTCACCATGCAACAATAGTAATGACCTAGCATTTCATATTTACGGAAGTGAAATCTGTTTCAGCCTAGGGCTTAACAATGTAAACAATTTTTAGCGATTAAGAACAATCTTTAACGATAAAACGTACGGGAACCAACGGGTGCAGCTTCTCCAAAGAGGTTTTTAATTTCCCTGGCCAGCTTGAAATTTATAACATGAGTTCCTGTTACCGCCGATTTCTTTTTATGATGTCTTGGATACTGGCAGGTCTTCGGAGCTTGCCAGTACTTTCCTAAGGTAAAACGATGGGCTGGACAAACCATCATATTCTTAATCTGTTCTTCAGTGAGTTCTAAAAGACCTGCTCTTGCCAGCATTAGATCCCTTTCAGATGAATTTTCTCTTGACAGGTGGTGATTTGCTAGATGCAAACTGTTATCGCCGTCACAATCATTTAGGGCTATACAATCTGTATGTCCACGACTACTTTCGCACTTACCACCTAAAATTGCCGAGAAGGAACAAAATCCTGCCATTTCACAGAACGAAACAACACGAAACGCAAAGAGCAAAACTATTCCTGCCGTAATGTAAGCACGCACGACATCAATTGTCACAAATTTGCATAAGTTAAATTTAGCACAAGGGCAGTGCAAAAAAAATGTGAAAAAAATAAATATTAAAGGAAAAGTTTGTAGCCTATTCACAAAATTGAAAAACAAATGATATAAAGTAAAACAAGAAATAGTTTTAGCAGCAAGCATTTGTCACACGGGTTGAAATTAACCTACTAAAAATAACTTTCATTGACATTCCCGCGTGCATCAAAGCCGACTGAAACAGACATTTTCTGAGAAATTCGCTTTGGCCTATTTTCATTTGTGTTGCATTTTCTCTGGGCGTACACTTTAATAATACAATGATAATAATTTCTAGCTGTTAAATGTGTTTAATATGTTAAATTATTAAGGGTTTCTTTCGTAGTTCTTTCCCTATTTATGATTACCGAATCACGGAAACCGCTTTTCGAAGCTTTTTGCACAGATAAAGACGGAACTAAAGACAACTCATACCGGAGCCGCTCATGATTTAACCTTCTTAATTCTTATTTTTGGGGCGATATTTGATAAATTTAGGATTGTCCATGCCTTTTTCCGAGCAGAAAGCTAGTTTCAAAAATATTTGCTCCCTCAGACAACTGTTTTATGTGGGAAAGATAGGAAACACAATAGTAAGAAATTGCGTGACGCGCGTTACGACCGTTAAAAATAGGCCTTGTTGATAAAACTCCTAAAATTCAAAAAGCTTAGTGCCCAAAACTTTTTTTCTTGTTTCTAATACACCAACCCTAGTACTAATCGTGGATAGTGTCCAGGGCTCTATATCGCGTTAAACTTTTGAGAAAAACCTCTCTAACCAACAGTATGTTTGCGTGATTTTTGCGATGGCTCTTTATGGGGTGTTTAAAAAAAATCATAATTAATTTTTGTTAAGTCCAATTTCAAATATTTTAACATGAACTAATAGACAAGACATAAAATAAAATGATATACAAGTTTCATTTTATTTGAGTTAAAGAGTAACTTTTCAGCGCGTTGAGCGCGACGCCTAAATTTGACTCGAAACAGGATGATTTTTTCGGTTTTTGACCGTTCTCAGCAATCATCGCCAAAAATATTGACAAATAACACTACAAGCCAAAATATTGCTATTTTTGTTTATCATATGGATCAATTGTCTTGCACAGAAAATCTGAAGGAATTCTGTTCTGGGCCGAAAATCGAGTGGTCGGTTCTTACACGGACGCTCACTTAAGCGGCCAACCTCTATTAAGCGGCCAGTTGCCATTTCCCCGAGTGTGGCCGCTTAATAGGGGTTCTACTGTAATCTCCACTGAACTAGCAAATACTAAAAGGTGTGTTGCATAAATAAACATGAAAAGAAAACCAAGGAGCGACTAACATTATTATCTTAAGAAAATAATTGTTTATAAAAAAGGGAAAGATAATTTTTAAGTTAAGTGTATAAATAACGTAACTTACTAGTTCGGCGGAGCGTAAGCTCACGATCGTTCTTATGCTCGAGCGAAAACGTGTGTAAACGTGTGCGAAAAAGTGTAAATATGTTAATTGTTGATAGACTTATATTCTCGTTAATACCACAATAAAACAGGCGCTGTGCAATAGCTTTACACGTATATTAGAGCCTATTAAACCCAAGGCTGATCAGCATTATGTTTCTCCCAACAATTTCAATACAATAGCAATCAGACAAGTAACGAGAATAAAAATAATCATCAGCTATGAAAAAACAAATTAATAAAATGCCAATTTTGGATATGTACGCCTTTTGAAATTATAGTTTTATTTTCTAACAACAACTCATTCTGTACTTTTGCTATTGGTAAAAAGGTATTGTGCACATTAATTTCTCAGGCCAAGACGAATTTTCATTAGTCACCAACAACGATTTCACACATGGAACGCTTTTGAACCAATGAGGGATGGCATAATCTATGCTCCAAAGATTTTTCTTCGGGCTCAGTCTTAGTCGATCTATCTTTTAATGTGTGATAGCTCTCTCCTCCGCGAAGGCTCCTTCAGTGGGGGAAAGTGAAAAACACGAAAAATGGAAAAATAGGGGGAGTGCAGGGGACGACGGGAAAGCCGAATGGGCAGTGTCCCACGAGCGATTTCGTTTCGATTTCCCCAGGCTCCGGCCGCTCCGCGCGCTTACTTTTCACCTCTCCCCATTTCCCTGCCCGTACGAAAAAATAAGAGGCCTCTGCGGAGGAGAGAGGTGTGCTAAACCGTTGAAACGAAAATCGCGCGTAATGAGGACACCATGTAGGGTTCAAGCTTTATTGCAGCTTTTCAAAGGGATAAGGAGATATATTAATAGTGTTTTTAATATTTTTAACGTTACTTCTGTAAAGCGCTTTTGAACTTTTAGGATATTGGCGCTATATAAATATTTTATTATTTTTTATTATTATTATTATTATCAACTTATTGTCAAATCCATACAAACGCTCATAGTACGCTCAATTTTATACAAACTCTTATAGTAGACTTTGGTCACTTGTGGTTCAGTCTGAGTTTTCCTTCCTGAGTTTTCCTTTCTGAATTCCAGCTCGATCCGAGAATTTTTACAGATATACGGAAAGTTGCAAACAATGTCTGCGCTGCGGCCATCTCCCTTTCAAAACTCAAAAGTGTGTGTTTAATATAGAATTCAATTAAACTATCAAACGAATGGCCACACAAAGTATCCAACCTAATGGTTGTGTCCTTAATGATGAAGCATACGAAACGTTAAAACGTTTCGTATGCTTCATCATTAAGGACACAACCATTAGGTTGGATACTTTGTGTGGCCATTCGTTTGATAGTTTAATACTTTCGTGAACACAGGATTTTAAGAACTTAAAAGTTCTTAAAATCAAAGGTTTTTCCGACATGCGTTGTTTTGTCATGTTTGTCACCACAGTGTGTTTTTTATTTTTTAATGAACATAATGCTTAACCCGAAAGAAATGGACATAGATTGGGCATTTATTAAAGGAAGGACTCCGGCGATGTGGTTAGAGATGTTTTGTTCTATACACCTGAGGAGAAGCGAGAACGGGGAAGGCCTAGAACAACTTGGAGAAGATCTGCGGAGAAAGAACTGACATCAATGCACCTGACCTGGAATGAGATCCGGAAGGCGGCACAAGATCGGTCGCACTGAAGAGGGACTGCGGAGGCCTTATGCGTCCCATGGCGCGTTTAAGAACTGATGATGATGATCAAACGAAAATCTCTTCTATTCTTGACTTTACTCTTCGATTCTTTCGTTATTTTTATCTTCAGACTGACGCGGGTTCCCTCTGATTGGTGGGTTTATTCTTGAGAGCATGATCTAGGAAGGCCTCTTTTGGTTTAGTACATCCCTTAAAAAAGCTATGTCACTATATTTCTCCGATGTACAAAGTAAACAAAAAAAAACAGCATATGATCAACATATGTGGGTCTGAATGGGGATACCTCGATAACACTAAACACTTAATTTTTTGGGTCCGTAACATGAAACAGTTAAATTTTAGGCAATTCAACACTTACAGTAAAAAATTCACTGAAACAGTAAATTTTATCCAGATATTATTTTGTTTAGTATATGAACAAGTTTTCGGCCATTTTCCGACGATTTCCAATCTACGAAGATTTCCGAAGACTACCGAATATCTCCGAGGAGAAATCCGAAAATTATCTCTAAGTTCGTGAGTGACTTTATCCAATTTTTGAAGAGAGAAAAGAATATCCAATGCTAAATCCTTTCACGAAAAACCCTCAGAATACTTAACAGTATTTTCTCCGGAGCAGTAAACATTAAAAAATTGCCAATTTAACAGCAAACACTAAATATTTTGGGCAAATAACATTAAAAACTAAACCCCATTCAGACCCTCACATTATTATGATCTTCATTTTTTTTAACAAATTTCAAGAGCCTGGAAAGATCACTAGCAATTGCAACTGAGCTATTAAAGAAGCTTGGTATTAAAGAAGTTTGGTGAAATAGTAAACATCAGACAAACCTTGAAATATTACCTGAGTATTATTCGACCGGAAATCTATATAATTGATGCACATCTTTCTTTTTAACCTGGTGCAAATAAAGGAAGGAAAGAAAAAACGGCTTTCAGTTTACATTTTCTGCCAGGAAGTATGAATCACATTGAAAACACTTTTACTAGTTGCGACTACTTTTCAATTACGAAGAGCTAGTGAAGAAAACGTAATCTTAACATTCATTTGTAAACCTTTTATTTACAAGCTCAGTGAAAACTATCAACTCACTTTACTGATAACTTTACGTTTCTTTCAGTATAAGCTGTGAGAATAAAATGACATCCTGTAATCGGTTGCAAATTCTTGGACTGATACGACAGAAGTCTTTACGCTTCACGTAATTATAACAAACTGTCTCATAAAAAAGCGAGTTATCGATAGCATCTCCAAACTGAAGCGTTTATCAATTAAAAGAGAAAAAGAAAAACTTCCGACCGCGAGGTTTCGCCAAGTACGTTCCGATATATGCCCAGTTCTTGCCCTAAAAATAACAAGTTCTATTTTTTAATTTATAGATATATTTTTAATTTTTTTAACTAAGACTAGCGAGCAGCACAAAGGAGAACCTTCGTAGTTGTAAACTTTACTTCGTTCATTTCTGACGCGCTTCATCTCCAATGGGACTTCTTCTGGGAATATTGAACAACTTATGCACTCTGCACGCTAAGTGAAAAGGTGCTAAGTTGCACTTCCTGTGGGAGTGATTAAAACTTCTTGTGGAAGTTGGTATAGAACTTTCACATGCTGGAACCGGACGTTACGAAAAACGCCTTAACATGTTTTTGCGTGTTGTACAGTTATTATAAGTTTTGGGCCATACGATAAGTACAAATCGTATGGCAAACATTTAAAAGCTGATCATGAAGAAGTTTCATTGCAGACAAAACGCATCGAAAATAAATGAAGAAAAGTTTACAACTAAAAATTTTCACCATTTGGCTGCTCGCTAGTCTTAGTTCAAAAATTAAAAAAACACGAGACTTAAAAAATATAAAAAGTAAACATTTAAAAAAATATATTGTGCCCAGTGATGACATGCCACTTGTTGGTTGGTGGAATTTATGGAATGACATGTACTTCCGCTCCAGCAAGGGTGGATGATCCGCCCTTGGCTCCCGGGCTTGGCTCCAGATGTGAATAAAAAGAGACGAGTTTTAACCAGAAAGAGTCAAACAAGAAAGAGCTCATCGAAGAGCTGTCTACTCAAGACAGGAAGAAGATTGCTCGAACAGCAAAAACGAAAAAAAAAACGCATTGCAGAACAGTCAGCACAAGACAAGAAGAAGGACGAGAAACATGTCTCCTGTCTTTTCCATTGTGGTTTTGCTTTGCATCGGTGCGGTTACGGTCTGTCACGGCTGTTTGTGCCTGCGGACTGACCCTAAAGACGATTTCTGTAATGCAGAGATCGGTAAGTTGATATAAACTGCGCTCTGAATTACAAAGCAACAAAATGTTTTGAATTTAAAGAGGAAATATTCATTTCGTAATGGCCGAGATTACGATTAGAGGAGGGCAGTGGTAAGAGCGTTCACCACCCTCTAATGTATTAATGTGCCCCTGGTTCGATTGGTGGAACCGGCGTCATATGTAGGTTGAGTTTTTTTGTTGGCAAGAGAGGATGAAGCATCTCTTGTTGGTTCTCATCATTTCTCCAAAGGGTTTTTTCCTCGTTGTTTTTCCTCCTAAGGGTTTTTTTCTCCTAAGGGCTTTTCCTCCTAAGGGTATTTCCTCTCTCCCAAAAGCCAGCACTTCAAATTCGATCTTTTTGCCGTACGCTTTATAACGTGCTCTTGAGTTCTTGCCTGTTACTTGCCTGTTAATCGTGTAAGTGAAATTACCATCGACACCATTACATTTTGTTTTGACCTCCATATCAGTCATGATAGAATAAAATTTACCTCAAAACATTATTCTTGACTTATGTTGTTTATAGGAGGTCAATGAAAACTAATGGTGTCTTTTTTTCAACAGTACTGCGTGCCAGAGTTTGGTCGGAACCAAGAGACGCGGTCCCTATAAAAGGCAACAAAACGAGCTCACTTTTCATCGATCCTGATCAAATTTACAGTTTGAAGATCGTCGAAATATTCAAGGGCAAAGAAAAGGTGAACCAGCTTCCAGGAGTCTTGTCTGTCGGTGTTCGCAACTCGGTTCTCCTGGTTGACCTTCACACGCCGTCCAAAACTGATTCCTGCAGTTTCTGGCTCCAAAAAGGCAAGGAGTATCTTCTGTCGGCTTTCATCCACAAAAATAAGCTGGGATCGTTCTTCTGTGATTTGCGCTGGAGGTGGACCCACGTGACCCCACAGCTGAGAGCGGGAATAACTGGACAATACAATAAGAGTTGCTAGGTCAGTTATTTTCTGTAAACTGCGTTCAGCGGTTATAGGAAAACTAAGCAGTTTGTTTATGTATAAGTCACGAAAAACATGGGCGAAATCATATGTATTACAAAAGTTTAAGCGTGAATTTGGATAAATTAAATGTTATGTTTTAAGTCAAAGGATAACAATTCGAGCTTCGGTTTTACTATGTTCGAGTTTGTTTCAGTGTAATGTTAAGTTTAGTGTTAAACGACTTGTTTGTCCACCTGATATAAAGTAAAAACAATTTCTTAATTTGAATAAATTTTTGCAAATAAGTTTACTTCCGTTGAACTGTTATTATTGTCGCTCTATCTCAGTGCAAGCTTAGTTTATTGTTGACTTTTTGAAATAGTGAGCGTTTTTAAAGTTCAAAGTTCAGTTCCGACTTGCTAAACACTACCCCTGTTTCAACTCATCAGTTAATAGCCTTGATGCATCATACAGGGCCGTACCTAGCCGGGAAGGTGAGGGGGGGGGGGGGGGGGGGCGGGGAGCTGCCCCAGCCAGGAAAACTAAAAAACTGAGAAAACTAAAAAAAAAAAGTTGCCCCTGCCAGGAAAACTTGCCCCCACAGACAAAAAATCCTAGTTACGGTCCTGTCATAACCATTGTATACAAGCATTTTTAAAGTTTGATTAGCTTTTGAGCGATCAGCAAAGAAACAGTATCACAAAGACATGTTAATCAATTTATCAAGCGGATGCAAACAACCGGAGCAACGTTAGTTATTTCCTGAGCTGGCGCAGGAAGTTTAATGTATGGATACAAGTACGTTATCAAGCGAATTGGAAAGAGTAATCCTATTAAAATGTATAAATAGACATATTTTGAACGAAATTCGAAAACACTGAACTTCCGACACACGAAAAATCTGGGAGGATGGGAAATGGATATGATTACAGATCGTGAAAGATATCAAGGTATCCATTTTATCCCTTGATTTTTTTTTATTATTATTTCAAACGATCTTGAAAAAAATAGGCTTTTCTACGACAGGCAACTGAAAAGCTATCGGACTTAGACTTTACCTTTTTAAATTAACCGTTAGTATCAAATGGTTAGATGTTCTAGTCTTCTCGGATAAGGACGAGGCCTCCTGCATCAGTCTTCAGTGTTATGGTCAGCAGCGGAAGTTAGAGAAGCCACACACTCATCGTTAAAAGTAGGGCACAAAGTTCCCGGTGTTGTTGTCTGTCTTATTCACATGTATCAACGGGTTGGGAGGTGGGACGAGATCATATACATGGATGGATAACATCGAGATAGCAGCTTCCAAAAAAAACAATTGCATTACATTACATTAAGAATAGAAAGAAAAAACGTGCAAGATGAAACAAGAAAAGGAACATAACAGGACTGTAAACGACAACTATAAAACAATAACTCAGAACACACTTTTTTATGTACAAGAACCTTTTTTTTTTTTATAAAAACGTTGAGGCTGATATTGACATGCTGTGGACTGATATTTAAGTTGAGCACAAAAAAATTCTTAGGTAGCACCTAAGAGCATTTCTGCTTTGTTTTATTTTTCCATTCGAGTTGGCATTGAGCTCTAGAAAATTTATGAAAAAAAAAAAATAAAAAAACGTAACATTCTCAATATATCAGGCCTCGGTTGTTCCAATGTTCCAAGGATGGACAACACTATCCACCGCCGGGATAATCACTATCCAGTGGATGGCGTATGTTGTTTGGACAACACTTATCCACTGGAAAGTGATTTATCCGGGGCCGGGGGTAGGGTTATCAACCCTTTTAACAACCGTGCCCAGCCGAGCCCAAACTGCTTGAATGTACATTTATCATAGCCACAATATCAACTACTATCAGATTAAATACATTTCTTTTTTTAAGAATAGGCAAACATGACTGTATTAAAAAAACTTTTAACTGAATTGTAGAACTGAAAACCTCTGGGAAAAACACGTTAAAAAACGTTTAAGGCTCCAATAAAAAGGAACATTCCATCTCAGTTCGACTAGGCTCTAGGCTTGAAAATATTAAGAAGTTCTTATAAAAAAGGTAAACTGGAAAAACAAGCTTTCTTAGTTTAAGTCCTCAAATATATTCAGGACAGGCTAAA
The DNA here is from genome assembly GCF_052425735.1 of Oculina patagonica. Lineage (NCBI taxonomy): Eukaryota > Metazoa > Cnidaria > Anthozoa > Scleractinia > Oculinidae > Oculina > Oculina patagonica. Next base: position 22,960,633 of record NC_135762.1, read on the forward strand.
AATATAAAATTCTTTTCTAAATTGGCATCCGTTGCGAAGCCGTAGGTTACATGCTCTATCCGGAAAACAGATAAAAGTCGCCGCAAAACGAGTATCATAATTAATCCATTTAAAGTACTCGCTGCTATCCAACAGTTGTTAACAACAGCCGTATTGTCTAGTTAGTCCACAAAACGCTCATTCATGGTTTTTTTCAACGGCCGAACTGACTTTTCCAACAGCCTACTTTATGGTTTACTGAGACAAAACTTCAAAGCCAACAGATCGCTGCAGCTAAACGTATTTGCGATACTCCTCAGAACCACGTAAACTTATTTATTTATACTGATTAATTTACTTAATAATGTGTTAATCTGGTTAATAATAAGTTAATAACTGTTAATAACAGTTTTAAAAGCGATAAATGGCCTTGCATCTAAATATATATGCGACGTAGTCATTATCAAGAACCGATCCAACTGCAGTCATCGATCAAACGCCACACTACTTCTGCAGACAACAAACTTAAAATCTAGTAAGTATATATATCAGGAAAGCCTTAAACTAGGTATGGCCCACTGTATTGATTAATGTTTTCCTTTATCTTTCAGTTTTTAAACTATGTGTAGCTAACTGTGTCTTATTAACTGTTTTGCTTTTAGACCTTTTAGCATATTGCATTTTAGTTATTTCATAATCATCAATGTGCATTTGATCGGATCTATAAGCTAGTTTGTGCAGTATAACTACCCTTCATCGATATTTGCGTCACACAGGTCAGAAATAACCTTGTTGTAGGCGTTGAACGTTTGTTTGCTCGCGATTTGTAACAAGAACGGCGCCGCGAGTGGCAAAACGTTTTTTTTAATCGCAGTTCTTCGCACTGTGCGCCAACTGTCCGGAACAGGCTAGTCTGAGAAATGAACACTCAGGTCAAGTTAAGTTCTAGATATCAATCTGAAGTCAGATTTGGCAGAGATATCACTTTTATTTGAGTATTTGAGATTGCCGTACGGTACATTAAGTTTTAAGAAAAAACACAAAGTTCTTGCATCTTAATAATTAACCAGTGGCGGATCTAGGGGAGGGGCCCGGAGGCGCCGGCCCCCTTCTTCATTTTTGGTAAAAGAAATTTTTTTTAATGACTCCACCTCTCTCTCCTCCGCAGAGGCCTCTTTCGTGTTCCGTACAGGCTGGGAAATGGGGAGAGGTGAAAAGTAAGCGCGCGAAGACTGGAGTGAATCGAAACGAAAGCTCGCGGGGGACATTCAATTTTCGTGTTTTTCACCTTTCTCCCGCCGTGTTTTTCGCACACTAAAGGAGCCTCTGCGGAGGAGAGAGCCTCCCCCCGCTAATTTTTTTTGGGCGTACACACAAAAAAGCCCCTCCCCCAATAAGTTCAAGATCTGTACGGTGTCTTGCAAAGGGAGGGATGCTCCCATCTCTGCAAGACATTAAATATAAATTAATGTTTCTGTATATAAAACTGCTGGAGCGATCTGTGGTCATAGCTTAAAGTATAAAAATGGTTTAAACAGATCTAAAAATATAAAAGGATGCAACTTATTTGAATTCTGCGAACCTTGCAAAATCCATCATTCTCTGAAGAAGACCGCAGAAGGCGATCGAAAATTTAGAGTATCTTTTTATATTTTTAGATCTGTTTTAATCATTTTTATACTTTAAGTTTCTGTATAATATATTTTCGATTCCCTGGAGATGTTTGTTGATTTAGCATTGGCCCTACGCAGTTTTCAATATGATATTTGCTCTTCTTAAGATTACGATTTCCGACCGTTGTTTTGCCTTATCGTTACTGACGTAACTCAGTTTCGCTCTTAGTTAAGAAATTATTGTAAACTACGCGTTATCTCTCAGGAAATGTAGAATTGCAATATCCTCTGTTGTTTGGACGGCAGGCCTCTTGAATAAAGCTGATAAAGCAGCCAATATTATGCTAGATTTTACAGCAAATGTCAAAAAGTCCGGCAAAAAGTAACGCTGCAACGGTTTTAATGTAAAAATGCAAAAAAATTGTTTCACTCGTTAATGTCTTAAACAGGAGTCTTAAACGCATCTAATAGTTTTATTTCATCTAGTAACGGTAATTTATTCACATTCAGATTTCTGTAAAATGCGAAACTAGCGCCTTTACAAGTAACACCATTATTTACCTTCTATTCATCTTGAGCAATATCCTACACTGTGTGCCAGAGGTTTTTTTCCGTTGAAGCCGCTATCTCCTGAGTGGTGAAGCTGCGATAACGGCTTCAAAGAAAACAATAAACTTCTGGGACCTTCTGACATCCAGGGGAGCGCAATATCCTGAAAATTATCAGCAATTTCCTTTGCAGAGATCAGTATTGATTCAATTAAGTTATTTATTTTCCTGTAAATTTTGTTTAAAAAATTTTTTAGAAATTTTGTACAGCCTTCGTTGTGCTCGATTTTTACGTTCGAGTTGCCTACTACGAGGTTTAATCAACGAGCAATAAAGAAGACGAGTATTTCAGATCGGTGCGAGTCCTTATGCTGTCCGGCTGACAAGAGACAACGACCCTGTACATTGAGTGACTCGCGAGCCTGTATTCTGCCGAGCTTTAATTTTTCGATCCCGATCAAGTCCGCCCGACCGTTTATCCGTCCGTTTTACAGTGGCCAAGCTCAAGGACCGTTTCCGTCCTTAGACAGTTCCGCCAAAGCTTTCCTTTACATAACACATGTCAGGTCATATTTATCAAAATCGCTCAAATTTGCTTATCGAAACACAATGTTATATACGAAAAAATGTGATATTGTTTCATCTACGTTATTCAGTGATTTGAATCTAATTTGTACGAAAGAGTTTTAGTTCGAAATTCCATATGGACTCTTTTTATTTGAAAACCTTTAAAATGCTATCAATATGCAAACATGCAAAAGGAACGAGCGGTCCGTACGGACAGTGTAGTGTTTGATACAAATGTGCTACTCAGGAAAATATTAATAACCACCCCCCCCCCCCCCCACCCCAACATCCAACATCTCTGGAAATTTCGGTTTATCTTCATACTTTATTTTAAAAGTTTAATTGTGAGACCCCCTTCCCCTCTCCCATCAGAATTTCCAATGAACCTCTGTGGGGTGGGTACAAAGATTTTCTGGAATCACAATAAAATCTTGTTAGCAGGCAAGTAAGAAAAAAATCATGGGTTGCGCAGGAATGTTAGAAGTTGTATTGTCAGTGTTCAACATAAAATGCGAACAGTTAAATACTCGTGATAATCAATCATGATCTCGCGAGGTTAGCAATGAATCGCTTCCTACCACTCGAGCTACGTAGACTCTTCAAACTCCAAATGGCCGATGAAGGGGCAAATGCATCACGTGATAAATGACGCTCGCGGCAATGTATGCCCGTGAGAAATCAAGTTTTCTGCTTAAAATTAAAATTCCACGAGGACAACGAAATTCTGCTCAAGTCTGCTCATCTTACGTCCCTGTAAAGGGTGAGGAACTGGAAATTTGATTTTTTCTTTTGCTTTATTTTTATTCATGGAAGGAAAGACTCCAGAAAACATGAGAAAATGATCAACTCGTGACGGGATGTTGTTTTTATTATTAAGAATGCGTCACCCAGGCTATTAAATTACTAAGTGGTTGTAAATTTAGAAAACATTCGCTTTGACAAATAAACTTTACTCGCTACTTTTGATTTGACTCTTACTTTTAACCCGAGTTTTAAACATTCAATTCTTAGTTTTAGTCAAGTGCTTGCTGTGTTACAAATTTTTTTCGTGGCGAAAGACAAGAAAGTCTGCCAAAACACACTTTGCTTAAATGCAAAGATTTGAATCTTGTATATTTAATTGCGTGCGACCTTTGAAAGCCCCGAAATGAATATTGTTTAAGAACAAAAAAAAAAAACGCCATGCAAAGCCCTTTGTAAGTTTACCCGCACGCACAGTGGAAACAGCTGCTCTCTGAGTACTTTAAACGCTACCAAAATCGCCGTCTTTAAAATTTGGATCACCAATTGCAGGATTTATTTTTATCATCAGTACACTTCAATGCAATGCACACATGCCGACAAATAGTGGCAGCTTGCCGAACATGATATTTAACATCACGCGAAAACTTTACCGCTAAACGGTCAAATCTATTGTCTCACGGTCTGAAAACATAAGCCCCCGTCACACAGTCTAAACGGCCGGTTTAGGACTATATCGAGGATATTGCGACAAGTCCTGCTGCAAGGCAGGCGAGAAAACTCAAGCCAATAGTCCTTGTGACGAAACATTCCGCTCTCAGACGAAGGAAATGACATTGACATTTCTCCATGTTCAATTTGCGTGACCACAGGCAGACCACCCTACGTGTTCGTGGTTAATGATTGTTGACATAAGGTTATGTTGAAATCAATGGCGCATGATGTTTGACAGATGTGTCAAATTTCCTTTTGTTATTCGCATGTTTCAAATTCCTTTGATCCAGAATTTTGCACTGATCATATGGAGAAAGCTACTTTTGAGACTTCGGGATCGCTTTACTCGAAAAATATTGGAAGTGTGGAGCTCTAATTCGGCACAAGGACAGAGAAATATCTAGTTGATCGGATGCCGGTGTTTTCGAGGCGAGAATTTTGATGGTTTAGCGTCAGTTCCAGCTTGAATTAGACAAGGTCGCGACCGCCGGCGGTAAAAGCTGCCTGCCTTGTTCTCTCTTCTCTCTCTCTTCTAACGGTCGCTAAATGATCTCGCAAAATAAACGTCTTAAAGAGCTCGGGGCGGCAAAAAAACACGACACAAGACACATTCAGCATTTCATCTTAACTTTTTTTGAATCATTTAGAGTAAAATTTATATTTTGTAGTAGATCGAAGCCGACGTAATGTTTCTCTATATATCTTCTATATGCGCCATTGATTTCAACATAACCTTATGTCAACAATCATTAACCACGAACACATAGGGTGGTCTGCCTGTGGCGTGACCGATTGTTGATGTTTTAGGAAAAGAGCATGCTGCTTTAAAATTACACGTGGTTCCTTTAATAAAACTTTCGCTTTCATGTTTGACAAATAAACTTTACTTGCAACTCGAAGTTTTTGTCATGTATTTGCTGTTTTAAGACAAGAAATTCTTGCAATTCATACTGGGAAACGCGAGGATTTGAATCTTGCATATAATTACATACGATCTTCTGAAAGCCGATCTTTCGAAATGAATGGCACGCTTGTTCTACTCCAGTGAGCATTAGTCCACACCTAGCGTTATCCCGGTAGCACTTTTCACCTCACCCACAACCACCGCATAAGTGTAGTTCAAACACTACACTAAAAAGGAAAAAAAAATAACCTTATCCTTCCCACCCAGTCCACAGCAAACGAATCTAATCTGTTCTCAGCAGTAGTTGACAGAAAAAAAGACAACAACAACAGGGCTGCTGGTTTCCGCTTTAAAGGGACACTGCCACGGGGATTTTAAAGCTTTTCGGTAGGATGTACTAAAATTGGCGAATAGGTCTTCTCGTACATGAAATGCACCTAGTACATCAAGATGAAGATATTGCTGGTTTTCACTGTCACGCAATCAAAAAATAAATTCGAAACCATTCAACTACAGAAGCTATGAATTTCAAATATTATAGATGATAAATAGATAAACAATTCCTCCAAGTTTCGGGTCTGTGTGGTGTACCGTTCGCGAGTTATTTTCCGAACCTTTCCACGCAAATTTATAAAGCTTAGTATGGAGCCGCCATAACTGTGTCCTGCCGAGGGACACTGAGTAATGGCCGCCGTGATGTCAGAGAAACCATCTGGAACTCAATTCTGCTTACAACAGCGGCCATCCTTGGCATAAGAGCTAGTACACTTTCACATAAACACCAATTATTATATCTGAAATGTTCAATCTGCACAAAATGGAAAGGAAAGGCCTTTTTTCAAACAAAACAGCTTTGTCACGGCACTCAGCTTGATGTCACATACGACGGAGAACTCAAATATTCAAAATGCTCTGTTTTAAAAACGAATGACACTATCGATCTGGAAATTTGCAAAAATATATATTTTTAGTTTATCTTTCGCCTAATGACAACGAAAATTTAGCAGGCCTAGTCAATTTTGATTTCAGAATTTTATGACGTAACATGAAAACCAAGAATAAAGAAAATTGTTGTTGAAAGAAGAAGGGAGCCATAATTTTTAGGTGTGTTTCCAGTCAAAAAGACAAAACTTGAAAAACTCAGCCTGACGTTTTCAAGTTGAGATCTAAAGTTCCTATTGGCGTCACAAAAATATCACTTGTTTTTCGCCATAAGTACACTTGGTGTACACGATGGTTATTTTTAAGAAAATGGGACCACTATTCGGTATTTTTCTTTTCTGGAGGCGAAGGCGCTATTTGAGAAAAAAAACCTCTGGTACCAAAGGGTATTGCTTCAAGACTAGAGAATAAAACGATATTTCTATGCTCGTTTCCGCCTCATCTTACGATGATTTTCTCTACACAATCCTCGTTTGCCGTGCATCTGTTCACTAAAAGCTTTTATATCCACTGTTTGAACGAGATGTACGTGGTTTTTAATTTTTTTCTGTGTTTTTTAATTAATTTTATTCAACAGTATCACGTCCGTGACCTTAATTCGCAGCTAGCCAAATAAAAGTTCTCCGAAAGAAAAAAGAAAAACACGCAAGAAATTATTTTCATTGATGACCACTGTATCCAAAAACTTTAATTTCCCATTCATTTTTGCCAGGAGACGGGGCCGGTTTCTAAATGCAATGTAATTTTATCAAAGCAGCAAGCCAAAATAATTACCAAATATTATCGGAAATATGACAGCCATTGATGTCATATTCCCTGGTTATTAGGCACATGTCTATCACTGATGCATATAACCAGCCCAAGGTTAGGTTCAATACTAATCGATATGTTTATTTCGACGTAACTCATCCGTTCGAACGCCGAGGACGCGTGCTACAGATTTCAGGTAAGGCTTCTAAGACTATTTTTTCCAGTTGAATGTAATTAACTTCGCTTAAGAACTTATTTTAGAAGCGGATGTTTAATTTAAGAAACAATGACACATTTTATTAAAAACGTTTGTTTTACGACCTGCAAAATTACCTTCAAATGGAAACACTGAATGAAGGGAAACATTAAAATAATAGTTTACAAAGAGAAAAACATCAGAAATGTTACAATATACTAAACAAAGATGTATAAAAGCCGATCAAGACGGATTTCGAAAGACGAATTTGTAGAAAGCAGGCTAGATTTTTTGAGATGCACAAACAGTGACGCCGCTCATTAAAACGTGCTTCTAAAAACAATAGAATTATTTAGGTGTTTGGAGTGCAAAGCTTTAATTTTATACTGTCTTTCTTTGTTTTATTTTCCTAATGCCACTTTTAAGATCAGTCGTAAGAAAAAGGCATTCTAAATATTGCGTTTTCTCGTAGTAAAATTTCATGTTGTGTAAGTCGATATAAGGCCGGAAAGGTGTGCTTCTTTCTCGCTTCACCCAAAGGTAAGGAAATACCTTTGTTAATCTTTGTCTGATGTTATCGCAGTTTAATATAATTTCCTGAATTGTTTTTAACAATTCAAATACAACATTCGTCGATTCGGTGCACTGGTAGAAAGATTCAAAATCTCCGCACAGTTCTCCAAAACTCTTATTCTTAGCTTATTCCCAAGGGTCATCGACTTCTAATTTCTCCATACATCTACAAAGCCGATTGGCAAGGAGATAAGTGGTGAGAATAAATAAAATCATCAGCAATTACAATTTTTAAAAAGCAAAATGTTTCAACATCGACTTTCTCCTTCTGCTGCGTTGTGCAGAAGTAGATGGGTGACTGTTTTGATCTATCACCAAAATCTCAAAAATGACTTTTAACGAAATTACTGCCAGACAGTAAGGAGAGTTAATATAATGATAAACTTAGAACTGAAACGTGGCAAGTTGAGGAAAATATCAGACATTAATAAATAGAAGATGAGTCCATAAACCGCAGCCAAGTAAAATGTGTCGCTTAATAAGCATTCTGAGCAAGTAAATATTGTGGCGAAAATTTTATGGCAACCTTGAGAAGAATTCGTGTTTCATGTGTGCCTGTTAATTCAAGTCATTTCTCTCTGGTATGACCGCAAAGTTCATATTTTCCCCATAGGTTTAAAATATTTGATCGACGCCTTATTCTTCAGTTTAAAATTTAAACTCTCCTTTCTGATTATTGCCTTCAGCACTGAATTCTTTTATTTGGCCGAAGAAAAACCGGCATACAATAGAATAGTTTGGCAAAAAAATAGCCGGCAAAAAATAGTTTGTTTCACTTTCACCACATGAGGAGCAACTGACTTCTTTTACTTTCCAGCAACGTTGCAGAACTTACGCCACGCTAGAAGTTTGATTCCCTCCTCTATGGATTATAAATTGCTACTAGGCAAATTGTTGAAACGATTAAAAGCCGTTTTGCCCAGGTGGTTGTGGGTTGTTTAAATTGGGCGGTTTGTCGGTTGGTAGCTGAATTCAAATTTGGATCAGTGCGGGTTTGCTTTTTGCCTGATAAAATCTTAGCCGTCTATCAATTTCTGTTACCCTATATGATACATATATATTGTATACAGTGAAATCCCAATTTCACAAACCGTCAATTTCTCAAACTCCCGATAACTCGAACCAAAAGTGACTTCCCTTTCCTTAGTCAAGCACTGCAACTTTACCACCGATTTCTCGAACTAATTGATAACAACGCCAAAATGTGCACGATTCACGGGTTAGTATAAATGAACATTTGCATGAGAGAAGGGCACCTGCCAATTATAATGTGAACCATTGACAAGCTTTCATGTCTATACATCTCTATTTTATAGGCGTAGCGTGGCTGTAATTGTTTCTAAGACAAACTCGGTGCTCTTGTTTCTAATTTTCGAAGCATTCACGGCGGCAGCGGAAACGTTGCGGAGCTTTATTTCCTGGCAATTGTCATACAAGAAAACGTTTTACATAGCCAAGTTTGACACTGTCTGACTGTCTATAAAAGGTTTGTAATTTTGATAACATTGCATAGTGAGCGTTTGTACATTAACTAAATACACAAATAGTACTTTCTTCCTCCGATTGTCCTTTGTTTAGTTTCGAGATTTACCGTGTATACGTGAGAGCATGTCGAAAGTCTAATTTCGAGAGTTTCAGCGGCCACCAAATGAGCCTCCCGGGCGTTATAATTTAAAGTTTCAAGCAAACGAGACTATAACTTTGAAAACTGTTCAGCTCAACAATATTTCAAAAACCAATATCGCAATCCATTTCAATATTCGTCCCTGTACCTTCTTTTTTTTTGTATTTTCTGTGTTATTGAAATGTTCCTTCACCGTTTTAAGAGGTTATTTAATATTTCACGGAATTTGATGGTCATTTCCTATAACTAATTATAAATTTGGCTAAAATCTGTGACACAGTCCCTTTAACATTTACAGCCCGTTGGACTCCGGGTCGAGCAGTCTGGGTTCGAACCATAGTTGGGGTCATTGCATTGAGTTCTTGGGGTAGACACTTAACTCTCATAGTGCCTCTCTCCACTCAGGAGTGTAAATGGGTACTGGCGACCAGGCAAAATAATGGAGGTAACCCGTCGTGATGGACTAGTATCTTTCTCGTCCCCAGTCGTCTTTTGAGTCCGTCTTGAGTCGACTGCTCAACACGGAGGGAATCATGGGAAGGAAGAGAAGAAGCGAAGGAGACGACTGTCGTCTTTCGCCTTTACTCCTTCCCATCACCCTTCGCGTCTTGCAATTTTCGCATAAGAGACGACTGGGGACGAGTCAGGACTAGCATCCCATCCTGGGGCGTGGCAATACTTAGCCTAAATACTCCTAGTCGCTTCTTGCTACATGCTACCACCCCCCTCTCCACCCCTCCCCCCTACCCCCCGGGACTGCCGGCAAAAGAAGACTTTCGTACCTTTACTTGACCATCACAGGGATAAGTTAAAGGTGTGTTTGATTCAACATGTTTCAAATTTCCAAAAGAAACGCACGTACTTTTGTTTAGTTACCGTAGAATTCCGGTTATAAGCCCTGGGCTTATACAACTTCGTAAGGGGTTTTGGGGTGGGCTTAAGCGGAGGGGCTTATATCCGGGAGGGCTTATAAGCAGAATGAAAAAAACGTTTCGAAACGAGCCACGGGAGTGTTGATGGAAATACGTTTTTTAGTTAAAAACGCATAATAAAGCAACATTTAGCCCTATTCAGTACTGTCGTCCGGGAGAGGGGGGCTTTTATCCGGGGGGGCTTATAATCGGATGTATTTTTTTGTTTCCAAGATGATGGGCCTATAACCGGGGGGGCTTATAAGCGGGGGGGCTTATAACCGGAATTTTACGGTATAGTAACAAACCCTTAGCGACTTTCGAAAGGATTGCCGTTGCAAGTATTGTTCCAAAGGAATTTAAATAGCTCGTCTGCTATCATCTGAGACCAAGCTTATAACATTCTCATTTCCGAATGCTAATCATTTCTGTTTATTAATCAGTACAAGAAATGTTTCTTTAATACGTGACGATTTTTTAAAAGTTCTCATCTCCTTGTCTTCTTAAAAAAAGTATTCTCAAACTCACTAATAATTCATCAAATTAAAAGAAAGGAAATCATAACCGTGAAGGAGGTTTGGATACCCGGTCTTAATAAGCATAGATTTTTACGATTTTATTTCTCCGTTTACTCCGTAATTTTTATTTCGATTGAGAAGATATATCAAACACTCGAGACAGTGTTTCATCGGCTATCCTCGAATGTTGTCAAAAATATACTCCGCTGTTTGTGGTATTTTGAACTCTCCTCTCGGTGATTGGATATCCCGATGAAACACTCTCACGCGTGTTTAACTCAGTGTATTACTTACAATCAATAATGGTTGATCGCTTCCAAAATTTGAATAGTCCCAGCCCAATCTACTTCAAAATCAATGTTGTCGATAAAATTGGTATGGAATATCGCCTTTAGCTACAATGTTGTCTAATAAACATGAACTAGCTATGGCGTAGAGAAAATGTCAAAACAAAATTAAACGTACTAGATTAATTTTTTGGCAATAAAACACAAGATGAAAAACAATTCCCACTATAGCCATATAACTCAAACAATATGTCAGTTTTCGGTAAACTGAAATGAAAAATTAGCTGCCGGAGGACATCATGATGACAAGTCCTGAACACATTAACAACAAAAATACTTCCCGTGTTTTCCTTTATGATTTAGTTCTTAGTAATAACCCGAGCGAAAGAGCCACATTGGGAGAATTTCGCTCGAGGTTTACTGCGGTATCGACCGAGGGCGATAATCTCCCAGCACGGCCTCAAGCTAGTGAGGGTTAATAACAAGTTTATTGTATGGCTCTCTTTGACGCGCTGTTGCCTGCGTTTTGCCAGCCAGCCAGCCAGCCAGCCAGCCAGCCGGGCATTAAAATCGCTTATAATGGCCGAGGGCAACACGGGTAAAACCGGCCTTGATTATTAACCAATTACAGCGAGAGTTATATGTAAACAACCTCTGGCCATGCACATAACAAATTTTTTTACCCAGGCGAGTGTGAGAGAAAGCAATAATGAAAAGTTAAAGTAAACCAAAATAAACATTTGTGGCAGAAATGGGATTTAATAGAGGGATTTAATAACGAAAAAAACGCACCCGAGAACATTGTTGAACACGCGGAAAATTTTAAGAACACTTCTCTCGCACTTCTTTTGTGTTTTTAAAAATTTCAAAGTGCTTATATAACTCAACAATACACGAAGAGCAAGTTATTTTATTTCTTTTATAAAATGTCAAAGAAATTACGCGCGCTCAAACTTGTGACGTAGCCGCGTGCATTACTCGATAAAGCACGCGCGAGACGTAAGCCGTGTGCTTTATGGGCGACGATATGTCTCTCACGAACTTTTTTCTTAACAGTTTGATTGTCAAAATTGAACTATAAAACACCTACGTAATTGTGCAAACGGAACTGAGGCAAGTGAAGCCACTTTCATCTGTTGTAAACAAAAGTGCAGCTGAAGATAAAATAATTTGGCATTGCCATATTTCTAGATTTTCTCCTGATTGCGACCAAAGTTTCTGACATCGGCGATTTTAGTAACATTCAAAGCAAAAGGATAAAACTTCGAGGAAAACAATTGTTACATGTAAGTAAAATCTGTTGACTGTAAAATCTGTCTTCAGTTTTTGTTTTAAATCTATCGGCCTTTCCAGGTTTTATCTAGTTGATTCTTTTCCTTAATGTAATTTTTTTTGTGTCTGTTATCTTTCTCGCCTTCTGAAGAGAGTGGTAATTTAAATAATAATGTAATAATGTTATATAAAGGGTATTATCGAGACCCGTGATCGGTCCTTTTTATTTCCAGTGAAACGGGAAATGGCTATTTTTTCCTCGCAAATCGTGATTTCCATAGTAGCCTTGAGCCGTGATTTACCACTGAACTGTTTTCTTTTATTTTCCGTGAAGCGTGAAATGCCAGTACTATACTGATTTCGTGAATTGTGAAAGGGCCGTTTTATTTTCCGTGAAACGTGATCTTTACTCCCCTTTACCACCCTCTCTTAAATGTATGGCCTATGCTAAAATGCATGTTAGTACTTGGATGAAAATATAAACAATTTGGGAGGATGCGACCCAATCTTAATATAAATTATTTTAAAACTTTTATTATCAAGTTATTTCACCGTATGACGATGTGTGTTGAGTAATTATCGGGAAAAAACACTGATAAATATCAACTGACCATTTAAAGCTAAGCCAAATGCATGGGGATTATGAAGTCTCAAAAGATTTGATCTTCAAAGCCACGAACACTCATTATTTTTAATTTTCTTTGTCGATAAATTTATCGTGTAAAAGACGATATCAAAACTCACTTCCCACGTTATTTCTCGAAACGGAACATGCGGTTAAGACAATAAAACAAAAGTGCAATGTTATTATTCCTTTCATCAATATTTCCCACAATATCGTCGATTGTCGCGCGATTGCCGGTAGCAAAAGAAGGTTCCACTTTCCATGCTGTGAGGCCAAATTTGCGGCATGAATCGATTTGATTGGTAATCAGAGAATTGAGCGACGAAATGAACAACCTACTACAGGTTAAGAATGAAGGCTTGAGATTTGCTTCCCTTTTGGCAACCAAAACTACCATCTGTTAAATAAGCGACTACACCCCTTCCCGAGTGGGTGGGGTGGGGTGGGGGACTCTCATATGAAAGATAAGATAAGAAAGATAAGATAAGATAAGATAAGATAAGATAAGATAAGATAAGATAAGATAAGATAAGATAAGATAAGATAAGATAAGATAAGATAAGATAAGATAAGATAAGATAAGATAAGAACTTTAATAGTGAACTCCCCACAGGGCTTTTCAGTTTCTAAGATAAGATAAGATAAGATAAGATAAGATAAGATAAGATAAGATAAGATAAGATAAGATAAGATAAGAAGATAAGATAAGATAAGATAAGATAAGATAAGATAAGATAAGATAAGATAAGATAAGATAAGATAATAGTGAACTCCCCACAGGGCTTTTCAGTTTCTATTTACAATGAAAAATAAAAACTTAAATTCTAATATTTACAAATGAAATTAAAATTAAATTAAATAATGATTAAAAGTTTAAAAGAGCCTGGAAAGGGACGGAGATGCTCATCGGAACATTTGAATTAATTCCCTAAAGGAGACCAAATGTTTTGCTATAGCTTTTTGCGACCCCTTAAAGATACCATTTCTCATTCCCGATCGGTTTAGAGCTCTAATCAAATCAAATCAAATCAAACTTTATTTATAAACGCGACACTTAAGAGTACATACAGTTCTCGTTAGAATATGTCTGTCCTGATTTAAAAAAACAAGGCCCCAGGAACTGCCTGGGGCCAGCAACTCTCTTAGCCCTCCCCTCCCTTCCCCCTGTGGATTTCAGAGAGCTCAGGGGCACTGCTAGGAAGCCTTCCCATGCCCGGTCACAGCTGAGCTCTCAGTGGTCTCAAGGCTTCTGAGCCAGCCCCCCCGAAACCAAAAGCCAGGAGCAGTCCTGACCACATTTCAAAGCAAAGTCTTTGCAGAAAACAAGCCAAAAACCTGACTTTAGCCACCCCCCCAGCCGGATTGCAATTCAACAGCTGACCCAGGGCTCCCTAGGGTTGTAAGGTCAGGGCCCCAGCTTGCTGTCCACGGGGTCGGTGACGTTGCCCCCCCCTCAAATTTCTCGGGCCGCAATGGCTTGAAGGCCGACCGAGTCGGCCTTCAAGCACGGATCCCGGAGTCCACGTTTTGTCAAATCCAGACAGATGTACGTGTGTAAAAATAAACAATCTATATAAATAGAAATAGAAAAGGATATTTAAAATTCTCTAAAACGTTAAAAATTATCATTGATATTTACAATTAATATTTACCAGTAAAAATTTAAAATATATAATAATTTAAATGTCAAAAATTACAGGTACTAAGGGACGGACCATTATTTTCTTGGAGGGGGGGGGGATGAAAAATTTTCCTCTGCAAACCTTTTTTTTTAGTTTATGCACCTCTGCAAACATTTTTTTTCGAAATTCTTACTATTTTTTGTTATACATATCGTTTTTGCAATCAATTTATTTTGTCTTTCCAGGCCCTGCAAACAATTTTTTTCAATATTTTCATCCCCCCCCCTCCAAACAAATAATGGTCCATCCCTAAAGGTACTTAAATTTAAGCCATATAGGCCTTAAGAGATCGAATAATATAACGGCATTTTTTTCTTCACGTGCAACCATAAACGAGACCTCGTGGGCTAAAAAAATGGTGTTTTGTCCTGAACAACCGAAGTGAGAACAAAATCCGTAATTTACTCCCCTAAGTGCAATGACGAGCATCCCTGTCTCTTTCATATAGGAGACCCCCCCCCCCCCCGGGGGAGTCCTGTCCCGATTGTGCTCGACAACCTTTGAGCAACGTTGGCATTTGGAGCAACTTTTTGCGGTTTTTGAAACCGAGAAAGTTTGGCCTTTCTGAGCAATTTTTGATAGGTATAGAACACATCTGTCTTGATTTAATAAAAGGTGGCTAAAGTCTGGCTGTCAAGAAAATTGAATGGGGTTGAGATTTTTTTTTTTTTTTTTTTTTTTTTTTTTTTTTAAGGACATGGGAGATTATTTGGCTTACTTTCAGTGGAAATGAAGTGCTTTCAATTTTTTACTCATGGCTTTTATCCCTTCTACCTACCTACCTACCCCCCCCCCCCCCTTCCATTTACTTTTGGTTAGTTTACCCAGGCTCCAACTCGCCATATCTACCGAACTTTGAATTCTAATGGCGCGCGCTGACTTGTAGAACAGAGGTGATCTAGTTTTTCATTTTGCTGTCTAAAGGAAGTTTGCCGGAGGACATCATTAAGTCCTATGAAGGTGGAAGTCTAACGATTTGCAAGTTTTGCGTCGGCTGTTATTGTACCTTAGAACAAAGCTTTAACGGGTTGAACTCTTGACTCGGTACAGTTTTGCTAGGTACAAATAGCGTTGTGCTTGCTTTAGACGGCAAAGGTCTTCAGCCACATCAACTAGCACTCGGAACTAGACTTTAGGGCTGATTTGAAGGCGGTCATGGCGATATTCGGCTTGAACTCTTCCTTGGCTGGAGACTTAGAAAAATTCTGTTGTAATGTCCGGGGGTATTGGTTCCCTTTATAACGATTTTTTTCCACATCCGGGGTATTACATTGCGAATAAGATGGAAAGGTTGCAAAGAGCGCAGCTGATGGTCGAAAGGAAATCACTTGAAACCCTTATGTGAGTAGAATTCTCTTCATTTGATGATTATTTTGCCGTTTGGCTAAGCTAGCAATCAGAGCGGCCTGTGATTCGATAGTCAGCAGCAATTCGATATGCGGGGTTTCCGGCCGTGAATTGACATGAACTATGACCGAATGGTCTCGCTGAGTCATGAATTATTTAGTTATTTTAATCCCGAATTCGTTGAAAATGAAGCGATCGTCGATGTAAAATGCTTTCTGATAGTTCATTTTAGACCATGCATGGATTTAGAAAGCTTCAGTCCATCTCTCGCTCCGGCGCTTTAAAAATTTGTTTTCATTTGATGTTATTTCATGTTATAAACAAGTTAATTAAATTGGTAGAATTCATGATTTGAACAAAATGCCGTAAATGCAGTATTTTTGGTTCATAAAGAGATTCATTAGAGTAATTTACGTTGAACATGAGCTATAACTAGTCGATTCATTCAAAGCTTCTTGCAAAAATATGTCTTTAGAACTAGAGCTGTGTCAAAATCTTTAGACACCTTTTATTAAATCAAGACAGACATATAAAAGCACGAAAAAAAATCAATGATTTTAGTGAGAGTAAACTTCAATTTATGCGAATTTCTTGAATGTTTATCAACCTTTTGAACACATGAGCAGTCACTTGTAAACGTTTTATTCCATATTTGCGAGCAACTAAGTTTCAAGCTATTTTTCTTGACCGATGTTAGCATCAGACAGTAATAAATAAAAGAAGAGTCCATAAACCGCCGCTAAGCAAAATGTCTCGTTTAATAAGCCTCCTAAGCAAGTAAATGTGTCGAACTGTGGAAAAAATTTACGGCTAACTTAGTAGTCAACTATTTGTTTCGTAAGGGCCTGTTAACGTTAAGCTAAACTCGAGTCATCCCTATCTAGTATAACCGAAAAGCCTACAGCTTTCCTCGTAGTTTTAAACGCGCTGTTGCCTGTGTTTTGCCAGCTTCTTGCCGGGTATTTACCCCGGGGGGGGGGGGGGGGTACTTCCATAAATTTCGGATAGGGGTGTGCCGCCAAGGTTCTTAAACCCTGACCCTATTTAAGGATAAAAAAAGCGAAAATTGATACCCTTTTTAAGGCCCAAAACCGAAAAATGACACCCTATTCAAGGGGAGGAGAAGCGTTCCGTGACGACCGAAATAACGGCTAACCGCGCACGGCAAGACACAAATCTTTATAAAATCGCTTTTCTAATACCTGAACAGAAAATTCAGTTTTAAGATATCTTTTTTTCGTTTAGCTGGGCCTTTATTTTAGCTAAAAGAATTTAGGTACCCTTTCTAAGGATCACACCGGGAACACATTGCCAAAAGGAGCAAAAAATGATACCCTATTTAAGGACCGAGAACCTCAAAAACCATACCCTATCGGGCGGCATATACCTATATAGGCCACATATGGGAGTACCCCCCCCCCCCCGGGGTATTTACATCGCTCATAATGCCCGTGGGCAATACGGTTTAATAAATCAAGCCTCTATTTGACTAGCCAATCACAGCGAGAGTTATTTGTAAACAATTGCAAATTATTTGTTACGTGCTAGGCCAGTATGAGAGAAAGTAATGATAAAAGAAGCCTGAACATTTCTAACCGAATCAAATCCTTGAAGGGATTTAAAAACTGAGATAAGATCTTTTACGTTATGGGCGATGATATTAATCTCTCGCGAACTTTCTCTGACCATTTGATTGTGAAAGACGACTGCGTCAAAATTGAACTATCAACCACTGACGTAATTGCTCAAAACGGAAGGCAATTTTAACCACTTTCAGTGTTAAACAAATGTGCAGCTGAAGATAAAATAATTTGGCATTACCATATTTCTAAATTTTCTCCTGATTGCGACGTGACTTCAGCGATTTTAGTAACATTCAAAAGCACAAGGACAAAACTTCAAGGAAACCAATTTTTACACGTAAGTAAAATCTGTTAACTGTAAAATCCGTCTTCAGTATTTTAGTTCCATCGGCTTTTCTAGGTTTTAACCCGCAGTAAATTATTTTCCTTTGATATCTTTTTAGTGCCTCTTATCTTTCTCGCTCTCTGAAGTGTACGGCATATGATAAAATGTATGTTAGTATTTGGATGAAAATATATTCAGTTTAGGCCGGGAGGATGCAACACAACCTGATTATAAATTAGGTAAAAATTTGCAAGGTTTTTATGATCAAGTTATTTCCCCGCGTGACGATGTGTGTTGATTAATTATCGAGTGACCGATTAATGTCAACTGACCATTTGTGGCTAGGCCAAATGCATGGGGGATTATAAAGATTAGATCTTCCAAGTCATAGACACTCACTATTATTGTCAATTTTCTTTGTCGATCAATTTGTCATGTAAAAAGATATCAAAACTCACTTCCCACGTAATTGCTTGTAACGGAACATGCAATCAAAACACCGTCTTTGTTAAAAGTGTACCTGAAGTTTGGATAATTTCAAGTAGTCACACACCTAGAATTTTAATTCTGAATACCTTATGATAGGAATATAACGAGGCATTTTAACAACGCGAACAAAATGTACGCGTAATAAAATTAACGCGAATTTAGGAAGCATTGTCTTTTTTTGGTTATTTTGAGACGGTAGGAAAATGAGACTCTTCTCTGACTCGCGCAAAATTATTGACAAAATCCAGCCAATCAAAATCGCTACCTGCTTTATGGGTCGTGACGTCACTGAACAGCTTAACTCTCTCGGAAGTTTGAACTACTGTCCCCGGGGATGGAGAATGTAAGTTAAGAGCGTGCGTTTCCCCATGTTTTGTTTCCATGCTATTTTTAGAAAGACAGGCGCCCTGGGTTAAAATTGCTCGCACAAATGTCATTTTTGCTTTCCATTTACGGAAAATGCATCTGTGACAGTCGAAGGGATTCTAATTTACTTGTTCGCGGAAATGTGAGTGTTGTTTACCAGTAAATGCAAAGCAATCACTAAAAAAAAAAATAAAGTAACATAATTAAAGACTAAGTCCATGCCAGTGTATGAATTCATTTCCCCTGTTTTTAGCAACAAAACAAACATGGCGTCACATTATACGATGTGCCAGTGTATTCGGTCCATTTCTTCATTCACAGGAAATGAATTAATCTGCTGATCTTGATGTTTTCAGTTCTGCACTGTTTTGCGATGTACCATTTACCCGACAGAATGTAAACGCGTGGGCATCGTTTTAATCTATACTACCTGGAGTAAAAAAAAAAAAAAAATGCAAACGGTAAAAAAAATTAAGGGTTTAAATAATACGAGGTACATTATTTCGCGTCTTTCTGCAGCTTGTTTTCGGACAATGCAATTACACCTGCGGAATAACTAGCACAGAGTGTGAATTTTAACCAGCATAGATAGCAAATTTTAAGTATACCTATTGAATGAAGCATCAAGTAAAATACAGCTTGCGATTATCTCAGGATAGCTTGTTACGTGAACAGAAAAATAATTAGAAAACTCATTCAAATAAGGAAAAAAAGAAGATCTTTTTCTGTCACGATCTGAAGTGTTCATTTCCCACCTGAAAAGTGATGTGTCTGCGAAATGACAGTAGTAACAAAAATAGCAGTCGAAATATGCCTGAAAATAAATATTTTATTTTATCGATGTCAGTGACAAGGCCAAGAAAACGTTGCTGTCAATTTATATTTGGATAGATATTAAGAGAGAAAAATCCAAGTTAGCTTCTTTTCAAAGGAAAAGGGGCGGGGATACAATAGCATTTGGGATAAATGCGAAATAATAGGGATTCCAATAACTTTTTTAATCGACCAGATCTTTTATTTATTCTAGAGCACGCCCGCGTGAAACTGTCACCAATTTAATTAGTTCCTTTCGTTCAACCTCGGGGAAATTCATGGCCCCATGGTATTGCCATCTAACATGAGATCGAAAACGGTAATCAAGATGCAGTTTTATTCAAACAATCAAATACTTTTCATCCAAAATTAAAGTTGGCTTATGTTTCAAAAAAAATATGGGAATTCTTATTTACATAAGCGACATTTAAATGATATGACAGTTCACTCAATAGAACTCAATAGACATTTCCTGTCACCGAGGCAGTCCAAAACGAATCTTTTGAGAGCCACTCGTCACTATATTTTACTTAAACGTTTCCTCTCAGAGTTATTGTTATTTGTTGCAAAGTTTCGGAGCAGTGATGATATATTGTTGAAAGGATACAGCAAAATGACTCAACCGCAAAATTTTACTGAAATGAGCCAAGAGTAAGACTTTTTTTGTTTCTTTTATTTCGTCCATTTATTTACGCTTCTTGTTTCTCTGGGTATTAGGGCTGCAAGTATAGTTTTAATTTAAAAGCTTTACGGCAAATAGGAAGCTGACTAACAACACATATCTTTTCGCGTTTAGGATGATTATGAACGGCGGAGGAAAGCCTCAATGGTTTCTTGCACTTGGATGGCTTCTCTCCTGCTTCGCGCTCGTTGGCAACAGCTTCATCATTCTGCTGATTGCTTCGAAACAGCAGCTGCACCGTTCCACCAACTGGTTCCTTGTGTCGCTGTCCTTCGCTGATCTCGGCGTTAGCTTGAGCTTGTTTCCCAGTGACTTTTTCTGCCTACCGAACAAGGAATGCCAACATGTTATTCTTGCTTCTTTTCAGTGGGCGTTTTTGTACGCTTCCGTGGCAAACCTTTGCGCATTAACAATGGATCGCTACGTAGCGATCGTGAAACCGTTCAAATACGTCTTGCTCATTTCAACGAACCGTGTTGTGGCAGTTATCTCCGTGGCTTGGATTCTACCTTTTATCTTCGCCTTCGTCCCGTTTACGTTCATATACACTGAACAGAGCGTAGCCATCATGACGAAGTACGCCTATGTAGTGCTCATCGTTTTCGAATTAATCCCTCCGGTAAGTTTGCTGTTGGTCACTGCACATATGCTTTTCATCGCCAGAAAACACGCTCGCGAGACGGACTCCGTCGCGAAGCAGCTACGGTACAATCACCCCGCGACAGGCAGCGGCAGCACACCACCCGTGCGGCATGCTAACAGGGCTAGACCCTCAGTGGTTTTCATCACATCCATCGTTGTATTTTTCTTTCTGTGTTACTCGCTGACGATGGGCCTGGGCTGTTGTATATATTTTTTGAAACGTTGTGTTTATCCACGAGAGTTAGACCTGGTACAACATTTGCTCTTCATTGCAAACTCCGCGTTTAACCCGCTCGCCTACGGACTTCTCAAACATGACATAAAGAAGGAAGTTAAACAACTTCTTCGTGGTGGCACCGCCGACGGGCAGCGCTCGTCCTTTCAGCTGGAACAGAGGCATGCATAGAGAAAAGTTCATTAGATCATGGTTGCGCGAAGATGTCAGATTACTCTTTTGACCATTCTTCGGAGATTTTTAAAGATTTCCCGAACTGTCCGAACGTCGTGTAAACCGATTACCAGACGTTCTCGAACATTTCGGAAGATTGCCAAAGATTACCGAGGAAGCAAACGTGTCGCCATCGAAACCTTCAGCTACAAAGTAAAAGATGTCGTTTTGTGTACAGGCTCGAAATTCTTCAAAAGAGAAAACTCTTGTAACTGCGTGTAATATATATAAAAGAAACTTGAAAAAACTGAAGGCACGATGATTCTTCAGAGAGAAAGCTCTTGTAACTATAGTATATATAAAAACCCGATATTAATTAAAGACGGGAACTTAAAAAAATAACTATTTAAAAAAGCCGAGGGACGTACGTATCAACAAATAATCTTGAAAATCGTAGATAGATAAAAGTTAATATTTAAGCTGGTCTTTCTACAGTTCATGTAAATATTTTGCTAATGATATAATCGAGGAAGTGTACATAGATAGACCAGTTTCTAGTTAAGGTGGCTGGTAACGGTTTCCAGCACTTTCCAGCTCTTATACTTTGACGGGTCATTACTACAAATCTTTATCAGTTGATGCTACAATAACGGTATGAAATTAATGCCCAATGATTGGTGAATATGTTGTGATTATTTTCATGACGTCAGTGGTTACTATAGCAACAATATAACCTGTTAAAAACACCCTAAATTTTGGCTTTATGTGCTTATAACTTTAAAACGAACTCGGTGACCCCCATTTTTTATAATTGAACATTGATCAGCATGTTAAGATACAACTTTTTGCAAAGTTAAAAAAATTTCTACGAAGCGGTTTCAGAGCCACCTTAAATATTTGAAAATTTAAGGTGGCTCTGAAACCGCTTCGTAGAATTTTTTAAAACTTTGCAAAAAGTTGTATCTTAACATGCTGATCAATGTTCAATAATAAAAAATGGGGGTCACCGAGCTCGTTTTTGAGTTATAAGCACTTAAAGACAAAATTAAAGGTGTTTTTAACAGGTTATACTGTTGCTATAGTAACCACTGACGTCATGAAAATAACCACAACATATTCACCAATCATTGGGCATTAATTTCATACCATTATTGTAGCATCAACTGATAAAGATTTGTAGTAATGACCCGTCAAAGTATAAGAGCTGGAAAATGCTGGAAACCGTTACCAGCCACCTTAATTCAAAATCTGATTCAGGAAATAAAACAACGCCTTTGGCCAAAATTGCCTCGCTCACAAAACTGAGCCGCATTTCCCTTTAGTTAACGTTCACCACACAACCTATTTAATTTATCGTGGTTATTTCTCTCAAATGAAGAGGATCCGGCACCTTTCTCGATACCTATACTTACTTTTTATGGAATATATTGGCGAGCAGCCGGTAGCGAGGACTTTTCTACTGCCGGTTGGGAAAACTTGAAAAAGTCGCTCCTTTCTTCCAAATGTTATTTTGCCGTTTCGCTAACTGGGATACTTAAGATACATGCATATTGCTATTCATTTCGTTTGCTTCTTTTCCAACTCATTTATAACAAGAGAAAATACGAGGCTCAGAAACTTGTTCTGAGATAAATAGAAGGAATCTAGGCGAAGTTTTCGTTTTATGAAAGTGTTTTAGGAACACCGGCTGTTTTAGCGGAAAGTGTTTTAGAAGAATCGTCCGCCATTTCGGTTTTTTGTGTTCTGCTGCTATTATGCCAAATGGCATAATGCCAAGCAGAACATATTGCTTTCGAAGGAGGGAATGGAATGTATAAAACAATAGAAAGATGTAACAATAGAAGTCTGTAACAATAGATAGCAGATACTTTCCTATTTGTAGACTTAGTAAAAAGGTATATCTATCAGTTAAATTTGCTATCTTAACAATCAACTAGTCTACATCATAAAAATAAACAAAAATCAAAAAAATTCTCGGTTTCTGATATAAAAAAGGTGCCTGTAAATACAAAATTTGTAACAAAAGAGCGTAACAATGGGGAGCCCAGGCTCCTGCCAAGAGCTCACTGCCCCGCTATATTAGTACGTGTGTGTACGACGGGTTTCAGCTGCTTTCAGAGTTGTGGGTCGTGACGTACGCAGTGGTCGCTAACGACGACGAATACGCGATCAGCCTTTTTTTCCGTGGAGTGAAAAAAATAAACCCTCGCCGCCCGTTAGCTAACGTGAAATAAAAAATAACCAAAGATCCCATCCTGTATACGTCCGGGTAAATGCATAACGAGCTACCGACAGAAAATATTGGATTGTTTTCAGTTTGTATGACGTTTGCTATTTATACGCGCTAAAACAGACCTTATTGTGGTTTGTGAAGTACGCAGCGGTAGCTGGCATGTTGCTTTGCATGCACAAGGGTTACGACTTTTAAAGGTTTCACGGCAAATGTCATAATAACTTGCGTGACGAATTATCTTGGTGTAGGCCGAAAAACCGAAGACAGTTATCAATGTTGATACGTTATGCCAGCAGAACACACGGACCCATTAGGGCCCTATTTTTCGGTCTTGTCTGAGTCGTGACATAACTCGCGCGCTTCGCTATAGCCCACTTGCAAAAAGAGTGGGAGCCTGGGGCGAGGGTAGACGCGCGCTGAGTTGTGGGATCGTTTGGGGGGAGCACAACTGCTTTCTTCTCTTGGAACTCTGTAAAACGTCACGTCAGAAGAATTGTTTGACTTGTTTGTGCACAATTGCACAAGGGCACACAACAACCCACACCTTTTGGCATCTTTCAAACCTTTCGTGATCTGGCATAATTTCTTTTGTTTACAATTTCGTGCGCCCCCAAACGATCCCACAACTCAGTGCGCGTCTACCCTTGCCACAGGCCACCACTCTTTTTGCAAGTGGGCTATTGCATGCACTCAGTGCTGCTCGTGACAAGTGCAGCAAATGTGTTATTCTTTGTTCTAAAATGTGCTTTGATTCGTTCTCTAAAAGTGTTATATTTATGAAAGAAACTATATGTCATTCTTCTTTCTAAAATCGCTCGTAAAAAGCTCGGTAAAATGGCCTGCACCATTCTATTTAAGCGGTACTTCGAAATGGTAAAACTGAGGCACAGTAATTTGTTCGATTCTGTTTCTTTCTCCTAACGCTTATCATGAAAAGCGCAGGAAATATATATGTAATCCTTGTGGAAAGCACAGTTCAAATGCCACTCTTCATTGTAAAAGCACTTCTCGTTGAAAGCCCAGTAAAAAAATGTTTGGCTTCTTTCTGAAAAAAGCACTACGCGTTAAAAGCCCAGTAATATATGTTTAGCCTTGTTCTAAATAAAGCGCTACTCATTAAAAGCTAAGTAAAACATGTTCGGTTTCGTTCTGAATCGATTCTGAAAGTGCTACTTGTTATAAGCCCAGGGAAATATGTTCGGCTTCGTTCTAAAGGTTCTAGTCATTAAAAGCCCAGTAAAACTGACATGTTCTGTTTCGTTCCATCAGTTCAAGAAACTCAGTTCAAACGACTTAAAAGCCCAGTGGAATATGTTCAGCTTCGTTTTAAATAACACGCTATTGTTTAAAATCTAGATATATTGTTCGGCTTTGCTAAAAAAGCGCTACTCGTTAAAAAAAGCCAAGTAATTTCAATTCAATTAAATATGTCCAGCTTTGTTGAAAAGCGCTACTCCTAGAAAAAACAAACTCAGTAAGTACTAATATAAAATCATGATTGTTCACTTGCAGAATCTACGGGGAGGCTCCGCCCGAAAGGGGAACTTTTTCAGGCGTCAGGGATTTCACAAGTTTAGGTATACGAAAGGGTATGGAAATCTGTCATTTAGGTTTTTTCAAAGGGCCTTTAATTAACATATTTCGAACAGATGCAATTTATGGCTGTATTATTTCAATTTATTGAGCGCTACATGAAAATGACAAGAAAACGTCATGTTCTAAGTCAATACCATGTCTTTCAGGTATATAAAAGGGGTACCTTATTTCAGTAAAAGGTATACGAAATGGGTACAATTTCTGTCAAAATGGTATATAAAAGGGTAAGGGGTAATAAATAAGAGACTTTGCGGCTACGAGGGTAGTCTGTGAGCATGTGTATGGAATGCGGAATGCAGGCAGGCCTGCCAATATTCGAAAGTAGTTATTCTGCCTTCCGTTGGGGCTTGCGATAACTCTCCAAGTCTCGCAAACTTTCTCTCATGTTTTTCTCAAGCTAAAGTTTGTAAACACGAAGCGGTCATTTTCTATTTCTTTTAAGAAAAGCCAACAAAGCGGTGCAGTAATACATCATCATACCGTGTTTACGAAGCCTAATGCAAAACGACTAGCCAATCAGAGGCAAGTATTACTCTGCACGGCATTTGCTTCATAACCGATCCATGTAAACCTAGATTGAGACTAATGGTCAATATGCGAAATTTATTCTGACAAGGAGCTGCTTATAGGGGTCATGTAGGACTTTTCGTCAGGTCTTACATGCATGGCTCGCTTCCCTTTGAGAACATATTTGCATAAAAATGATTTTTTCCAAAGGAAAATCATTCTTTTGTTTCACTCCTCCAATATGGCCGCCATGAACACACTCTATATACCTAGCCCCAAACACCATAGCAGCTGCTACACTAGAGGACCACTAGAATTACAAGCTTTAATACAAGAGTTGCTACACTACTGGCTTATAGTTCAGAGCTTACCGACGCGTTAGAGAGTCTATGGACCATCAAAGAAGGTATAAGATATTATCAAATACCTTTTCCAGTTCACTTGTATGTGACACCATCTTGCATGGACATTCCTGAATGACCAAAACACTGATTTTAGTCGAACCTTTGAGAGGCCTTATGCGCCTACTGGCACGATGAGTCATGATGATGATGATGATGATGGTGGTGATGATGATGATGATAAGTCGACTGGTGAGTAGCCTGCGAGCAGGCTCCCGATCTGATCGGCGAGCGAAGCAAGCCGAGAAGGGACTAGGGGAGGAATAACCCGCTTTCTTTTCGTCCCTTCCTAGACCGGAGAGCCTGTTCACAGGCTAACTGGTGAGTAACGCAAACATGTAAATCAAATGAAACACAACTGCCAAATACATCCCGGCTTTCTTCAAAGTCATGCGTCATTATTGTTTTTCTAGTTTTATTCTGATTGCCGGGCTGGTTTTAGTTATTGACCTTCCATGAGGGTGGTAAAGGGAGTATCTCAGAGTACGTTTCACACAAAATAAAATGGCCAAATAACGTTTCACGTGAAACGATTTCACGTGGCGATCACTCACGGCCATGTACTGGTCACGCAATTTACCATTCGTAGTTTTGTTTTCAAGGGCTGACTGGATAATTTTTTGTAAGGAAGAAAGAATCACGCTTTCAGTCACATTTCACGAAAAAAAACACAGTCATTTCGCAAATCTCATGAAAGAAGTCGATTCTTGGTTCTAAAAAAAGCCAATCACGGATCACGAAAAACCCTTTACCACCCTCTTACATGCAATAAGAAGCTTATATGACTTATGTAGTTCAAACACCACGTTGCCATGAAATATGTTCTAGTCAAGAAAGACGATCATGGTTAAACAGCCGCATTTCCACCCGCGGCTAAGCTGTTTTCACCACTTGGCTCGATGCGATATGCTTGAATAGGAACGGATTCTCCAGGGGGGATGTTGTAAGCTGCCTGTGGAGGTCGAGGTTGAACAAATCTCAGCATCATCTCCATCATACGTAACTCATGTTGACGATTTAACTCACACTGCTTTTCATGAAACTTCATGAATGCCTCATCCCTTGCTTTGCCTTCATCTATCATCAGTGCCATTCTTTTCTCGATTGATTCATTCATCTTCTGAATGCTCTCAGACAAGTCACACAACGCCTGTTCGTGACCGGATATTACCGTGACCTTTCTCTTACGTGACATAACTTTTACTGGCGACGTTGCCTCTTTTTCTGCGACACATGACTTTTCAACACTTTTGTTTACATCGACCTCTTTTGATCCTTCATTGGCGGTTGGCTGGGAGTTTTTGCCCTCGTTCAGTAATCCCGCGTCTGTTGAATGAGCAGAAAAGTCACTTTCATTTTCTTCATCCCATGTCATGCTATTGTCAACAAGCCGTTTTTCACTTCGAAGAGCACAAAAAGTAGGTAAATCGCCGCAACCAGAATCTAGCATCGATTCTTCTTCATTATCAGAAGATTTGCTCTCGTCTGCAGAACCATCAACATCACAGACTGTTCCAACACGCATCAGTTCTGCGTTTGTTTGGGTGAGCCCTGGGTCGAGAATTTTAAGCCATTCTGGTTTTTCAATGGCAGCCAATTTCATATCGCCACTTTTGATTCGGTAGTTATATTTCCTCCTCTGGTCTTTCATCCATTTGTACTTGATTCGTAGTTTACTGATGGACGTCTTTATACTGGGTTGAGCGTTGAATTTCCATTCACCAATCTCGCTCCTAATCTTCTGTGTCACTTCATCAATAGCCAGTTGTTCGTCGTAAATCTTCTTGATATCAGCGAAGATTTGATTGTTCGACGACTTCTTCAACGCTTTGCTCTCCAGTTGAAACAAAAACGAGTGCTCTGTATTGACAAGAATCTTGGCAAACAGCATTATTTCCACGTTTGACCACCGTCGTATTCGAGATTCTTTCAGCTTTCTCGTCGCCATCTTGTTCAAACAGTAAGTGTGTTTATGCGTCTCAAATTTAATTTATGCGTCATTGCCTAAGATTTATATTGGAAGATGCATATTACGTCGAAGAAAATTATGTCAACATACATCCGGAAAGCGTCAAATAATGGATCTATAGGACGAATAGTACGTCTGCTATGTAATCCGTAGCGTATTACAGTCTTTCAAGATAAATTCAGCTTTATTGGTCTTTATTATTTCAGACACGAAGTTGTTAAGCTCGTCTTAATTAATTACGCGTCTCATTAAATATTCGTCTTTTATGATAAATACGGCCATTGAGACAAATTCAGTGAATTGATCTAAAATGTAAATTTTAATAATTTGATCGGTCGCTCGGCAACAGTCGATTTCTTTGGAAAAACGAAATTATAATTAAGTATTAAGTGCGAGAAAGTTGAAGTAAAAATAAAATGCAAACTGTGAATTTGAACAGCGGGTTCCTATAACCGATCAATGCAAAATAGAAATTATTGTCGGAAACTCGGGTAACACTGGCCATTGGCCATCCGATGTCTGCAAACATTTATTTGTTTTTTATTTTGCTTATGCAAACAATTTTTTTCAGGATTTTTGATCCCCCCCCTTTCCAAAAAATAGTGGTCCGTTCCTTATATTATAACTGTCTCTAGAAATTTAACTGGTTGACGCGGGTTTACAAAGTTTATTACAGCCCATATCGCCTTCAATATTACACGCAAAGAGCCGTAAAGATGTCGCTGATTACTTTCAAGGTCTATAAACGTGTCGGGTAAATTCCTACATAGCTCATATTCCTACATATGCTCAGTGGGGTAAAATGTAAACAGTGGCGTCAGCAAATATTCGCCAATAAAATGTTTGTCACTGCCAGTTTGACATTACTCAAAGTCAAAACTAAAGGAAAAAGGGAAAAAATCAGAAAACCTCACTGAACAGTTGTACTGGAAGAGAAGCTGACTCACGATTCACGTCTAAATCAACTCTTCGCTCACGGATTACATTTAAGGTGGCTCGTACCAGTTTTTCTTGCGTGGGAAGTCTGGTGACTAGCGCGCGCGTCACGCTTCATACCTACGAGTCACGCGCGAAATTTGAAAAGGAAAACAAACATGGCGGCCCAGCGCGAGGTTGCTTTTCTTCAATTTAAGAAAAAAATTCGCGTTCAACTGAAGTTGTTTCAACAAGAACATTTTAAGTAAACTTAATGTTCGTCAGTCAAAATGTTTTCGGATCTCACTGCTCGAGTTACAAAAGCAAATTTGCATGTGCTACGATCGATCTCGTCGTAGATCGTGAGTCAATTCCACACTTTTCTTTTTCAGCTTATTTGAGTTCGCTGTCAAACACATGATTATTCAGACAAAGAAATACTTTAAAGTAAGACCTAAGAGGCACAACTGGCGCCAACTGAAACTGGCTAAATCCCATGAAATCCTGAGTCGAAAAGTTTCGCAGACAAAGCGAGGGGAAGTCCACGCGCGCGTATGTGCCCGCAAAGATCAGCGGTAGTCAGAACTGAGCATGAGTAAATGCCAAACTTTTAAAATCGAAATTTTGAAGTGCGCGGAAACGCGCGTGGGAATTATCGAATTCGCGAAGGCTTTAGCAAGAAAACTAACCCGATGACCCCTATTTTTTATTGCCCTAATATTTTCCTTTTTTGTAAAGGAAACGTCAGGAAAAATCTAAAAAAATTCTACGAAAGGAATTTTTAATTACTTACAAATTGCCCTTTTTTGCATTTGCAAAAAATCCGCTTCGTAGAAATTTTTTAAAATAATTATACAGTTTCTTTTTCAGATGCCAAAAGTTATCACGAGAAAAATCAAAGTGCCCGTTGGGCTGTCTCGTGTTACAGATCAGTAAAGTAGCACCCGTTGCTAACAATCATATAAGCTCAGAAAAACCATCTCCGGATTCTACAATATTAATTTTCTTCAACGGAAACAATCAGTTATACGAAACAAAACCTGGAAAACAAAAAACAAAAAAAATAATTGCATTAAAAAACAACTACTGAACACCAATACACAACATCGCGTACCTATCTATAAATCCCTAAACCTCTATCAAATTACTTCTTACTTCTCCAAACTAAATGACAAGTGAAATCGTTCATTAACATACAAACCGCTCTAAATATATCTGTGATGCTTACCTACTTGTACTAGTCTTGATACAATAAACAGCAAATACTAATGTGATCTGTCCACTAGCTACAACTCACAAAAATTATTACCAAGTTCATAGGAATCATGAAATCTTGCAATTTGTAATCTACTGAAGCTTTTAACCTACTTCTGAAATATACAGAGCCAGGAGCGCATTACTAGTAATGGCTCCTGACAAAGCCCCATTCTGATGACTTAGTGTCTTCAAAATGTCATATAACGTTCTAGAAATCGTCCTTTAAATAAATATTCTATTTTACATAACTTGTTCAAAAATCACAACTCCGTCGTGCGCCACTAGTGAGCATATGAAAAAATTAAGGTCAATATTCAACAACTACTTCTGCTCTGCCGCTTTTAAGCGGTTTTATCATCGGTCTTTAAAAAGACCGATGATAGCTTCCAATATGTAAAAGAAGTGTTCTATATACACCTCTGCACAAACATGTTACCCTACCGTTCACTCACCTTGCAACTAAAATTATTCTCAGTGAAAATAAACTAGAACTGTGCATGAAAAGCCCTCAGTCACATATAATAACCTTGATTAAATTATTAATTCTCAATACGCTTTTTAGAACTTCCAGCGCAACTTGTTGATACAGCTACCTAATTAGTAAGACATAAGTACACTGAACAAAGCAAATTTGTTTCCCGTTTCGCAGATAACGATATTCGCACTTCCCTTAATGGTTTTATTCTGTATCTACCGCGTATTCAATATACTGCTTTCCTATTATGGCCTGAATGAAGTTTAAACAACCTACCAAAACGCAAAATGAGATACCACTTCAATTTTTCTGTTTGCGTGATAACTTCACTTAATATTCTCCTTTTGACACATCATTTGACATATCTGAAAAGTGCTCTGGCGCCAACAACCCTCGACCCGATTGTACACTACCCCCCGACTACCCACTACACAGTATCTTCGACAGATGTTGCCCGAACATTCAGTCTTTGTTTAGCAAGAACGTCACCTGACACTACACTTGAAATCTAAAGCCGAAGTGGTGAAAAGCAAAGCAAATTAGTTTCCTGAGAAGGTTTTTCGACGTAATTTGCTTCTCACTTCTTTCTAATGGGGATCTGTTTTATCTGGAGGCATTATGTATTAAATAGAGCCGTAAGATTGTGGCCAAGGAAATGTCTAGAGGTCATTGCATTTATAGTCTGCGCTGCGTGGTTTCCTGTTTGTTTCACACTTCTTTGCCACATGTTTTGCTAGTTTAGTTTGTTTTTGCTCAAGTCTATTTGTAAAATACGCTTTAAACTCTCGAAATTTACGCCGTGGAAGGACAAGATATATGTTCCGTGAAAACGTTGATTACTTGCATTTTGTTGATACTGTTGCAAGATGTATTGTGTATTATCACTTAATATATCTTGGTCCGGCTTCGCAAGTGACAACGGGAAATGAATTTGATTGCTTGACGCTTAAAAGACTTTATCCCTGGTCCTCTTCGTGCCAAATTTCGAGTTCAGTGCTCGCCTCATTTCATCCCAGACCTTTCGTGCTTCTCTGCTCTTCAGGCGATCGAAATTATCAGCCCAAAGACGAATTAGCATTTTCTGATCATCGTCGGACCCATTTGTCGTAAGTTCTCTTTGCCGGTCCGGATTCGGGAGAAGATGCTGTAGATGTACTTGCAACAGCAACGGGACTCGTCGGGGAGCTCGTTATATCGCTCGATGCGCTCCCTGGCCTGCTTTGACTGCCTTCACCCACGTTTAACTGCGAATGCAGTTCATTTATAAAAGGGCCAAACTGCTGTTGCTGCTGCTGCTGCTGATCAAAAAAGTAACCGGATAAAATGGTGTTGAACTGAGAAAAAAGCCACCTCCATCCATGATCGAGTGTTCTAGCGAAGTTCCCGCGCTTTGTGATTGCGTGCGATCATGACCTTCAATGTCATTTCCCTGACAGGTTCTGTTATCATTGGAGACGGCTTCCTTTGTTATTAAAGACAAAATTTTGGAAAATCGGTTCGCCTTTTTTTTTAAGTGGAGGTCGCACTTAAAAATCTCGCGTGTTGATAGATTTTCACCGCAAAGTAAACAAATTCTTCCAAAATTTTTTTTAGTGCGACCCGGCCCTAAGAAAAACAAACAAAAAGGAATTATGAATTTGACTTTGTGACCTTAGTGTCTTCAAAATATCATATCACGTTCTGGAAAGCGTATACAATTAACAAAGCAAAGCAAATTAATTTCCTGTTTCTCAGATAACGATAATCGCACTTCCCTTAATCCTTTTATTCTGTTTCTACACTATTCATAATACGCCCTTCCTATTCTTTACTGAATAAAGTTTAAAGAAACGAACAAAGCCGAAGATGAGATACCACATCAATATTTTTGTTTGCGTGGTAACTTCACTTAATATTCTCCTTTTGACACATCATTTGACATATCTGAAAACTGCTCTCAACAACCGTCGACCCTAACACGCACCAAAATGGCTTTCTTGTAACGCAAACAGAAATTTAACAACAGCTTTTCAGCCAGCCGCATACTTTAACAATACCCACCGCAAATATAATATCAAAACACAAACCTACCGTAAAGATAAATTCATTTTCCATGTAAAAAACTATCTATTTAAGCAACATATGTGAGATAAAATCTCCTTATCAGATTTGGCGGTATTACTAAAGATGGTACTTCATGTAATATATTACATTATTCACATACCTTAGTAATCCAAACATTTACACCATGTCTCACACGTGTAAATAAGCACGTTTAAAACTCGACAAGAGAAAACGCGCAATACGAAGAACAGCATCCCGATGCATCTTATCAGCAAAATGTATCTATGTAAATATGTCTATTTCTTACCTTGTTTCCTTGCTACTTTATCACTTCGTTACCTTACGAGAGGTCTTACACAAAGCACTATCCTGAGCTACCGAGTCCCCTCGGATAATCTCGTGTTACGTCACGGTCACGTCGTTCACGACGTGACCGCGACGTAACACGAGACAAAAATGGGGGTCATCGAGTTAGTTTTCAAGATATAAGCACCGGAAGCTGAAAACGGGTCCTAAAAATCATTGGCTATCGGTGCCATGGTAACCACCGATGACGTAATTATTGATATTTTGGATCAACAACACAATGGGTAATTTAATCATACAAACATTTTGTTACGATCTTTAATTGATTTTTTGGCCATTTTCTTTCAAAGGTCGCATAGTCAAAAACCTGAAAACTGGTACGAGCCACCTTAAGGTAAAAATTGCGTGAAAGGATCTAAACATTGGGAATCACGCTTCACGTAAAAAGTATAGGGGACCCTGATTAAAAGATAGAGACTGTTCTGTTCGTACAGCCTCTATAATTTAATAAGTATCTAAGGCTGTTTGTGAGCTAGCCTGGTCGTCTAACGATGGAGTACACACTTGAGCTAACTCCCCCAAAAAAGTCCTACCACGGTCTCATAAAAAATTGGTGTAGGGGAGAGAGATGTGAGGTTTGCAGTGGAAGTGAGTATTTTTAGTTACCGGACGTCCCCATAACCGGTACACGTATAGAAAAATAAAATAAAATAAATCAACTTTGTTTAACGAGGGTTGCACATAACAGTCTTTCGACTGACAAACCTGTGGCCCCCGGATTCCCGATCGAATTGGAATTTAGAGGTGTTGGTTTTTGTGGAGGGAGGAAAACCGGAGAACCCGGAGAAAAACCCTCGGAGCAAGGACGAGAACCAACAACAAACTCAACCCACATATGACGCCGGGTCCGGGAATCGAACCCGGGCCACATTGGTGGGAGGCGAGCGCTCTCACCACTACGCCATCCCTGCTCCCCAATAGCCGTAACTTACCAGCCGGAATTTACGACACGTTACGCTTTTTTGAGATAGACCGAAGTGCTTTAGCAAGAAGGTTCTACTTTTACCTTTCCAATTTCTATTTTTATAATGCGAAGAAAGATAAAACCTTGTTCCTTGAGAGGAGAGGCCGGGAGGAGAGGTCAAAGTTTCTACGCCGGCCACCCAGGGGGAAAATTTTTACTTAGGGGCGGGGGTTTACCTGAAGGCTTTTTGTTTTCGACGTTTAACATGGGTATAACGGAAATATATCGTTCGCGTTTCAACGAATCTAAAAACCCTTCACTCATTACACGTACACCTAATTGCAATAAGGTTGTCATAGAAAAAAAGGAATTAATTAGGCAAATGCATGAAATGTATTCGTACAAATGGTCTCAAAATGCCTTAAAACACGAATAATTCAATTTATCTTGTTTCAGCATAAAAAAGAGGACTCTAAGTGTGCAGATAAAAACTGGTGAATTTTCTGTAAATGCTACCAGTTATGAAACTACGCTAATTAATTCCTATTTACCTTTTTTCTACGACGTTATTGTGATTAGGTGTATCTATGTTTTGCGGTGTTTTGTAAATTTTTGGGTGATTTTTGGGGATGTTTGGGAGGAAATAAGGATAATAAGTAAAATTTAAAGAAATATGAAATATTGGAAATTTAATGTGATTTTAAAATTAGAATTTGAAGTAAAGAAACAGCTGGAAGGACACCAGACAGTTCTTGAGTTGGGGTCGACTGTCTGGTGGTGTTTCAAAATTTTTTTCTTTCCTCAATCCCTTCTTGAAACCTCTTTAAATTTTATTCAAATTCTGGTAGAACCCCACCTTATATACTTGGAATGTTGTTTTTCTTTCTTCTTGTTAGCATCTTTTAAAGGGATAATTGTGTAAACCATTATGGTTTGATCTCTTCTGAAGTGGCATGCAGACTGTTTTAGGACCCTAACTTTTAAATGAGCTGTAGTTGACGTTCTGAAAATCGCAGCCAAAACAATATGTTTTCTTTCCAAAAAAGGTAAGCTATAGTATTTCTCATATCACGAAAACCCTAGGTGGCATTTCGCTGAAGAAAACTCCAGTTTTTCATCAAAATGTAATCCGAATATCCGAAGCCGGCGATAATAAGGGATTCCGAACGGATATATTTTGCCGAAACAGGCCTTGGTGGCCCTGTTTCCTGTGTGTTGGATACTCCTTGATTTGTATTTGTTTGTTTATTTGATTTTTGCCGTTGCCTTTTAACGTCATTCCGGCATTATGAAGAGCTTTCATACAAGACATGTTCACTCACTTTGCTATAAATAAAATTGACCCCAAAACGCCCAGAAACCCGTACACGTGAAGTAATGTCAACAATCCAAATATACGCACGTGAAAATTACAAGTTTATTTCCACAGCTTTACGAACGAGAGACAGAAAATTATAAACAAAGCAAATGTAAGACAACAATATGATATCCTTACGATAAAACCTTGAAAAAAATCAGAGAAATCTCGAATTTTCAGATCATTTTTGTGGTCAATTCTCAAGTGTTAGATACCTGTGTTTATATGGGTATATGCCTCATACTACTGCCTGTAGAATGCCCCAAAATAACGAACAGGGTTACCAGTAGATTGAAGTTTATTATTTTAACCAAAATTACGATAGGAATTTCATCGTCTATCTGACGTGAACAAGCCTACACGTATGTTACGCAAGGTCAGTTTGATGGCCTTAACAGATAGCGTCAAGTTAACATATTTTCGGTTTCAAAACAAACATTGTGTGCTTTTCGTGACGATTACCGGAAATTCAATTAAACGTGCACGGGTCGATTTACTGGAATACTCCTTAAAACGTTCACGAGATAATTTTTTTTTTAAATGCTCAGACAACAGTATGGAATTGAATGTCTTGTTAGAGAATAAAGGTGGAGCAAAGTCGATTAAACGGAAGATGCGAAATGTCTGGTGTTACAATATTAGTCACGCGAAACCGCCATGTTGAGATGACGTCAACAAAATGGCTAGCTGACGAAAAACAGCGTAAAGCAACATGCTGTATTCCCAGGCCAAAGTTTGAATATAAACGATGTTACCATTAGTGGATTTCTTGCAGAAAAAAAAAACAGAAAAAAAAGCAAAAAAATATATACCAAAAGCAGTTTTTGAAAAGATGGAGTTTCAATTTTGCAGAGGTGCCTTCGTGATCTCGATTCGTGAATTACGTCGGGTACACGGCACTGAGTAACTAGTAATAGAAAATTTTAGAAATGACGGCGATATTTTCTTATCTCATAATCATATTTTTCATCTCTCATCCCATTAAACACTTACATCTTCGGCGGAAGTTTAAAAAAATAAATATTTTGGTTTTCAAAATTTATAAGTGCTTGCATTTTTATCGAGTTAACACCTCTTTTGTTGATTATTTAAAGCTTCGCACTTACATATTCTTTACATATCTTCCTAAAAATCATGTCATAGACTATTTTGTGCAAACTTAACTGATCATTGTGACAAATATTTTTATCGCTATTTAATTTTAAATTAATTCTGAAAGGAAGTCCAATAACCACAAATTAATAAGTTTGTAGAACGGGGGACCACAAACTGCTAAACTAACAAAACTATGTACATCTTTATTTGTTTCACTAGCTTTGGAATTTTACGAAGTAAAAATAAAACTTCATAGTATTACTCAGTGATAATTTTCACATTGCAATGCCAAATTCGGTCAGAAACGATGTCAGGAAATAACGTATTGACTAGAATGTTAAGAGTTAAGGCTAAGGTTTAAGCTCTAGGTCTAGCCTAATAGTAGGAACAGACAGGTCGAATGAAAAAAGCGTTTCTGAAATTCTTTCCTGTAATGGTATCTTTTAAAACAAGGTTGAGACAAAATTCCAAGACTGATTAATCAATTCGATGAAATTTAGCCCAAAAATAACAACCATGCAGAACTAAACGCACCAGCCAGGATAACTAAAGCCATAATGTAAAACGTTTACGACATTTTCCCAGAATTTTACACCTTTTCTCCCATCTTTTTACGCAGTAGATGGTTCACACATTTTCGTCACGTCACTTAGACCTACATGTTTTTCATTTGTTTACATTTTTATTGCGAAATTTTTTTGGCATTACGTTGGTCGCTCCCCGTTCACACGCCCACAAGACATAAACGCATTGTTTATTTCAAATCGACCTTAGTAACGCTGTAGTGGTTGCTATGGCAAAATGATATAAAAATCGGCGCAGAACGATAGAAGCTCAAATCGTGATCTGTAACCTTGACGAGAGCTGTGCCCCAGTGAAAAAGCAAGTGAAGAGGAGACGAGAATGGTGCTGTTTAAAGTTCTGTTTATAACTCTGTGTGTAGTGGCATCATCGCTTGCTAGCTGTATGCCAGAACATCCTCAAAAGCAATTCTGCAAGGCCGGATTCGGTAAGTTCTCATTAGTAACCCTTTTTATTTGATATATAGTATAAAGAAACCACAACTAGGCTAAACATCTTTACTGTTTTGTTTAACGCTATACTGATAATGTTCCGACCTCTTGGTTTTATATACTTTCTACTATATTAAGTCGTGCAAACCAATACATTTCAAGAGACTGCTTTTAAAAGGCACTGCCTTCTAACGAAACGGTCAGCCATACCTTAACTGCGTACCGGCTTTTGTCGTGGGAAGTAACGTCGTTAAAAAAATGCAAGAGACTGTTTTCGGCCACAAGTAAATTAATAAGGAGAAATTGATCCGAGTAGTCGGATATACGTCTTTTAGAAATCATCATTTTGGTGAATTCTACTGACTGATTTTGACCTCGGATCTTTTAATTGTGCTTTTTCGCTTTTATATCGCAAAAGAATTCACTGCTTTGTTCAATGCCGCTGATTATCCTGTTCTTATCATTATTTATGAATCGAATTTGCCAGTTGTGTGGGCACTTTCGTCTTTCTGACCTCTTGTTGAAAGGTTGTTTTGTCTTCAAATAATCCTCTAACATCAGTTTTTGATTTACATGAGATACGTCACGTATCTTTCATCCTTGCTTCATTTTAATAAAACAATTTTGACTGAGGACGCTACCTTTGAGACCAAGATAATTCTGTTCATCGTCGTACACAATTAACTGGGTGACATTGCTCCTCAAATTTCGACTGATTTTGTCAAATGTCACTTATTTCCAAAAACGCAAGTTTTTAAAAGAAATTTGACCAGTTTGTTCTTGCAAATGTCCCTTTGTGAAGTGGAGCCAACTGGAGCGTCAGTTGTAGAAAGCCGATATTCAGCTAGACATCCGGCCTTTACGCACAAAAGGGCACTTTCCGTTAAGGTTTCCTTGAATTGAAACGGATATTAATCTCTAGTATTGGTTTAATGTTTCAATTCTTTTGCTGTTTCGTAATAAATGTATGCACCTATCGAAGCAAAGCTTGTGGGAGGGAGGGGGGAGGGGGGGGGGGGGGAACGCCAGGGATTTGATACTAGTCAAAATGTTTTTCCATTGTTTCACCCCAGAGAATTTGTGGATGATCAAACTACAGTCCTTAAAGGGACATGGTCAGCATTGTCACGATATTTTAAGTCATTTTTCTGATTACTTCCAAATTGAAGGAAACCTCAAAATAATAGTTGTGTAATGTAGGAAAACAGCAAAGGAGTAATCAAAACTCGAAAATAACCATGGATGGTTTCGTCTGACGAAGATTAAGTCGGATTATATTTTACGACTGACAAACTTGAAAAAACTTTCCAGTTTTTTAAAATGAGTTGTCCGTGACTGAGTTCCTTTAACTGCATTAGAAAATTGTTAAAAAGTTAGGTAGTCAAACGTTCCCCATTACAGGCAAATAATTTCTACATTACGACAACCATGTACGTGATAATGGAAGGCATCACGTTTGCAAATATTCTACAACGTATGAACTCAGAGTGACACTTTTGATCTTGTGTTTATAAGAGGTTTCTAACGAGTGTTGCTATTTCTCTTTCAGTTATACGAGCCAAGGTCTTGTCTAGACCAACAGCTGCCGACATGCCAAACAGCGTCAACAACATGCCATGGAAACCATACCAAGTCTACAAGTTGAGGATTCTGGCAACCTTTAAAGGCCGTGAACATGTGCAAAAGAACCTAATTCCTTCTAGAAGCTTCTACTTTGTAAATCTCTACACTCCTTCAAATGGAGTGTCATCCAGAGTGCCTTTGGTCCCAGGCGTCGAATACCTTCTCTCTGGTAAGATCGTCAATGGTTATCTGTACACCAGCTTCTGTAATTGGCGCCAAAAGTGGGCGGATGTGACTTACGAACAGAGTACGGGAGTGCAAATGCAGTACAGCAGAGGATGTCGATGTTCCATCGGGTTTTCGTTTTGTTTCACTAAAGATTGTCCAAAACTTTTGACTGGTTGTGATGGATTCGACCCGAGCGCCGAATGCAGGGCGAAATATGATCGGTGTGCGATTAACATCGGGGGACAAAACTGTGGCTGGCAAGTCAACAGCCGTTTCGAGCAATGTACAAAAATTAGCAAGCGTTTCTTCCCATATTAAAGTAAGCGAGAGGAACAGTTACAGTTACAATTATATGAAGCGTTTTTTACTTATTTTTTGACGAGTCAGTAGCGAAAACAAACCGGAAAAAAGAAATAATTGGAAGAAGCAATAAGGAATACATGTACTGGTCCAAGCAGCTGACATTCTTGGGTTGCTTGTGATTTTAAACGGCAATAATAACTCCTATGAACAGTGTATATACAACAAACTAGTAGTAAATAGCTCTTTGAGCTCATAAACATACAAAGAAAAAACTAGGATTTTATGATAACGAGCACTTTCCGAATTATAACAAGAAAATTAATCTAGACTGAGTAGATAGTCAAACGGCATATAGTTAACTTGTTTCAGAAGATGTCATTTAAAAGAGATGTAGATAATAAAGAAATGGGGCACTCAAAATGAAACGCACAAGCCTTAAACATAAGGGAACTAAAAATGAAACGCACAAGTTAAAACAAGAGGGAACTCAAAATAAAACGGACAAGTTAAAACACGAGGGAACTAAAAAAAAACCGCACAAGTTAAGACCAGAGGGAACTCAAAATGAAACGCTTAAGTTAAAACAAGAGGGAACTCAAAATGAAACGCAGAAGTTAAAACATGAGGGAACTCAAAATGAAACGCACAAGTTAAAACAAGAGGGAACTCAAAATGAAACGCACAAGTTAAAACAAGAGGAAACTCAAAATGAAACGCACAAGTTAAAACACGAGGGAACTCAAAATGAAACGCACAAGTTAAAACAAGATCCAGGGAACTCAAAATGAAACACTCAAGTAAAAACAAGAGGGAACTCAAAATGAAACGCACAAGTTAAACCAAGAGGGAACTCAAAATGAAACGCACAAGTTAAAACACGAGGGAACTCAAAATGAAACGCACAAGTTAAAACATTAGGGAACTCAAAATGAAACGCACAAGTTAAAACATTAGGGAACTCAAAATGAAACGGACAAGTTAAAACAAGAGGGAACTCAAAATCAAACACAGAAGTTGAAACACGAGGGAACTCAAAATGAAACGCACAAGTTAAAACATTAGGGAACTCAAAATGAAACGGACAAGTTAAAACAAGAGGGAACTCAAAATCAAACACACAAGTTGAAACACGAGGGAACTCAAAATGAAACACACAAGTTAAAACAAGAGGGAACTCAAAATGAAACGCACAAGTTAAAACATTAGGGAACTCAAAATGAAACGCACAAGTTAAAAAAGGGGGAACTCAAAATGAAATGCAGAATTTAAATAATTAGGGAACTCAAAATGAAACTCACAAGTTAAAACATTAGGGAACTCAAAAAGAAACGCACAAGTTAAATCATGAGGAAACTCAAAATGAAACGCAGAAGTTAAATCATGAGGGCACTAAAAATGAAACGCACAAGCCTTAAAACAGAAGGGAACTCAATATGAAACGCACAAGTTAAAACAAGGGGGAATGCAAATGAAAACGCCTAAGTTACAACATGAGGGAACTCAAAATAAAACGCACAAGTTAAAAGACCATGAGGGAACTCAAAATGAAACGCAGAAGTTAAAACATTAGGGAACTGTCCCAACCTCGTTCCCAAGGCTTTTCCTTACTTCCCTACTAAGGGAAAAGCCCTGGGAATGAAGTTGCCGTCTGTCCCTTTTTATCCGTTTATCCGGCGGGCCTAGTGCAAAAGGAAAATCTTTGCCCGTACCATCTGCACCAGACAATGCCGGGTAATAGGGACAGGCGGTCCTGGTGACGAGAATAGCGTCATCATTCAACTAAGGGTTCAGGCCTCGCTCAAAACAAACCCGACGACAAAGCCACAGAGCTAGGCTGGGAGAATTCGAAAATTTGGTTTACATAGGACTCGCTCGTGAGTTTGCATCAAGCTATGTTAAACCAGTGCAGCTGTTTTCTATTTCTTTTAATTTTATAAAATGTGGGCGGGAAATGTAATAATCAATTTGGAAAACGTCATTCAGACATCTAACCATCCAATCCTAACATGAGTTTCAAAATTACATCGTAGTATCCGTATTAGTTGCTTACGTACTATTTTTTAGCAAACGCATTCAAACAGATTAAATCACAACTAAACGTTTTATTAATTAATTCTTCTGTTTTATCGGGATATCCGAACACCGAGAAAAGAGTTGAAAATACGACGCGCAGCGGAGCATTTTTGACGAAATTCGAGGCGTTTGGATAGCCGATGAAACACTGTTTCGACAAAAAAACTTCGGAGTAAACGGAGAAATAAATCGTAAATTTCTATGCTCTGTAAGACCGGGTATCCAAACCTCCTTCATGGTTATGATTTTTTTTTAACTTGATGAATTTTTACTGAGATTGAAAAATGTATATAGCGTAAGGTTAATTATAGACTTCTATATTAGCACCAAAGAGAGAATAGGTTACCAAAAAAGCGCGTGTGTTTTCACAAAAATGGGTTCTCGTGCAGTCCGTCCACCTTGAAGACGAAGCCACAAAAAAGTCTCCACTGTCTTAGAGGCGTTACAACAATATACGCTATCCTTGTAAACGCTTGACTTTTGACTGCCACATCTTTTACTAGTGGACGCTTATATATATATAAAAACTCACTATCGGAACCTTCAATATTCACTTATTCTCTCTTTGGTGCTAATATAGAAGTCTATAATAAACCTTACACTATATATATTTTTTTCAAACTCTTCATGTCAACTGGGTCCGTCGTTTCTCTCAATCTTCGTCCAGCTGGACTTTGTTTTTCCATTTCTTTTGTTTGTATTTTTGGGGTGATGGCCAA
Organism: Oculina patagonica; assembly: GCF_052425735.1. Lineage (NCBI taxonomy): Eukaryota > Metazoa > Cnidaria > Anthozoa > Scleractinia > Oculinidae > Oculina > Oculina patagonica. Next base: position 23,002,731 of record NC_135762.1, read on the forward strand.
TCTGATGTCCTTTCAGACCTTGCGTACTACCCCGTGACCTCCTGCCTCCCTTTTACTCCTCGATGGTCTATGTTTGGGGTTTATTGGGTGGCGGTGGTGTTTTCCCGAGTCTCACTTTTAATAAATCTGGTGTTGTTTCTTCTGTGGATTGTCTTTCTGTTTAGTTGCCTTATTCGTTGCTGTTGAAGAGTGCTGCGGTTGTTCCCCATTGTGTTAGTAGGTTCCGTCCTGTGTTTGGTGATTTGTATTGGCCTACTACTTGGAGTCAAGTTCACATTCTTCCCTTTGATCGCTCTGTTAATGATTTTGCTTGGTTGTTAGCTCATGGTGCTGTGTTCACTGCTGATCGTCTCGTCCTTCCGTATCCCCTCTGTCCCGCCTGACTGTTTTTGTGTTGCTCCGTTGTAGACGTTGTCCCACCTGTTTTTGAGTGTCCTCTGGCTCAGAATGTTCTTGGTCGGGTGCAAAGTCTCGTGGTCCGGGCTGTTCCATCTGCCCCCTCACTTTGTCCTCTTCGACACTGCCGAGTTCACAGTAATTCCAAGGGTCTTTGTTTACCTAAATAACTTGACTAAACATGGCATCTGGCTTGCTCGAAATGATTTCCGTTTCAGGAATCAAATGCCCTCTGCTCTGGATGTTATCTCTTCTGTCCGTTCTCAGGCTTGCTTCATCCTTAAGCTTTGGTTTTCCCAGTTTCCGGTCGTCGTGCTCGTCAGCATTTTTCTACACAGTAGGGCCCGTCTGGTGAAGTTGCTTCTGATGGTCACTTAGGTTTTAATCTTTAGTATTTTTTCCTATTTAGTAAGTTTGAGTCCTAAAGTCTGAATCCAAAAAAAATCCAAAAATACATGTTGTGTCTGTGGTAATGTTTCCATGTCCCTTTTGCATTGTATTGTTCTATGTAGAGGTCACGTGGGCAGTGAATTTTCCAACCCTTCCATTTGCTTGTCTACAGTTTTGTCTATTTGTGTTCTGTGTTTGTAATCTGGCGCGGGGAGAGAGGCCGAGTTCGTTGCTCGGGTGATATTTGACGTCCTTGTGGACCCTCTTCCCGGTTAGCGCATGTCAGCACTGCACTCCGCTGTCACCCGTTACCAAAAAACTCCCATAGTCCGTTTTAACTGATATGCCTTACATTTGATTGTTTGTAAGTAAGCGTACATTAGATTAAAGTAAGATCATGTGTTCGTGGCCTTGCAAGATTGCAGTTGTAAGTAGAAGTATTACGTGAGTAATTAAAGATGTATCATGGATGACATATCTTTAAATTTCTTATTTTTCCATTGATTTATCACCCTCTTTAATGTTTTCCAAACCATGGTTGACTTTTATTTTGAACTTTTCTTCGATCTGTGAGCAGTTTTATACATTACAAAAAAGTATATTGAGGCTACATGATGACACAGCCCTTTTAAATCATATGAATAAACCTTAAATTTACAAATAAACCTGTCAGTTTTTTATATTATACTTTTTCAACAACAGTATAACGGCTCTCTTTAGAGATCGCCTGCGTACATTTCTAGCTTTTCTAAACATTTTCTCAATTCCCCCTTCGTGTATGCATGGTTCTTTACTTTTATATAAAGAAAAATTAGACGTTTGGTAAGTCTCGGGGCTGTTCCCCTTTATCTACAATTGTAGAAAAAAAATAGTTGGAACTCCCAGTTCCGTTTTTAGGCAAGAGTCTTACCTAACAGCGACACAAAAACAAACTTAAGCATGCAACGTCACATGCAAACATTTTTAGAGGTACCCCGCCCTGAGCCTGAGAGCTTTCCTTTTGAAAGGAATTTAGCTATATAGTTTAGCTATTTTTTAGCTATATTGTTTGCTCCAAACTAAGGTCAATTTAAAATCTGATATATCTGCTTATTTTTTTTCTGATGTTGGTTTGTAAAGTAGAAAGTGGACCCTTCAATCAAGGAACTCAACCTAGACAGTTAATCCGTTCAATCAGTTCCTAAAAGGATGTATGATTTTAAATTCTATTAGTATTACTCTTCTCTTAATTCCTATTATCCCTCATTTTAATTTATTATATTTGTAATATTAATCCTAGTAAGCTGGTTAGTTAGTTAGTTTGTTAGTGAATACACCACTACACATGCATATAGTTACTTTTATAACGATCGTGTCAAAATAAAGAACCATCATCATCATCATCATCGTCGTCATCATCATCATCATCATCATCATCATCATCGTCGTCGTCGTCGTCGTCATCATCATCATCATCATCATCATCATCATCATCATCATCGTCATCATCATCATCGTCATCATCATCATCAACATCATCACTATTGTATGGTAGCCCTGACTGGTGACATTCCGAACATGATTTCGATGTCATGAATGAATGAATGAAATACTTAATTAAAGTGTCAAGGTATTTAGCTTTATATTATATTATCTACATTTCGCTATAAAGAACTGACATCCGACAAACAAACATCATATGAAGTTAAACAAAAAATCTATCCAAGGATTTCAAAATTTGCGCAAGTTTTATTAACTACAAGTCAGTGGAAGGAAGCCGGTGAAGCTCGTCCAAAGCTCGTTTGACTTCTTCAATTTCTGCCAAAAATAAAAACAAAGGAAAAAAAATATGAAAAAATTAGTCGTAGGGGCAAAAAATCCATAAGTTTAGAAAAAAAAAGAATTTAGAGATTGTTTATTACGAAACGTTAACGGGAGCTGGTACACTGCAGGCTGGCAAAAAATAAACTGAAACAGCTTTTAAATGAGACATTTCTTAAAATACGGTTAGTCTTATTTTCGAACTACAAACCTCGCTGACTGTGAGCCTGCGTTTCTTCAGGTTCAGCGTCCGACGGGACAGCGGTTGATAAAGTACCTAGAAAAAAAAATAAAAATTAGAATATAAAAAGGTTTTACATTCATATCTAAGAAGACAAATTAAATCTTAAGAAGAATGTCTCGTTATGTATTCTAACCTTGTAACTCAGCGCAGTCGCTGCCCCGTCGCTGCTCGTTGTGTTCAGTATCCACTGGAGGGGTTGATGCTTCTGATAATGCTGAAATAAAAAAAAGTTTTTTTTACAGCTGTTGAATAAGAAAGACAGTTCGCAGTTTACTGTTGGGTGGGAAAAGAGAAAAAGTTTGGTTGAACACATGCTTAGTCAGTTCTTAAGACTTAAAATAAGATTAAGGCTGTGTTTGACATGTGATTCTATTGCTATGGTAACATGTTGTGTCAAGAAGACGATCTTAGTTTGTTGTCTAGTGTTTGGCTAAGTTGTTTGATACCAATTTTTTTTTAGTTAAAACTGATATAGGATGGTGGTATCTGTCTGTCTGGCACAAGTGCTATGAACCATTAGCAATCTCTTTAAAACCCATACACACCTTATTCGTTTCTAATGAAGAGTTTACTAAGAACTTAAGTATGACTTATAAGTTCTTATTTGTGGTTGCCATTTTCCGTATTTCATATTAAATTCGATAAACATACCAAGCCGGTCTGTGCAGTTATTAACCAACGGGAGACTGGGCAGTATTTGTCCATTTTCTTCTCGCGGACTTGCTGCAGTAATAGTTAACACTGGACCTAGAGAGAAATTTACAAGGATTGTTCTATAAATTCAAAATAACGTATTTCTTCAAAATGTTTCCTTCTGTCTTACCTTTTCTGGAGTCTTTTGAATTCATGAAAGCTGTAGCGACCAGCATTGGAATCACAATACAGGTCCCAAAGGCTGCTGGGAAGGCAACGCGCAGATAGTCACCAATCGATCTGATGTGAACAAAATTTTAAATACCGTATGAGATTTAATGAGTTAAGAATAAAGGAAGTTTCTTTCATTTTTACTTAAGAACTTACTTGCCTAGAACTCTTTCGTAGATTCACGGCTAAGAATTGTTAATTTTCATATTTAAGCTTTACGCCCAGATTTAGATTGGTATCCTTCAGGGGCTGCCTCGTCCCCAGGCATCGACCTGATGGTTAAGGCGGGAAAACAGGCAGCGCGGGGGAAGTAGTAGTAGAAGTAACTTTATTTAAAGAGGAAAAACACTTTAAATTGCCTAGTTGGAGTCGAAGGGCTTCTGGAGAAGTTTGCGTAACCGAGGTCGAATGCATACATTTTAGATAAATAATTCAGATGCCGAGTTACGATTCCATGAAGTAATTATGAAGTAAATAATTACTATTTCATAAAAAGAATTAAGAATACATTTTCGACTTTTTCCTGTGCCAGGAAACACAGTGAGAACGTATACTATCATAGAACTCATTCCCATATACCATAGCCTCACCTCTCTTTGTTTGCAGGGTAACAAATTTGAATCGCGAGCACGATAACTCCAAGTAAAACTCTTTCTGTACATTCAAGAACTCCTGAAACGAAACTGACGGCATCCTAAAAAAATGAACATCCATCAAAATATAAAAAAATGTAAGCACTAGAGAGTATTGGCGACTGAGTCAAAATTTAAAAAAAACGCGGGTTCAGGTAAGCTTATTGAACTAGCCGGCGGAGCAAGGGGGTGGGGGTGGGGGGGGGGGGGTGGGGTGTAGCCCCGTCCGTTTTAGTGTCGAGAATACCGCGAGCGAAACTTAAAATTGGTTTGTCGAGACTTCCGTCTCGTGAGTGAGTTCAAACATCTTCGAACCTTCTTTGGAAGTCTTCGGGAAACTTCGTTTATTTTTGGAAAAGTTTGAATAATGGTCGGAAACGGTCGTATGGCCTTTAAACACCAATTAGAGAATCTTCAAAAAACTTCGGACTAGAAACTTCTCAGGAAACAAGAAGTTGCTCCAAATATGAAAACCTGCCAAGCATGTTTTGGGACACTCAAGAGAGAGGGTGCGAACGACTGCTTCACAGCATTGGGATGGACACCAGAAGGTCGAAGAGCGAGAGGGAGGCCAAAGACATCTTGGAGAAGGACAGTGGAGAAGGAAAGAAACAAGGCGGGGTGGACGAGCTGGGAAGTAGCCAAAGCGGTGGCACGGAACAGGAAGTGTTGATCGGAAAGCGTGACGGCTTTATGCGCCTACTGGCGCGACGAGACATGATGATGATGATGATTTTTGGGAGAGACTTAGCCCTCCCCCCCCCCCCCCCTCTCCCCACCACGTCCCAGAAAGTTCTGCCGCCTCTGTTGAAGTTTCCTTGCTGGAGAAAATATATTTTTGAATAATTACAGTTAAGTGTCATGTTGATGTGATTCCTAATTGAGCGCCTACCTTGTCGTTCCCAGTCAGCTCCTGAAGCATCCTTGGCGTTATCAAGGTGAGAAGCGAGGACATGCAGGCGAATATGACCGTGGGCGCATAAACAAGAGAGGTTCTTGACAGTGACTGTTGAGCAAACCACATGCAGGTCCCAAATATGGCGAAAGTAGTAATCAAGATGACTATCTGCAAAAACGAAATTCAACGACAGTTAAAAACTTTGCTGACTTGGCACAAAACTACAATTACATCCTTTTACGCTATGATGTGACTCTTATCTGTCGGGTAAGTGTTAAAGGCCCAAAAAGGCTCTGCTTGTAGGCGAGTCATTAACTGATCCTGAGTTTGATCCCAGTGGCCCATCAGACCGACGCTTACTTACGATTTTTGTAGCATTAAGCGACTAGGAGTATTTCTACTCCGCTTTGAACGAGACGCAAGTCCCAGCATTTAAATCACTGGTACCCATTTACAGCTAATTCAAGAAAGGTTGTCGGAACAAAGCACAAAAGTGCACGCGACAAGACCGAAAGGTGGTCTGGGTATTCACTTAAATTTTGCATATTGGCCTTAAGGAAATGTACAATTTTGTATTTTTGTACGTGAAGATTTTGTTTTTCCTGTCAGGAGGCCATTTTCTGTAGCTTTACTTTTTCTGTCGCATGTCTTTGAGTATTAAAAATTCTTCTAAAAAACAGCATGGCTAAAAGTACTATGTCTTCACAGAAAGACAGAAAGAAAACATGCAAATTCGCGTTTGTCATGTCGCCATCTCATTAGTATTCAAAAGTACAAAAGTACAAAAGTATAATATCCACTGATGAAGGGCTAAGCCCGAAACGTCTGGAACTTTTAACTATTTTAAAACTTTTAACTATTTTAAAGGCACTTTCAACTCATTTAGTGAGAACTTTATTATACTTTTGTACTTTTACAAGTGCCACGCAGCACAAGTAAATTTATTTTCCATTTATCATTCATTAGTATTCAGCACGTACGGTAGCCCTCTACTTCTACCCAGACTACCTTTCGGTCTTGCTACGTACACTTTTGTGTTTTTTTTCGACAACCTTTCTCGAATTAGCTGTATACTTCTGGGTGGAGAGAGGCAACGTGAAGTGTCTTGCCCAAGAACACAACACAATGACCCCGGCCAGGGATCGAACCTGTAACACTCGATCGGGAGTCCAGCGTACTAACCGATAGACCACCAGACTTCCCACAACTGATGACGTAATATAAAACCTACCCTGGGTCTCAGCCTTTCTGTAAAGCTTCTGCAAGTTATTTCTACCACAATGCGAGTAATAACAATTATCAGAGGAAAGAAGGCGACTGATTCCTTAAATGAAATGGAAACAAAAGAGATATGTCATTAAAAGATGAAGGTTATTTTAGAAACATTCCTGCATTATTGTGATAACAGGGTTAAATCGCTTGGAATCATTCTTTTGGCACCTGTTCCCTCTTCTCCGGTCTCGTCCTTGTATATTCCGGTCCGTCGCTCTGTCCTCCAAGGTAAATATTGTAAAAGACTCAGGCTAATTCCCATTCAATGACGTTGGACCTAATCTCGTACCCAGATTCTCAGCTAAGTGAGAAAGCGAGAAGATCTGGGTAGGAGATTACGTTGTATCTGCGCAAGAATTTAAATTGCCAACAAATTGTACCTATAACAAATTTCTCTTACTTTTCGCAATTGAAGATTTTCGATGAGGTACAGCGGAAGGTAGGATTGTACAATCCGCATTGCAATGTTCGAGAAAAGGAAAACAAATCCAACCTTCAATTTAAAAAAAGACAAGAATTGTAATTAAGAAAAGATGAAAAACTGAAAAAATATACAGGAAACGTTGTGAGTAAAATACTCTTTACATGGTAACAAATTAATATTAGGGATGAGGTTTTAAATTAAATGGGGAGGCTAAATAGAAATTCTATGGCGTGTAGGAACAGAAATTAAATAAAGAAAGCCAGCAAAAAATGGATAAAAGACGAATAAAAAATGTTTTCAACCGTTCTACTAAACTAAAATCAGAACTTTAAAAAAGTCTAAATAAAATACTACTATACCCCATGCCTGATTTGCTCTGGCTTGAATCTGTGAATGATCAAAATCTAATTCTCCTTAAAACACTTAATACGTTATCAAATAGGTGATGAGAAAATGGAAAATAACAAACTCAGGAAGGAGCCCATTACCGGGCAGAAAAAACAACTTGGAGCTAAAGATAATGTAATGAAAGAGGGAAATAATTTAAATCATCTGACCTTATAAAGCAAGGGCTCTTTAAGCCATTCAAACCAAGCTAATTTTGGCCTGTCTATTCTTGTCAGTTCTTGATTTACTATCGTATTTGGTGAAGATACGTCGACCGTCGACCTTCCACAATTTTTCTCTACAATAAAGAGACAAAAGTTATACGTTTATAAGAGAAATGATAGAAAAATCCGTCAAATGTCTTCTCTTTTTTGTGTTCTTTTTTTCAGTTTTTGTAGCATGAAGCGACTAGGAATAATGCCACCCCCCCCCCCCCACCCTCGGATGGGATGCTAGTCCGTCACATGTTAACTTTAGCATTTTTTAAGGTTACCCTCACAGTTCGACGGTACTCACTTATAAGACCTGATAATACCAATTATTTTCTCTTGATAATACTAGATGGAGAGAGGAACCGTGAGAGAAGGTTTCTTGGTGCCAAGAAAATACCATAATAATCGATCCCGGCCAGGACTCGAACTCGGACTGCTCGATACAGAGTCTAACACGTTAACTATTAGGCTACTGAGCCTCCCACTTAATTAAGGTGTACATGCAGTGTATATTTGTAACAGATAAAATCGCTTGAGTACCTTCATCTTGTTTTTCTTCGTTGGCTGGATCTGCCTGCGGTCTGGGCTCTAGAACTAACAAGTGGAAAGCAAAGACGAAGAGGAAGCCAACCGGAAGTAATATGAGGGCAAAACGCTGAAATAGAACATGACGTCATCTTAACATATGTGCTTTGATAAAACCACGATGGCAAGTTACTATCAAGAGCCTTAAGTAAAGTGCTGTAGGGTAATTAAATCATTACTAGGAGCCTCAAAAAACAGTCCTCAACTTCACAAATCACCAGGTTTGCTTTTAACCAAAAATACTCTTTGTCAGTCAATTCATCTTTCGAACTCGGGGACTCTTCAAACATGCAAGGCTCATCAATACTAGTACCTATGCAAATGTTTGCGTCAACTCGAGCAAAGGGCAAGAAGTTAGGGGGGGGGGGGGGTGGATGGCACTAGCCCTCAAACCTTTATAATCAGACCACAGCACAAAATCGAAGCAAGGGGAGTAAATAATTTGAAATTGTAGCTTGACCACAAACTTTACTTAGGCCCAATACAGTCACAAGGCTACACTTACTTCAACTAAGGTGATCCATTGTGGCAGGAGTGCTTGTCACGTGACTAGCCCAGGCCCAAAATGCAACCCTAAGCCTAAATTTAACCCTAATCCCAACAACTCAACCCTAACCCTAACCCATAAGCCCCAAACCTGCAACCCAAATCCAGACACTATTATAGGTTAAGCATAACCCTGACTTTCATCCCGTGGTGTGGTAAGTCTTGGTCACGTGATCCCAATTGTTCTCTTTAAAGTAGTTTTGTTGCGAATATGAGGTAGTAGTTGTAGCCATCTGTCGGACAAAGTCCGTAGGTTTAGCGCGCTGTTAAGGTTGCGTTGCTGGTTGGTAGTAGCGCTTGCTGTGGCCAAACAATCCAATTTTAGAATCAAGAACAGCAAAATAATAATTAAGAACAACAAAACATTAACCAAGAGGCCACAATCACCACTCGTGTGAAATGTTAATCATACTAACCGTAAATTGTTCGCTGACATTTGAATTCACTTTGTCCTCTGAACTCTCTTGAAGTATAACCCACAGTAAGATATACATACACACCTTGCAAACCCGTACAATTGATCTGTGAAAAATAATATTAAAAGTCAACAAGCCAAAGGAAGATAAATCTGTTTAAAAATGATTGTAACGCTAGCTGCTCGTCACTCTTTTTTTTTATCCCATTTTTATTTTATTTTATTTTTTTTATTGCAAAACACACACAGAACGTTCTTACGAGGTGACATGTTCACTACTAAGTACTTACTATACAAGGCTTTACTTCTTACTTACTATACAAAGCCTTACTTATTACTTACTATACAAAGCTTACTCTACTTACAGTACAATACACTGCTTACACTACCTACATGACAATTAAATTGTTTACAACACACTACTTACAATACAATACTCAATTTCTTAAAATTTAATATTTATACTTATAACAGTGCAATACAATTTATCTCTTTTAATACATTTACAAAAAAACTACCAACTCTTTTTGGCTTATTAAAGATAAATTAGAATGAAAATGGTAACTTATAAAAACTAAATCAAATTGCGCCATTTTTTTCTTACCGACATTTTGTTCAAAAATTTTAAACTGTTTCTGTCAGTCATTGAGAGGAGCTTGAATCGAAAGAGCGCTGAAGGAATTACCTGTTCAGAGGACCTTGGAGCCTAATATATTGTGTATATTCGGCTAGGGAGGGTGAAGATAAAGAGATTAGTTTTTTTTGGGGTTCGAACGCTTCTAAGCCAATCAAACAGAGAACAAACGCACGTGATGATTGCTTTTCTCAGCTCAGAATGGGAAACTAACAAAAAGAAGGGACGCAAAAAAAATTTTGAGAAACTATCAATCAAAACCTAAGGAAAAGCGAGAGAGCCTGGGATTAAGGTTGCTTTTTCACCCCAGGCTCCCTTGCCTTTCCTTCCTTTGGGTCGAGGCAAAGCCTTAAAAACACAGCATGAAGGTATTAATTGGCATTTGTCTACTTATTTGTTCAGAATTTTTTCTTCTGGAAGATATTAGCTGACGGGTGGGAATTTCAAACAAATTATGGGATGTCACGAATATAGAACATGCAACGTCGCGCGAATAAAACCTGATTGACAGCATTCAACATTTCTGTGTGATTGCAACTGTTAGACTCATAGTTCGCCATTTATTTTTGTTCCACCTTAAACTAAACTAAAGTTGCCATATTGTTACGATTTATACATGATTAGTTGGACGCGTACGTTTGCTGTATTTAGGGCAGTGTTATGTTGAAATTGAATTATCAATCACCAATTGTATTTAATAAACTTTAGGGATCTTGCGAAAGCTAAGAATCTGGACACCTCGATCAAATTTAACAACGCTACACTGAAAGAAGTTTTTATGCTCAGCCGCCAAGGCTCTATACTTTACTACTTGACATTACATTACAACTGGTTAAAATAAGGATAAAAGGAAAACAATAAAAAATAAATTCAACCTTAAGGGACGGACCATTATTTTTTTGGAGGGGGGGGGGGATGAAAAATATTGAAACAAATTGTTTGCAGGGCCTGGAAAGACAAAATAAATTGTTTGCAAACACGACATGTATAACAAAAAATAGTAAGAATTTCGAAAGAAATGTTTGCAGAGGTGCATAAACTAAAAAAAAAAGTTTGCAGAGGAAAATTTTTCATCCCCCCCCCCCCCCCCTCCAAGAAAATAATGGTCCGTCCCTAAAGATGTTTTGGTTTCCTGTGGTGAAAGAAAACTCAAAAAATTCCAAATTTTCGCTTGCCTTAAGGATCCATTGATAAACAAACCTGGAAGTTTCTGTATCTTTGCCATTCTCCGCTCGTATTTCAGTCATCAACGAGTAATAGCTGACTTCGGCAAGCGGCCAGCAGATCGAGAATAAAGCCACGGACGGTAGATAGTAGGCCCCCAACCCGACATCTGAGTTATGATCCCCACAAAACAAACAAGGTGTAAAAGTGTAAGGCCAGGCGAGTAATATACCAGCCGAACCAACAATATGCCTGCCTTTTCGTTTTCCGTACGATGAAAACGCATTCCAGAAGCGTTTCTCGCGGCCAAGACTGGTCACAAGAAAACTTACGGCCATAAGAGTTTGAGAAATAAAGAAAATAATACCAACGGTGACAGGGGACAGGCCTACAACGTTTTGAAAGTAGAGTAGTGCATAACTATACCACACACTCGACGTTAGGTTATTCAGTATATGTCCTGTCTTGCAGGCAATACGGTTTCTTATCGACGGTGAATCATCGGCGTCAGGATTTGTTTCCTCAATGATGTCATCGCCGCCGTTGTTGCTCGACGCGGCTGTATGAATATCACGAGCACTTTCCATTCTTCATGTTGGCTCATTCGGTTTTGGCGGCAAAAACGGATGTTGGTTTGCACTGATGAGAGAGCAAGAAAACGAACCTTGTATACTTCGAACAGCGACTCGAAATCTCATTTACGCACAACTACTAAATGCAGAATTCCTTGTCGTGTGTATCAGCCATCAATCTTCATTTTCTGACGTAATTCATTATCTCACAAAAACTTTCGATCACAGCTTTCGTCGTGGGACGCGATCATGATCCACTGTATTGTCTATGCAATGACCAAAAAAATTCAATCTTTTTTATCCCAAAACACGGAAAATATTGCCAAGTCTAAACGAAAAACATCAAGATAATTTTCTTTTTCAAAGAAGGGTGCATTTGTTGGTGGTCAACTCCTCGTTCAATCAGCTCGCTCAGAGATTTCTGCGGTGTATGAAATATTTATTTCGCAGAAGTTTGTTGCTGACGATTTCAATATTTAATATTTTGTCTAATTTTTCGCTGCTCTCCGCTTTCTAGGCTTGTTTGCGTTCATTTATTTTTTTGTAGCATGTAAAATATGTTGATTAAGTTATACAATGAACAGAATCACTTTATGGCCAAACACATCTCTGCAGAAGTTTTACAAAACGTTTCGCAAATCCAGTGTAAGCTAGAGAACAATTTTAAATAAACATTAACATTTTATAGAGCAGTGCTGACTGTTGAGAAAGGATATTTGGCGTTAAATAATCTTAAACGTCCTTACGTTAATTTATGTAGATGTCTGTTTCTTCCCGTAATTACAGTGTTTTTCTTTACATTATGTTTACCTCATACTTCAATCTAAGGTAAACAAAATTAAATATGATAACTATTATCGCACACAAAACGTTCGATACAGTCTTTGTCGCACTCAATTTGCCCAATAAGAAAGAAACAGACTTAGTATTCACCCCCTTCAAGATCTCAGGAATAATAAAAAAACTGATATCTCGACATCAACGCGTCAGGAATCAAAAAATCAATTTTACTTTCAGTACTTTAGTGAATTTACTGCACTGTGCTGCACTGAGGGGGTTTCCATTCTAAATATTCTGCTTTTCGTTTTCAGTCTGTAACACATCACATGCTTCGCTACGTGATAAATTAAATATACTGTTTTGTTTTGATTTTCCATTTAAAACTCATAGAGAGAGATATGCGACAACAGAAAGATTGATTTATATTTTAAAGAGGTCAAAGAGGTTTATGAGTTGTTCTGGAACATTCTTACGTTATATTTTCATATAATATTGAGAGTGGAATAATTCTTTGTCTACACGCATTACACCAAAACTATTCAACATTGAAGTTTGTTGTACAAGTGACAAATAAAAAAGCTTCTGCAAGCTAAAATGGAATAGATTGAAACTTACTGCTTCTTTCGTGTCGAAAATACCAAATAAAGGTAAAATGATTAACTTCCCACTAAGAATAGTTAGTGTTTGAGTTGACCACAAATCAGAACTATTTTCGTCTTACATTAGTTTTTTATAGCGGAGCAAATGTAGCTTATGCACTTAACGATGTACTGGAGAATGAATTAATTTCTTCATGTAATTTTAAAAAAGCAGCGAAAATCTGCTTTATTAGTATTTTGAAAATTCAATCAAATTTGACCAAATCTAAATTAGTTTATTTCTAAAACGAGAATGATGTCACTAATGCTTGAATATATTGAAACAAGAAGCTTGAGAAGCTTAAAATCGGGCGCTTAATAATTAGCTATCTGTTTTGACTTGAAAGGCAGGGTACAGTACAATAAAAATCACTGGAAAAACAGTCACTTAAACCTATTCAGGCCGGGGCCGGGGGGGGGGGGGGGGGGCTTTTGAGGCCCGCGCTGACTTTGGACGCTTATAACTTTTTCAAGATTCAAACGCTACCAAACTTTGCGCGTTTATCTAAAATTTATCTCGCAATAATTTGGTAGGATTAGTTATTGTGCCAGTAACTTGAAATCACCATGGCAACGTCATTTTGACAGGCTTGTTTTCCCAATTTGAATTTTTCGTGTTTCTATTTAATAATGAAAATGTGGAATGTTTTCAAGATTACATTATTACTTAATGACATAATGATCTCAATTTATAAAAATATCTTTCGCACAATACAAATAAACGATTGAACTAGACGTCTAGAAAATATAAATTCGTAACACTTAGCAAAGTGCAGCCTTTTCGCAATACTCAATAAAGGCGAGGTTTTTACCTGAAGACCAATTTTTCCAACGCTTTAGGTGGCTGACGCATTTCAGTATTTTCCAGCCCTTACACTTTAATGGAACAGTATACAACTCCTAATCAGGTAACTACTATTGTCACGAAAATGATCACAACTTATTGACCAATGATTAGGTATTTGTTTCATACCATTACTGTAATAGCAACTGGTGAAGAATAGTAGTACTGACCCAAAGTATAAGGGCTGGAAAACACTGAAAACCATTTCAGCTGCGTTTCAAGGAATCCAAAAAAGCTTTACTTATCCCATATATATTTGTTTTGCAGTATTTTGTTAATTTTTGGACGATTTTGGGGGATGTCTGGGAGGCGATAGTTTTTCTCAAAGGATTAGTAAAATTTAGACAAATAAGAAATATTGGAGATTTAATGTGATTTTAAAATTTGAATTTGAAGTTAAAAATTGGTGGACGGACACCAATCAGTCTCCTGACAACCCGGAGTGCTCTTGCGAGGGGGTCAACTGTTTGAAGGTGTTTCCATTCTTTTCTTCAATCCCTTCTTTAAATCTCTTAAAGTTCCATTCAAATTCAGGTAGAACCCCACCTTAAGTTTTGTTCTTGTGAGAAAACAACAGAAGTCAAAGGTTGCGTGATATAATCAAGCATGGATTTTAATTCTCCCTCCCTTTCCATCTCCTTAGCCTTTCACCCCCACCTGTCCCTCCCTTTCTACTCTCATTTAATTTAATGTTTGTTTACATTTCCTAACCAATTCAGTATCGTACTAATCTGTGCCAAGCAATCAGATAATAACAGAAATTTGCCTTAATTTTGATCTCCCATACCAAGACCATAGAGTATAAACCGCTAATAAAACAAAACACACTTGATAATAATTCTCTGAGGTTATACACCTTGCAGTATTAACGTGCTAACAAACTTGATAACAAATTCCATGTCGTGCTAAGGATTTTTACTGATCAACATAGAAAATAAGTTCACAATGGTTTGTTCCCAAAACGTTTTTTACTGTACAGAGGGTCTGTATATACCGTATTGAAAAATTCAGAACGAACCGATTTCTTCCCGCTACCATGATATCATGTTGAAAAATTAGCTCGTTCGAAACCTTAGCAAAATCGTTAGAGACAGACAAGATACAGCCGTTTACTGGCAGTCTTTGAAAATCCTGAATTTCGTCAAAATGAGCCCTTTATCAATATGGTTCTTGTCATAAAAAATGTTGTGGTTATTCATCGTGATAGAGTATAATAATAAAGTATTATCAGGGACAGTGGAATTGAAATTCCTGAAGCATGGATGCCCACGATCAAAAAACACAACAACAGGAGAACTGTACGACTGCGGACCGCCGAGGGAGCAACAGTACACCAGCATGCAGAACACTGAGGATCGAAATGCACCAATCAGAGCTGTTGAAAACCAACCAATCACAGCGCAGCCGTGTGCTTTATAAGCTAACGCACAACCAGTCGACCTTATCGCCTGATGAAGGCTAGCAGTATGCAGTCGAAACGTTGCGATCTCCATCACACGTGACTACGTCGTGAGACAAACGAAATAATACTTTATTATAATATGGTTCTTATCTTTTTATTCAATTCTATGAACTGCTTTTATGCAGTACTGTCCACAAAGATTTCAATTTCCTCAAAGTTTCGGGACAAATGGATACAAAATATTTCGTGCAGAATGTAATTTGATTAAGCGAATGTTTTCACGTCTATAAATACTTCAAGCAGTGAATGAAAAACCGTTTTGTTTTCATCGATGAGAACCACTTTCAAATAGTTAATGCATAAAAAATAACAATCAGATCAGAATACAATAATTATTAATGTAAGGTCTCGCTATTATGTCTCGGCAGAGATACTTCTTTTTTGCAAAATTCAAATGTATGCAAATTTCGTGTGAAATGTAATTCGATTCCATTGTCTTGTTTACAAACTCTTTCTTAAGAAAGTTGTATTTTCGTGAATAAAACCCATTGGCCTGTTTTGTTTTCCTGATCATGTTTGTCTGTGATTTTTACAAAACATGTGGTCTTTTTTTTCGGAACTTTAAGTTTTACAAAAATTCCTATTTTGAACACAGATGTCACTTCCGGAATTTCTCATCTAAAATTCAATTGGTATTTAATTATAATTATTTGAAGTTTTCATTTTCAAGTCATCTTTTCATTCGATAGCTTTACTGATCTCGTAAAAAATTCCATTCAAGCTCACACCAATACTGTACATTGCTAACGTTTTGCTGACGTCTTGAGAAGTGTCTTACTAACGTCACTAGTCAAATCTAAAATATATCCAAACCAAGTTGTGCAAACATTCTACTCTTTGTGACAGGCGACTTTGACGCCCAACTGTGCGGAAATGAAAATCGACATACTTCTTGCTAAATATTTAAAAAATAGTTTTAAAGTGGAGTCCGCCTCAAAACAATGTACCGCCAGATCACACTGCTATTTGTAGAAACCAGCAAAGCGTCTAGTTTCAAAGTTTCCCACAAAAACATTGCGTGACATGAATGACGTTACCCCTTTTATTTACAAAAATAGCTTTAACTTGTCAAAGCAACTACAGTTTCACAATGGTGATTATTAGTACTTTACCCCTTAAGCTTTTTTCTCTGTCCTCCCGCCGAAGCAAAGAAGAGAACCAGATTGCGGATTAGCTCAAAAGTCGACCCAGTGTTCCTGCAACGATTTACTGTCAAAACTGAAATGAAACCGATTGGCCCAGGCTATCCCCGTCATTTTTAGCCGACAGGAGACTATCGTCTAGGACGACCAAAGGGTAAACTATAAATCGGCCACGCCCGATTAAAAAGGAGATTGTAGGATCAATGTACAATAGAGAATGAGTTGTTAAAAAATATTTCTAATACAATTCTAATACACGGAAAACTAGCAATACAAACACGAGCGTACTCGACACCAGGGTCGTCTCTCTTCTTCCACCGTGGGACGCTGGAGAGAAAGCTGGGTACGGTATTGGCGCAATTTTAATTTTCGCAGCGATGAACCTGGCGGTGAGTTTCCAATGTCGTTTCCAATACAGAATCACGCCCTGATTTTCAACTTCTGTCCGGTTGGTACTTTGAACTTCCAGCAAAAGCGCTTTATATCTAAAACAATAGACTGTTTACAGCCTCGCTATTTTTCAACACAAAAGAGCGCGAGGGAATTGAAGCGAGCTTGAGTGCCAAGCTCCCCGTCCTCCACCCCCTCGCGCCTCCCATTTTGCACTGGCGTCCAGCTCTCTCTTGCAATTCTTCCTCCGCGTTCAACGATTGAAAAAAATACGAAAAATAGAGGGTTGTGAACAGTCTATAAAACAATTGAAAATTAGATTCAAGTGTATTGTTTCATGCAAAGACACTTGGTGGCCAGTTATTGAGCTGCAATTTCACGGTAAATCCACGCATTCCGAATACGAATTATTTGCCGTAAATCTTAGCCCCAATGTTAGAAGATTGATTCTCTCCACTCTGGTTTATAAATCGCCAGTGGCAAAACGCAGGGACAGTAACCTGCTAAGATGACTGGTGATGCTGGTTTACAAAATGGCTGACACTGATTTCTAGAACGTTTCTGTAGAGGAAATAACCTTAACTTTATCATTAACTAGCCGGTCAGTTTTTTCATGGAATAAACGGTCATAATTTTATTTTCGGCTCTGCTTTCCCGAGAACGCTCGCAATAATTCCAGTAGTATAGCAGCTCTTTTAGGCTTGTAATTTTACTGGTCTTCTAGGCACCAGTCGCTATTGTTTTTGGGGCTTGGGCCAGGGCACTGTTCCTGTTGACAAAAATTAAAACAAAAAAACTTTTTGTTAGTGCGCTGAAATACGAAATTTCTCGGACGTTTCGAGACTTCTGTCTCTTCATCAGCGTAGAAGCCACTGTTCTTGTTGTTTGTTTAACTGTTCTCTCGAAGGATAGCAAGCCATTATGAGACTTCGCGAGAGCTGGTACCCGACCCAGCAACAATCCCGCGTTTGCAGTTTGTCGTTTTTTACGTATTACTTAGTTATTTCGCGTTTAATGTGAACGTGTGATTTTTTTTTCGAAGAAGCAGAAACGTTAAAATGCCTTGAAGTCTTGGATGCCGATCATCATAAAAACTACAGAAAAGCCGGAGACATAGAGACGGTAAAACTTTGTAAATATTGTGCTATAACAGAATAGAAAGCAGTGAATAATTTATGTTGCTTGTGTCACATAAACGCTTATCAAAGCGGTCAATAAAAGAGACAATAAAAAGCTAGACAGACACTGAGACATTACAATAAGAAAATTAAAGATTTGATTTGGGTTTGTGAATAACACCCGTGTTTATAAATGAAACTGTTTTGACTCAAAACGTTTCCTTCTTTAAAATTCAAAACTGGTTCTGTGTGACTGATTTTTCTTTGGCCCGATTATCCCCAAGGGTTTCGTTAAGGATTTGTCATTAAACTGAAGCGCTTGATATAAAAACGTATAATTCTAGTTTGTTGCCAAAAGTCATTGAAAGTTGTTGAAAAGTGCGTTTGAAAATATGCATGACGTATCAGCGGAAGCGCACGTTTTCCCGCGCTTTTTAAGTAGTTTCCCGCGCTTTTAAACTCGGCTAGGAGAGTAACCCTACCTGTACATTTGACTTGCTAATCAACTCTGGTAAACTTTAGCTCGGCTGGTAGCCTAACCACAGGACCATAAAGAAAAAATCTAAATTTGCTTTCTGTTTTTTTACTAGCAGTGACGAGTGTTTCCTACTACAAGAATCAATGTCGTGAACATCTTGGTAGTTTTTAAATACGACGTTTTATAAACTTGGCAACTTGAGAAAAGCTATTGCATGATTTTTAACTCGCAGTTTTCACGAGCCACATGCAGCGTACTTTTTATATCGGCGTACTTTTTATATCGGCGTACTTTCTAATGGTTTTACCTTTTACAACACGCAGATATATGTATGAGAAGCGGGCCGACTTCATTTTACTGTTGTCTTGGCGGGAGATGTCTAGGATTGAGTTGAGACGATTTAGGAGGCGGAAATTGATACTGTTGAGGAGTAAAAGACATTCAAAACCTGCGAGCAGTTGTTTAAGTTTACAGTTTACATCTCATACTTGTACCATCTTTAGTTATGCCTACCGAGTCTACAAAAAAGAGCGGTGAAACCTTAGTATGTCCTGTACCATCAGTGGAAGCGATTAAAAAAACTAAAATTGACAGAAACAAAGTGAAACGCATGAGGTGAATAATTTATTACGGAAAAAGGTTCAAGATCAAAGCGAATAAAATGCTTGAAAACAGAAACTGAATCAGTTTTTTTTTCAACCCATTTTTCAAAAGCTTTCTTGGAAAAGCCGTCTCTTAAAAGAAACCGTTGCATGTAACATTAAATATTGGTATAAAATGTAGCAAATCGACAAAAACAACGTTGAGCCTCACACACGAGTCAAATCAACAGCCGGGATTTAATTTCACTCCTACTTCAATTTTGTACATTTTATCTTTACCGTCCAGTCAAATTCAATGTTTTCAAGCTCTACACACAGAGAGAAGTCTTCCAAATCGTTTGTTCAGAGTCCGTGCATGCTACCAGCATACACTATTACGTTCCTCAAAACTCTAAGAGACGGTTAATAAGAGGGGCTCAAGAATTAAAGTTGCCATGCCCAAATATGTTACAAATAATTAGGTAAAAAAACTGATTTAGCTCACTTTTTTTTAACAAATTTTTAAGCTAGAAATTTTTAATCAGGAAATGCGTCGCACATATTTAAGAGGAAATCCGCCAGGACTTCGAGTAGTTATTGGACAAAATTATGTACCAAAACTATTTACACCTGATTGCAAGCTTTTGTGTTACTGCTTCAAATATCTTATCGAAAGAAATCTTTTCTAACAACACCACACATCGAAAACATATTTTGAAGTTCCGCTGAATTCCACTGAATCTCTTAAAAGATGTAAGCTTTTGCCCATAGCTTGTGAACTTTAAATATCATTTTCTCAGACTCTGATAAGAAATTGTTGTACCAGAATTATTTCCACCTTATTGCAAACTTTTTTGTTACTGCTTCAAATATCTTATCAAAAGAAATCTTTTCTAACAACACCACACATCGAAAACACATTTTGAAGTTCCGCTGAATTCCACTGAATCGCTTAAGACGAATTTACAAAATGGCTACACGTGAGATTTTGCCCATACCTTGTGAACTTTGAAATTCATTTTCTCAGACTCTAAAAAGAAATTGTTGTTGGTGTTATCACGGATAATTACTTACATCTTTACCTTTTATTAAGGGTAGGAAATAACGCAATAGGATTGAAATTATTCTGGAAATTGATTTTTGTCCAACTTTAATAAATATTACTCGACTTCCTAGTGGATTCCGTCTTAAAGCTTTAAAGCTTTGAAGAATTTTATTCACTTTATTTTATTTTTGTTTTATTTTCATTGTGGCTTACCTGTAAACTAGCTGGTGCGTTCCCGCATATTTTGCTAACCATATCTGCGGGACGCATCGAAACCATAGCTAAGTGTAATGATCACATTTAACATTGTATTGTATTGTATTGTATTGTATTGATTCAAAAAACTGATTCATGGTCATCCTTACAGGTTACGGCCCCAGCGTTTTGCTATTCAGTAGAGATTTTTAGACTGGAGGCATCGTTCTTCTAGGATTGGGGCTAAGATTTACGAAAAACAACTCATATAATTGAATTATATTTGGAATGCATCGATCCTGGTTCGAGGCCTTGCCGGGTCACTGCTTTTTGTACAAGGTTCTTCACCCTCGCGTGTAGCTGCCATAAGGCGAAATAAATTCTCGCGACCAGTAAACCACACAATAGTAAACTCTCACACAGTAAACAGTATATTTAGATTGAAGTTCAGTGTCTTTAGCGAGGTCTTTAGCGAGGTTTAAACTGAAAAGCAAAATAAAGAAACTTATAAAGAACAAATTACAAGGTAGCGAAAACGAACTATAAACAAACTTACATTTTTTTGGCGCTGTGGCCGCGAAAGTGGTTATCTGTATAAAACAGGCGAAAACTGCAGAAAACTGCGCTACAGCTCGTACAACACTATGACGGAAAACTAACTAAACGACGCCGTGAATTTAAATATAAAAGTAAAAACAAAAGCTAATGATGTAATAGAATTCCTAAGGGATCTGAAAGGGCGCGAAATATGTAAGATCCAACATCCCGGCCCCTAAGTGCGAGATAATACGAGTCACTTAAATATACGCTTGGATCTTAACACCATCTGATAACGATGCAAAAATAGTCACGCAATGCAATTGCGCATAAAAGACTGAGTAAATGTTTATTAAATGTCTCTTAATTTTTAGTGTCCATGTCCTCTTTGCTTGAACATTCTTCTTCAACAAGAAGGCAAAGCTTGTCAACAGGCCTTTCATAAACAGCTGACTTGGTGCGGATTTTCACTCGGCGAACAAAACCTCTTTTATCTGGGAAGGTTTCGACGACTCTTCCTAGCGGCCAGGAATTGCGATGCGATGCTTCCGTTGCAACCAAAACAACATCACCAACAGCCAAATTCCTTTTAGGGTGCACCCACTTCTGTCTAAGTTGTAGAAGGGGAAGATATTCCTTGCTCCATCTTCTCCAAAAAATATCAGCCAAATACTGGACTTGTTTCCACCGACGGCGCGAAAGCAAATCTTCTTTCTTGAATAAACCAGGAGGTAAAGGAATTTCTGATTTGAGCAACAAGAGGTGGTTGGGCATCAAAGGCTCCAAGTCATTTGGATCACTGAACACAGTCGTAATGGGTCGACTATTCATGATGCTTTCGACTTCGCACATTAAAGTGGCTAAACTTTCATCATCAGTGATCTGCTCTCGTAGCAAGGCTCGAAGGATCTTCCGAATGGTTCGAATGCATCTCTCCCAAATGCCCCCAAAGTGAGATCCATACGGTGGGCTAAAGGACCACTTGATGCTCTCCTGCAACAGAGAATTGTGGATCTTCTCCTGATTCCATTCTGAAATAGCCTCACGCAGCTCTCGCTCACCACTGGTGAAGTTTGACCCGTTGTCTGAATAAATTCGTTCACTTGGCCTCTCTTGGTAATGAATCGCCGCAGGGCTAGCAGGAACGAGTCGGTGTTTAGACTGTGCGCTATCTCGATATGTACAGCTCGAATTGCTAGACATGTAAAGATTACGCCATATCTCTTTACGAGGCAACGCCCACGGCGGACTTGGAAGGGCCCAAAGTAGTCTACGCCGACTGATGTGAAGGGTGGCTTGTCAGGCAAAACGCGGCATTCTGGTAAGTCGGCCATTTTCTGCTGGCATAGAGGTGCTTGACGACGACGGCAGCTCACGCACTCAGCTAGAACACTTTTCACAGTTGAACTTCCTTGAGTGATCCAAAACCTCTCTCTAGCCAAGGCCAGGACGTGTTCTCTGCCGGAGTGTCCGCAAATCCTGTGATAGTGGTCGATTATCAATCTGGTAGTGTGATCTTCTTTCGGGAGAATAATCTGATTCTTTGACTCTGAGGGTAGAGAAGCTCTACGCAAACGGCCTCCAACGCATAAGAGCCCATCAACAACGATCGGATCGAGCTTGTACAGGCGGCTTTTCTTCTTGACTGGTTTCTCGGGATGATTAACCTCCTCGGGGAAGGCTCTTCTCTGAACATGCCTTAGAATTTCTCTCTCCGCTCTCTCCATCTCTTCAACGGTGATGTATTTGGGAACATCGTGATTCAACTTGTTGTGTTTACTCCTATTTAGAAGGTTTTCTCTGTAACGCATGAGCCAGGCGACAGCCTTCTTAAGGTGGTTCCAAGAAGAACATTTCTGGAAATAATCCGAGAGAGAGCTGCTCAGCTTCTTTAAAGAAGAAGTGCACACTTTAACTTCCGTTTTTACCTCCGGATCTTCGTCGGGGATGACGCTTAACGCCTCTGACTGCATTGGCCACATGTACTCAGGTTTCCAAAGAAATTCCGGCCCCGTCAACCATCGCTCTTGACGAAGGAAGACGTCGGCTGTCAAACCGCGGGAAACGTCGTCTGCAGGGTTCTTTTCACCACTGACATGCTTCCATTGATGAGGCTCAGAGCCATCGCGAATAACAGCGACCCGATTGGCCACGAAGGTGTGATACCGTCTCGTCTCGTTCTTGACATAGCGCAATACTGCGGTGCTATCTGTCCAGAAAACGGACTGGGCGTCGATTGGAATCTCTAATTCTCTCCTTAAGACCTTGTCTTGCTTGACAGAGACTGTTGCGGCGGATAACTCAAGGCGTGGAATCGTGATCGATTTAATAGGTGCCACACGTGATTTCGAACAAAGGAAGGAGCAGTGCACATCGCCTTGTTCGTTGGTGAGACGAAGATAAGAAACTGAACCAAAACCGGCCTCGGAAGCATCTGAAAAATGGTGTAACTGACTTGATGAGATAACACCGAATCCAGCAGGCTTAACACAGCGCTCAACAGAAAATTGTGATAGTTTGGGAAGATCCGCCATCCAACGCTCCCAGCGAACCTTAGGCTCTGAGGGAATTGGGTCGTCCCATTCTAGCTTGATGCGACAAAGGTCCTGAAGCAACCGTTTAGCTGGTAACACGAAGGGTGCAACGAGACCCAAGGGGTCATAAACAGAACTGACGACTGAAAGAATGCCTCGTCGTGTGGGTGGTTTGTGCTTAACCTCCACTTTGAAACCGAAGGTGTCTGTTTCCACACACCATTTGACACCAAGAGCCCTTTCAACTGGAAGGTCATCCTTGCTTAGGTCAAGAGCTTTTACTTCCTTGGCGCGTTCAGCCTCGGGAATAGTTTCCAGGACTTGGCGACTATTGCTTATCCATTTCGTCAGCCTAAAACCGCCTCTTGAAAGCATAGACCGTAGGTCACTTGCGTGCTGTGAAGCCTCATCAACTGATGGTAAAGATTTAAGACAGTCGTCTACGTAGACGTTGTTCTTAACTGTGCTCACTACCTCCTCTGGAAAGTGTTCAGTGTTGTCTTCCGCAGTTTTGCGCAGGGTAAAATTGGAGCATGCAGGAGAAGAGGCGGCTCCAAATAAGTGTACAACCATCTGGTATTCTTCAAGCTCACCTTCCAAGTTGCCATCAGGCCACCAAAGAAAGCGAAGATACGTAGTATCCGCCTCAGCTACTCTTACTTGATAAAACATCGATTCAATGTCTGCCATAAGTGCAATTCTCTCCTGTCGAAATCTCATTAGGACTCCAAATAGAGTGTTCGTTAAATCCGGACCATTGAGCAGCAGATCATTGAGCGACTTGCCTTGATATTTGGCAGAACAATCAAATACCACGCGTATCTTGCCGGGCTTATGCGGGTGGTAAACGCCGTGGTGCGGTATGTACCATTTCACGTCACTGGATTTCTGGAGATCCGCTGGAATTTTGCGGGCGAATCCTTTGTCTATAATGTCCGCCATGAACCCCTTGTAGTCGTTGTACAAGTTCCCATTGCGTTGAAGCTTCTTTTTCAGCCAGAGAGCACGCTGCATGGCTTGCGGGTAGTTGTTAGGTGGTGGTGCATTACGATCTTTTAAAGGCAACGCAATTTCGTAGTGTCCATCTTTCAAGACCACGGTACTCTCCAGCTCGGACATGAAACGGATCTCTTCTTGTGACATTTCAGGTTTGTCCTCAGCGCTTGATTCACTGAAACCGCTATCGTAGAAATTTCTCACCATCTGATGAAACTCAGGATCGGCTTTGATGAATAAACTGGTGGCATGCGGGCCTTCGTGATAACGCCCTAGAGGACCGTTCACAACCCATCCAATACACGTTCGCGAGGCATAAGGGCCACCATCTTCACTGTGCTTCACTTCCAAAGGATCGAAGACTGTGGGGACGTCACAGGCAATGAGAAGACCGATTTCAGCATTAACTTCAGGTAGGTGTACTCCGCACAAGTGCGGCCATTGGTCAATGTCACGCTGAGTAGGAATGTCCCCTTTTGAAATAGGTATTTCTGGTCTCGTGTAGAGTGCTGGCAAATCAATTAGGACGTTTTCATCCAGATCGGAAATGACAAGATCTTTCACAACGAAGCTGTCTAAAAGACTGTTCTTCTTTTCCAACGTTGTCAAGGAAATCTGAGTTCTCGAGCCACTGACTCCTAACTGCTTCATCAAAGATTCTGTACAGAATGATGAGGAACTACCACTGTCCAAAAAGGCGTAGGTCATCACTTGTGTTCTTGTCGACTTCGACCAAACCTTAACTGGAACAACAGCCATGCCTATTTTCGAGCGAGGTAGGTTAATCATCGCGTTACGGACGCGCGCAGACTCTTCGGTGGGCGAGGTACTTGTAGACGGAGTATCAGTCGGTCGATTTCGACTTGCAGTGTTCGTGTGAAGGATTGTTAGATGCTTTTTGCCACAGTTAGCAACCGTACATGTTTTCTTTTCCGGGCAAGCTCTTGCTGTATGGTCATCGGACAAGCAACCAAAACAAAGGTGCTTAGATACGAGGAATTGAATTCGATCCTGATATGGGAGGCGCCTGAGGGCATCACAGGTGTCTAAGGCGTGCCCAGAGTTACAGTACGAACACAAGACATCCACAGTTGAGGGGGCTGATCCAAGAGGTGACACACCAGTAGACGGGGTCTGAACATCACTCATTTGCGCTCCAGCAGGTGGGTTCTTATCACCACTCACTTGCGCACCAAAACTCTTCTTCTTCTCGTCAGGTTTCTTCGGCGGACGACTACTTCGCGAGCTCTGTTTAGGTTTCGCATCTTCAACAATTTTCCCAAACACGGGATTGTCGTTCACTCTCGCTTCATTTTCAACGAACTCCGCAAGATCGCTAAACGAAACGTTCCTCTCTTCAGTTTCCATGATACGGTCTACCAAACGGCGCCATGTTCTCCTTAAGTTGAAGGGCAACTTCATAATTAACTTCTGAATGGTATCAGGCTGCTCGAGCTTTGACAGGTATTTGCTGCTTACCATTGCGTTTTTGCACCTCATAAGGAAAATAGAAAATTTGTTCAGGGAGGTGCTGTCCTCTGGTTTCACCTCAGGCCAATTCAGTGCCTTGCTTTCATAGGCGGTTACGACGCGATAATCGTCACCAAACTTCCTTTTCAATAGCCGTCGAGCTTCTTGGTAACCCTTGTCCGGTGGAAGAAAATGACATGAACGAACAAGCTCTTTAACATCGCCGCTGGTAAACTGTTCGAGATAGTATAGCCTCTCATTGCTATCTGAGGTTTTAGTCTCAATGATGTTTTCAAATGCTCTGACGAACGGGCCGTACTCTATTGGATCACCATCGAAAACTGGAACTCGCTGCTGGGGAAGATTAATTTTCTTCTGTTGTGTCGCCAGCATTTCCAAGATTTTATTCTGCTGCCGCTGAAGGTCGTTTTGGTGCTGATGAAGCTCTAGCATTTCATTGAAAGCCCTCAAGCTCGGCGACGATGAAGCCGCAGAGTGTTCAGATTCTGCGGGACATGCTTTCTTGTCAGGTAATTCTGGACGTTTGAACAATTCATGATCAGGTAATTCCGGATCAACGGTAGAATGGCGGCCATCTTTGACTGGTAATGGCTTATTTCCTTTGACGCTCGGTGTTGGAACATTTCCCTTGCTTACTTTGGGCACAAAAGCTGTCGGGCACGGCACAAACGAACGCGGGTCGGCTTCCATGATTGTGGCTAAAATTTGTTGTTTGGCTTCGGACTTAGCGATTTCGGTTTCCAGTGTTAAACGCTCTTGCTCTTGTTGCAAACGAAACCTTTGTTCTTCTAACGCTTGACGTTTCTTAAACGCAGCTGCCTCTGCTTTCAGCTCCGCGATACGAGCTATTTCCTTTGCTCGTACAACCGTTAAGGATGAGGTACTGCTTCTTTGTGAACCACTACGATTCGAACGACGTGATTGTCTTGTTGAAGACTTAGATTAGGTACGAGAAGCGATCTGACTCGCAGAGTCCTCAGGGTTGATTTCAGAGTTTAAGCTTAGCGATAATTCCACACTTCTAATCCACTCTCGAACCTTTTGACAGAAGTTGTCTGCTTGCGAAGACTCGTAATCAAATTGTTCCTGACATCTTGTCACGCTTGTCTCGTCTTGAAGATTCGACAAATAAGCAACATGAGCCTCCTTAAATGCTTCGAATGCAGCCATAAAACCAGGCATTTTCTCCTTCACAAGCTGAATGTTCTCCTCGTATAATAACAGCGCGTCAATTTCGTTCCTCTTCGAAGTTACAGCCGAAAGATAACCCGATCTTTCCTTTTTGAGACGACGAAGTTTCTCAAAGAGAACGCCTTCCTGATCAAGATGTTTACTCGGCACCCTCGTGCGAGCGCTGACACGAACGCCAGGATCATCGGGAACTTCTTCGTTCGGATCCATTGTATCCAGGTAAACTCAAAAATTTTAAACTTATGTAGCTGCCATAAGGCGAAATAAATTCTCGCGACCAGTAAACCACACAATAGTAAACTCTCACACAGTAAACAGTATATTTAGATTGAAGTTCAGTGTCTTTAGCGAGGTCTTTAGCGAGGTTTAAACTGAAAAGCAAAATAAAGAAACTTATAAAGCACAAATTACAAGGTAGCGAAAACGAACTATAAACAAACTTACATTTTTTTGGCGCTGTGGCCGCGAAAGTGGTTATCTGTATAAAACAGGCGAAAACTGCAGAAAACTGCGCTACAGCTTGTACAACACTATGACGGAAAACTAACTAAACGACGCCGTGAATTTAAATATAAAAGTAAAAACAAAAGCTAATGATGTAATAGAATTCCTAAGGGATCTGAAAGGGCGCGAAATATGTAAGATCCAACATCGCGTCCCCATCTACACCCTGGCGTATAAAAGGATTGCTGCAAATTCGAATTAGATGCTGTACGTAGGGGAGAGTCGTAATACTCCTGGCCGCTTCATGCTAAGGAAACCGGGATAAACTTGGGCAATTGCGATGAAATACTGAACACTTTAGCCCGATGCGGACATTTTTCCTCAGATACATAAGATTATAACGGGCTCAGTCTACCTTTATAGTATTTTTGTTAGAAGAAATTCGAATTTCTGGATATTTAACAACTATTCACCGAAGTGGTGGATATTTACTGAGCCGCGAATAGCTGTTTTAGTATATACTAAAACAGTGAGATAAAATAGCCCGAAAGAATGACTTTTGACTAGTTCTTTTCCTTCAAAGATTACAATTTCCTCACGCGCGTTGCTCGGAGGTGAATAGCGAAGGATATTCCAAGTTTGAGTAGCCAATCAGCGCGCGCCAAAAGTGCTATCTACTGTTTTAGTATAAACTAGTAAAGTTTAAACAGCCAAACAGATAATCTGATTGTGTGCCACTCATCGGTGATTTCCGTATCATTAAGCAAGAATAGTGAGTCACGTTCTAATCATAGAACTGTTTTTATTGAGTGTGGTTAAGTCATGACCAAACCAGTTACAATGGCAATCAATGCTGACTCAAATGACACAATGAACCAATGAGAATTCCAAGAAAAAAACACGTGATCGCCGTCAAATCACGATTTCTTATTTGATTGGGTAAGTAAATACCGCACGTTCTTTTTTAAACCAATCACAGATTGTGGTAAAGGAAAACCTAAGCAAATGAGGATTACTTTTGAAAATCAGTTTGAAACCGCTCTATCAACAAAATAAACAACTATCAATAACTTGAAATTTGATATGTAAAAGTTATAAAAGAAGTTACAGCACCACATTCTTGTCCAACTATTAATTTTATTACACTGTTCATGTGACTTACATGGAAATATAGCTTTACCCACGTTTTAATAGCAAACTAAGTTTGTCAAGGTGGGTATGACTAGATTGTGATTACATTGCTTGTGTTTAGCCAATCCGGCTGGATCTCCAATCAGTCCGACTCGCACCAACCAGAGCGGTACCTAGATGACTCATACCACTCGGGCTTGTGGTCCCATCCATAACAATAGCACGTACCACCGCCGCTGTTTACATAAGACGAGAAAGCTTTACAGCCAGGCCAGGGATCAAAGTTTGGACCACCTTCCCTTGCATCGACGCACACTCCTTCGCACTCATCTCTACAGTCTCGTTTCCGTATCTCCTCGTCGGGATTATTTGCCACTGAAGTAATGTACTCCCACGTGTTAGAGGAGGCAGTTCGGTCAAACGCCGTGTAGCGGATGTTTTTGTTTCCTGAATTGCATGCTACTGGAGTTCCACATTGTCCTGGAACGGAAAGAAGTTAACCATCAAAAGATTGACCTGGCGCACGGAATGCCAGTTAAACTTTGGCAGCATTCCTTCTAACCAATCAAAATTGATCTGGATTTTGCGCTCGAACTTACCATTTATGAACAAATCGTTCTTTGATATAATCCGAACAATCCACCTCCATTGGTGGTCGCTATTTTTTTTTTTTTTTTTTTTTTTTTTTGGGGATTGGTCCGGATTTTAAATAATAAAGATGGAAATTTTCAAGTCGGTGATAAAAAAGGGGGGAAAAGATAAGTAGTGAAGAAATTATTCAACATGACACGAGCGTGGGACAAAGAAAAAAATCTGAGTCCCCGACGGGAATCGAACCCATGGCCTCCCAGATACCGGTTGGGCGCTCTAACCAACTGAGCTACGAGAGACTCGTTGTGAGCTTAGGCCATTTACTAGGTTGATATGTGACACGCGTCCTGCATACTGCTAGGATTAGCAATGCCGAAATTATCAAATGTGTAGTAAATAGTAAAGATGGCAAATTTCAAGCTCGGTGATAAATAGTCCGGATTATATCTCATGGTCAATCGTATTGGCCCCTTTATCGGAATTATATTTTGTACTGAGTAGCCCTTAGCACAAAATGACATTATTTGTTTTGGCAGTGACGTCGTATGACGCCAGTTGAGCCGCCATCTTAGATCGCAATCTTGGATTTCACAGTTTTCTTATTAGAAGGTCACAAAAAATGGAAATTGATACAAATTAAAGCCAGAATGCAAATGGTATGTTAAATTTAACAAATCGTACAATTTTGTTTTAGAAAACTGGAAGAACAAAATAACTATGTCAAAAATGACAATTTTTGACAAAAAATTGTAATTATGACGTTGCCGTGGCAATGACAATTTCATGGACACAAAATGTGCATATCAAAATTTCTGCAAAGATGAATAAACAGCTACTGAAAGTTTCAGCACCATAGAGTATAAATTTCCTTTTCAAAATTACGAAAAAACCTCGAGGAGGGATAAAAATTTAGTTATTTTGTATAAAGTTGTTCTTTGCTAATATTTTGTAAGGGTTGGGCATTAGTCATAACAAAAACTAATAGACAAAAGAAATTAACAAAAAACTAAATGAAAAGTTGCAAAACTGAATTAAAATTTCACGCTAATCCGTTATCTTACCAACAGCCACGATGGACAGCACCAGCAAAGGGACTAGAATCAATCGACTCATTCTTCAATGTGAAGTTGGGGTCCTGGAAAATCGAGTTTTTAGTTATTTGGGTAGGACGCACATAAGAAACTTGAACAAAGGTTTAATTATTATTGATTAAGGCGTTTTCTAATAAAGCGCGGAAAAGATGGGTGGGGGAAGAGAGTGTCAGAGCTTGCTTTTAAAAGAGAGCTACCCCCACTCAACAGGGCCTAAATAGGCGTCTTAAGATTACCTTATTGTTACTTATTTTCGCGGGAACTTAATTTCGCGAAAACAGAACGGGATTTTGGGTTTTGCGATTTGGCCAAAAATACGTAATTAACATAAAAAATACAATAGAAAACGTTTGAAATAAATTTTCGCGGGTCTTTAATTTCGCGATTTTTTGAAAATAGCGAAAATCGCGAAAATTAAGTCCTGCGAAAATTAGTAACAATAAGGTATATGAAGTTATCAAATACACTTTCGACCATATGCATTTGTTTGTTATCAGTTAATTTTGACAAATCGAAGATTACTTTATCTGTACTGTTTTAATTTCGCCGACTGTACGTCAGGGTTGAGCCTCGAAGGATAAAGATTTAACTTCAATGAATTTACATTTATTCAATTAAGTTTGCAAAGAGCCTATTTCAAGTTCAGAGGTTCTAGTTTGTGTTTCTCGATAAAGGTCTTTATTTTAAAAGGTTCATTCGAACTTAAATCTGTGTTTTAAAGTAAAAAGATATTATTTTCATTAATCTTTATACTCTTCTTTGCGTTAAATAATAGCTATTTAATTTTCAATGAAAGGAATTTCGAGTTCTTTGAAGCCCGAATAAAAATGTCAAAAATAAGGATGATATAAAATTTGAAAAACAATCAGTTTCGTGATTATTTTAAAGAATCGATACTTTATTTTTTTAAATTATCAAGTTTTTGTTTCAAAGAATAAAGGACTTTATTTTCAAATAATCAAATTTTTGCTTAGAAGAATGAATATTTAATTTTGAAAGATTCAACGGCTTGTGTTTTAGAGAATCAACGTTTTTGTTTCAAAGAATCAAATGATAATATAATCAATGAATCAAAATTTTACAATTTAACTAAATAGATTGTCGAAGAAACTATTAGCCCGTTCTCAAAAGTTTTTTTGGAGCTGATAGCGTGAACAAAATACCTCACTTGGAAAAAACAAAAAAATAAAAAATAAAATATTTTTAATTTGGTTTTGAAAAAAAATATAATATTTTTTTTTCCCAAAAATTTTTTTTTTTAAAATTTTTTTTTATTTTTTTTAAGAAAAAAAATATTAAAAAATTTTTTTTTTTTTTTTTTTTTTTTTTTTTTCCCCACTCACCGACTGACTAGCTCTATACACAGTTCGGATCATATAAGTTCGTCTGGAAACTCGTGGACAAAACCTCAAGCTGAGATAACCCATTGGGTGGGGCAGGTAACATGCGGTGAAACAATTTCGACACCAGTTAGTAGGGCTTGCTACCGCTTCATAAAGCTACTAAAAATATCAGGTTAAAACAAGTGGTTTATTTTAAGTTTACGATACAATTAGGCAAAACTTTGCGTAAACTTGAGAACTTGGCATAGAAAAGATCTAACAGTTATTTTTTTTGAAAAGTATTTTCTTAGTAACAAATATCTGCGTGAATCTTGACAACGCTTCACTGGCCCTTTTTAATGAAGGTCAAGAGGCCATGGAATTCACTAAAATGTTTGCTTGAGGCGTGAAATAGGTCATATTTTAACTGCAGTCCATGAAATAAATCAAGTATTTGCTACAGTCTTCAGCTAACCTAATTATAAGTAGCCACGCATTGCAACTTTAATTCTTGAGCATCTCTATATATTATAAACCATCTCCTAGAGTTTTGCGGAAATTGACAGTGTACGCCGGTAGCATGGACTCTGAAACTACGATTTTGAAAACTTCTCTCTGTGATAAAATTTTTGCAGATATTTCGAGTTTAACTTGGATCCTCTTAAAAAAATTAATTCTCGTGGAAAAAACCTCAAGCTAAGATAGCGCATTGGGTGGGGCAATAGGGCTGGTAATACGCGGTGAAACAATTGCGACACCTGTTGATGGGGCTAGCTACCGTTTTATTAAGTTGCTAAAAAACCTCAGCGTAAAAAAGGTGGTTTAATGTGAAATTACAATGCAATTTGACAAAATTGTGTGTTAACTGGCTAATTTGCCATAGAAAAAATCTAACAAGTTTTTTATCAAAAATATTCTTCATTGCGAGCGACAAATAAAGCGTAGAATGTTTCACTGGCCCTTCTTGGAGAGGATCATAAGGACTCAGAATACACTTAATTAATGTTTGCTATGTTTGTTTGAGGCGTGAAATAGGTCATATTCTAAATGTAGTCCATAAAATAAATCAAATTTTTGGTGTCCGTTGTCAGCTTTCCTAATTATTTGTAACATTGCATTGCAACCTTAACTCTTGAGCGGTTGAGCCCGTATTATAAACCATACTCTTAGAGTTTCGTGGAACGTGACGGGTGTAAGCCCCTAGCAAAGACTCTGAAAAAAAAAAAAAGATTTTTATTTTTTTTTAATTTATTCGTGGATAAAATTATTGCAGATATATCGAATTTGGCTGGACGATGCGATAAAATGTAAATATTTTCCATTAAAAGTCTACGAAATTTAACGTCTACTGTTGAGTTGACCCGTATGCGACCGTTACACGCTGTTTTTATTTCTTGACTAGCTTGCTACATTTTTACGAGTGGTGCATGCAAAGATTCTTTTTCGAGTTGGGGTGTTGTTCAAGGAAACTTTTGAATAATGGGTTCAAGAAAAACTGATTCAGTTTACAAGCACATTAATAGCTTTGATCGTAAACCTTTTACGGTAATACAGTGGAACCCCGATATAACGATATGCCAAGGGGGCAGTAAATTTTTTTCTTTTTTTCGGGATTTTTTTTTCGGGTTTCCTTCCCTTTTTTTTTTTTTTTCCCGGGAAATAAATTTTTTTTTTTTTTTATATTTTTTTTTTTAAAATTTTTGGGCCCCTAAATTATTCACCTCATGTGTTTTACTTTATTTTTAATTTGTCAGTTTTTGGGTTTTTTTTTTCGCTTCCTCTGATGGTACCAGGACTCACAAAGCTTTTACCGCTCTTTGTTTTTTTAGACTCGGTAGGCATTACTAACGATGCTACAAGTATGAGATGTAAATGTAAATGTAAAAAACTGCTCGCAGTTGGTTTGATTCTCAGCTGTATGCTATTGGCCGTTTTCACACTAGAAGACGGAAAAGTCGTCTGACGATCATTGTTTGTCTACTTAGTGTGAATTTTAGACGGCTTTTAGACGACTTGTCCGTCTAGACGACAAAGTCCTCCTCGAAAAATCGTCTGCCTGGACGGCCAAATTGACGGACAAATTCAGACGACTCAGTGTACGTTCAAGATCGTGTCTGTCCCGTTTTCACACTAAGACGATTTGTCCGTCTAGACCATTTGTCTGTCTCTAGTGTGAAAACGGCCATCGTTTTCGAGGCTAGGGAATTGATCCTGTTTTTTGTTCTATTGTTCTCTCAAAGAGTAGCGAGCCATTCATGTGAAGCCTTGCGAGAGCGGTTACCCAACCCCCTCTTGTGCAACAGTTGCTATTGTTTCGGGGGCCAAGGGCATTTTTTCTGTTTTTTCGTTCTATATCTATTGTTCTCTTGGAGTTTGGCGAGCCATTCGTGTGAAACCTTTTGTGAGGTACTAACAGACCCGGCAACAATCTCGCTTTTGCAGTTTGCCGTTTTTTGTTTGCGTTTTATGTGAATATGCGCTTTTTTTTTCTCGAAAAGGCAGAGACGTTAAAATGCCCTTATCTTTCGGATTGCAATCATAATATATACTACAGAAATACATAAGACACAGAGACGGTAAAACTTTGTAAATCTTGTGCTATAACAAAATAGAAAGCATCGAATAATTTATTTTGTTTGGGTCACATAAACGCGTATCAGAGCGGTTAGTAAAAGAGACCGTGAAAAGCTAAACAGATACGGAGACATAACAATACAATAAATCAAAGGTGATAATTTGGGTTTGTGTACGACACTCCCTCAAAATAATTACTCAAAAGGACTTCTTCTTTAAAACTCAAAATTGGTCTCAATTGACTTATTTTTCTTTTACTCGATTTACCACAATGGCTGTCGTTTAGAATGTGTCGTCCGTCATTTAAGCTCTTTAAATTAACGTTTAAAACTCTAGTTTGACATTGAACTTGAACTTGTTGAAAAGTGCGTTTGAAATGCATGACTTTAGTTTGGTATCCACGAGAAGCGTACGTTTCCCGCGCTTTTTAACCAGTTTCCCGCGTTTTTTAACCCGGCTAGGAAGGTACCCTACCTGTAAATATGGCTTGTTTTAGTTCGGCTGGTAGCCTAAACACAGCAACATAAAGGAAAAAATCTTAATTTGCTTGCTTTTTGTTGACGAGTGCTTTCTTATAGATGAATCAATTTCGTTAACGTTCGCTAGCTTTTTTTAAATCAATTCGATTCTTTATACACAAAAAGCTGGTACATAAATTCTAACAAGCAGTTAGAACCCAGCCAAACGGCAAACTCTCTAATGGTTAAACGTTTTTACGACACACAAATCAGATACATGTATGAGAAAGGCCGACATTATTTTACTGTTGTCTTGGCAGGAGATGTCTAGGATTGAGTCGGGAGGTTTTAGGAGGCGGAAATTGGTCAATTGAGAAGCAAATGAAAACATTCACAACCTGCGAACAGTTGTTTCATGTTTCTTTTCATATCTCGTACAAATAACATCTTCAGTAATGCCCTTCCAGTCTTGAAAGAGGGCGGTAAAAGCTTAGCTCAGCTGTAGTAAGTCCGGTACTATCACTGGAAGCGATAAAACAACGAAAACCGACAGGAACAAAGCAAAAAAACATGAGATGAATAATTTAATTACGGAGAAGCTTCACGATCAAAGCTTATGATATGATTTTAAGAGAGAAACTGAATCAGTTTTTCTTGAACCCATATTTCAAAAATAAAGTTGCCTTGTACAAACTTCCAACTCTAAAAAAGAACCTTTGCATGTGACACTCCGTAAAAAATGTAACAAGCTAGTCAAAATAAAAACAGCGTGTAACGGTTGGACACAGGTCAACTCGATAGCCGGGGCTTAATTTCGTTTGTTATGCAATTTTGTATATTTTATCTTTACCGCCCAGCCAAATTCGATATAGTCTGCAATAAAAATAAAATCTTTTGTTCAGAGTCTGTGCTACCAGCCTACACAGTCACGTTCCTCGAAACTCTAAGAGACGGTTTATAATAGCGGCGAAGAAATTAGGTTGCCATGCCCGGTAACAAATAATAAGGTTAGCTTACGCCTTACAGCAAAAACTTGATTACTTCTATGGACTTCAGTTAAAATATGACCTATTTCACGCCTCGAGCAAACATGAAGTTTTTTTGATGGCCTTATGACCCCTCCCACAAAGGACCAGTGAAGCGTTGTTATATTTCATGCATTATTTGTCACTCGGAATGAAATATTGTTTTCATAAAGAACTTGTAAGTCTTCTATAGTAAGCCATCCAAGTTTAATTTAAAGGCACAATTATGCCAAATTATGTTGTAATCTCAAACCAAACCACTTATTTAACCCTGATATTTTTATTATCTTTACGAAACGGTAGCTTGCCCCAGCAACAGGTGTCAAAATTGTTTCACCACGTGTAATCAGCCGTCTTGCCCCACCCGATGCGCTATCTCAGCTTGAGGTTTTGCCCACAAGTTTCAATATAATCTTATATGATCCGAGCTGTGTGTAAAGCTATTCAGTCGGTGTTCAAGGTATTGCAGTCAAGAGCTCTAAAGCTTTACATCTTTTAAGGTAAGACTTCAATATTTTCGACTTAAATAGCCTTTTTGTAACCAGTTTTTTTAAAAATGTGTTACTTAAAAGTGACACCTTTTGTCGTCAAGAATAAGCTAGGTTTCCTTCCGTCGCTCCCTTTGATTGTTCTTATTTCCTTATTTTTGCCAAGTGAAGTTCTTTGTTCACGCTATCAGTTCCAAAAACTCTTGAACTGACTTATAGTTTCTGTGAGAATCCTGATTAGTGAAGTTGTAAAACTTGATCTATTGAAAATAAATCTTGATTTGTTTGAAACAAAAATGTTTATTATTTGAAATAAAAACCGTTGAATCTTTGAAAATTAAATATTGATTCTTTGAAGGAAAAATTTGATTCTTAAAAAAACGTCTTATTCTTTACACCCAAACTTGATAATTTTAAAATAAAATGTTGATTCTTTAAAATAATCTAGATTGTTTTTTTAATTTTTTTATTACCCTTTTTTTTGGGGTTGATTCAAAAAAACCAAAATTTCTTTTATTAAAAATTAAATATCGATTATTTGAGACAAAACCTAAAGAAATAATTATTGAAAACAATATTTTTCTTATTTGAGACACAGATTAAAATTCAAATGAGCCTTTTAAAATAAAGTACTTTTTCGAAAAACACAACATTTAAATTTTTTGGGGGGCTTCAAAAAACCCAAACTTTCTTTCATTGAAAATTAAACAACGATTCTTTAGAAAAACCCTGAGGAAATGATTTTTGAAAATGTATTTTCTCAGTTGTAAAACTGTAAGCAAAGGAATGAATAGCTAATGAATGGCTACCTACATGTGAAACTTTCGGATGTTAAAATTCCTACCGTTTCATGGAAAGAAGTCAAGTGCTATGGACGCGGTAAATCAAAAACTGGAAGCATTTGGAGGTCATGTATGACGTGCAGTCAGCAAAATAAAAAAAGTCCATTTAAAAATAAACTTATATGTGTCAAAATTTACTGATAACTAAAAAATGGTCGTAAATTTAACAACGATCTCAGCACATCTATTCAGGCATTTTTGTGGGTCCTACCTTTTTAAAGCAAGCTTTCACAATCTCAAATCTCTTACCACCACCACCCCCCTCCCCGCCGCGCTCCGACCTTTCCCGCACTCCTTATGGAAAGCCTCCAACACAAGTTACTGAGAACTCGATCTGATTTTGCAGGACCCCTATTTCACATTGAAGAATGAGTCGATTGATTCTTGTTCCTTTGCTGGTGCTGTGCATCGTGGCTGGTGGTAAGATAACTAATGATACATTTAGCGTCCACAACTTACTAATAAGACATCAAGCTTCCAAGGCCCGTTTGTTTTTCATTTCTGGTTTTTTGATAAATGTCAATCCCTTATAATATAAACCCACGTAACATTTAATCATGAAATAGCAGGCGCGTTAATCGGCATTTCAAACAACTGGGCTCAGGGTAGGATCCTCATATCAGAGCTCCCATACCTAAGCGAAATTGGTAAACCCTGTATCGAGCCGAGAAATTTTGTTTGCGACATAAGCGTACGCCTGCCCTCCTGTACAGACTCCGGGGGAGGGGGAGTCCCAAGGTAACCCAAATGACGTACGTTAACGTTAACATCAGCTTACATCTTTGATATTGGACATCTATGTTATGGTCAATTGACAGGTGTCAAAACAAGGTATCCACAGAACAGTATCACATGACCATATCGCAGGCTAAGGTTAAGTGCTCGTCGAGGTCACGTGCTTTTTGTAGTTAACCGCTAACCAGGTAACATTTTTTCGTTGGATCGTGGGCTCAAGTCTTTTTCTGAGTTACATTAAGAGTAGCTTTCAGTTGAGGACCGGTTGTTATGTTAACTGCAATTTTAATCCCTATATAAGAGCAGTTAAGGTTAATACTTCGTTACATTCGATTTTGCAAAACGCACAAATAAAATTAAATACAGCCCCGTTTCAAATTTTTCTATTTACAAAGAGCACTTTGCCTTGTTACCTTCAATCTGGTCGAGTTTTTTGGAGGCCTTACACGATCAGTTACATTCTTTTTACGGATGTCGCACTTATAACCAATAATTTTTCGACCGACAAAAACTAAATACAGGGCACGGAAAAATTTACTGGATTACAAATTGCCTTTCTTGAGCTTCCAAAATTGGAATGGCGCTCCGGGCAAAAGATAATTTTTACGTTTTTTTTTTCGTTCCAGGACAATGCGGTTCTCCAGTAGCATGCAGTTCAGACAACATGAGCGTCCAATACAAGAATGGTAAAACTGCCAAAAGCAACAATTGGAAGTACGTAACCTCGGTATCATACCCACAGGATCCGTATGATTATGACGCTCGGGCAGAGAAATGTAAAGACGAGTGTAAAGAGGTTTGCGTCGATGCAAAGGAGGGTGGACCGCATTTCAATGAATGGCCTGGCTGTAAAGCTTTCTCGTCTTATGTTAGCACAGGAGGAAACACGTGTTGGTGTTATGGATGGAACTCTGAGCCATCATGGTACGACGATTC
Source organism: Oculina patagonica (assembly GCF_052425735.1). NCBI lineage: Eukaryota > Metazoa > Cnidaria > Anthozoa > Scleractinia > Oculinidae > Oculina > Oculina patagonica. Next base: position 23,041,225 of record NC_135762.1, read on the forward strand.
TGGGTACCGCTCCGGTGTGTGCGTGAGCCAGTAATCTAGATCCAGATTGGCTAAACGCAAGCAATGTAATCGGAGTCTGGTAATACCCACCTCGAATACCGTAGTTTGTTAAGTTATTAAACGCGGGCAAAGCTATATTTTCATGTAAATCACATGAACAGTAAAATAAAATCTATAATTGGACGAGAATGTTGTGCGGCACATTACTCTTATAATTCAATTTTCAAGGTAGAAATAGTTTCTTTTCTGTTTTCAAAACGGTTTTTACTGACTTTTGAAAGTGACCCTGACTTGCTTTATTTTTTTACTGCGATATGTGGTTGGTTAAAAAAAACGCGCGCTTTCTGCTTAACCAATCAGATGCGAAGTCGTGACTTAGTTATGCGCGTCAGTCCTGCGCTTGGCGGCGATCACGTGTTTTTTCTTGGAATTCTCATTGGTTCATTGTGTCATTTGAGTCAGCTGTGATTACCATTATAACTGGTTTGGCCTTGGCTTAACCACACTCAATTGGCTTTCACTTGAAAACTGCTCCTTGATTAGAACGTGCCACACTATTCGTGCTTAATGATACGGAAATTAACAATGAGTGGCAGACAATTGGATTATCTGTTTGTCTGTTTAAACTGTTTAATATCTAGAAATTTGAATTTATTCCAAGTTCAACATTATAAAGGTAGATAAGCCCGTTTTAATCTTATGGATCTAAGAAAAAATGTCTGCATCGTGCTAAAGTGTCCAATCTTTCATCGCAGTTGCCCGAGTTTATCCCGGTTTCCTTAGCATGAAGCGGCTAGGAGTATTACGATTCTTCCCTACCCCCAGCATTAAATTCGCCACAATCCTTTTATACACCAGGGTGGGGATAGGGAATTCAAGGATAAAAAACCTTGTACAAATTGTTTTGATTCCGGCAAGGGCTCGAAACAGGGTCTATGCATTCCAAATACAATTTTTAAATCGCCTCAATGCTAGAACTTTGATGACTCCGATTTATAAATCGCTAATAGCAAAACGCTGGGCAGTAAACTGTTAGGATGACTATATTGATGCTACTAACTGCTTCATGCAAGCTACTCTATGCGGAATACATGTAGTGCTCCTCTGTTTGAGAGTTGTACTTAAGGAATCTCGTTACTTAATAGCGTACTAGTTTTTCTCACGATTTCTGGAGTGATTCTGCCGGCCATTTTTTATATACGGGTCTTTGATAAAAAGGGCTTTCATTTCCCAAGAACGCTGGCAACAATTCCAGTAGTGTAGCAGCTCTTTGAAACGTATATTTCTACTGGAGACTAAAGCTGCTATCCATCCCCCTCTTGTTTAGCTGTTGCTATTGTTTTGGAGGCTAGGGGCACTGTCCTCGTTTGTACGTTCTATTGTTCTCTCAAAGGGTAGCGACTAGCGAGCCATTCATGTGAGACTTTGCGAGAGCTGTTACCCAACCCCCTCGCTCTTGTGTAGCAGTTGCCAGTTGTTATTGTTTTGGAGGCTAGGGGCATTTTCCCAGTTGTTTGTTCTATTGTTCTCTCGAAGGGTGGCGAGCCATTCATGTGAGACCTTTGAGAGGTACTAACCGACCCGGCAACAATCTCGCGTTTGTAGTATATCGTTTTTTACGTTGGAGGTTTGCGTTTCATGTGAATATGCGATTTTTTTTTCGAAAAAGCAGAGACGTTAAAATTCCATAGAGTTTCGAATGCCGATTATATAAAAATACATGAGACACAGAGGCGGCAAAATTTCGTAAATCTTGTGTTATAACAGGATAGAAAGCAGTGAATAATTTATTTTGTTTGGGTCACATAAACGCGTATGAAAGTGGTTTATAAAAGAGACCGCGAAAAGCTAGACAGACTGACTGAGACATAACGATACAACATTTAGTAAATCGTTTATTTTATAATAGCTTAAAAGAGTCAAATAAATAAATAAATCAACTTTGTTTTACGAGGGTTGCACATAACAGTCTTTCGACTGACAGACCTGTGGCCCTCGGATTCCCGATCGAATTGGAATTTAGAGTGTCGATTTTTG